>NC_141323.1:29046919-29594419 GCF_037954235.1 Aulostomus chinensis
GATGTGCAACAGCCTCACGGCCTTTTTACACACCAAATAGTTGTCCTGTCAATACAAAGAAAAGAATGTTGATGTCATCTAGAGAAAAGTACTGCATCTGCAATCTGTCTACTTCAAATTACACACTGCATGACATTCCATTCGAAAGCTGTGGAGGGCGCTTCAAGAAAAGGTGTGTGAGGGAAGTTCGCTCATGCTGGTCCCCAAACACTCAAAGCTGCCCTTTCCTCACAATGAAACAAAAAAGCTTACAGCACCTGGTATTCCCAGGCGGTCTCCCATCCAAGTACTAACCAGGCCCGACCCTGCTTAGCTTCCTAGATCAGACGAGATCGGGCGTGTTCAGAGTGGTATGGCCGTAAGCCCTTGACTCTTACACACATGGGCTCTATATCCATTTCACTCACTTTACAACCTCAGAAAAAAAGTGAAGCGCAAAAGCCTCAGGGTCTTCACACGCCAAATAGGTGTCCTGTCAATAAAAGAGAAGAATGTTGATGTCATCTAGAGAAAAGTACTGCATCTGCCATCTGTCTACTTCAAATTAACCACTGCATGACATTCCATTCCAAAGCTGTGGAGGGCGCTTCAAGAAAAGGTGTGTGAGGGAAGCTCGCTCATGCTGGTCCCCAAAGACTCAAAGCTGCCCTTTCCTCACAAAGAAATAAAAAAGCTTACAGCACCTGGTATTCCCAGGCGGTCTTCCATCCAAGTACTAACCAGGCCCGACCCTGCTTAGCTTCCGAGATCAGACGAGATCGGGCGTGTTCAGAGTGGTATGACCGTAAGCCCTTGACTCTGACACACATGGGCTCTATATCCATTTCACACAATTTACAACCTCAGAAAAAAAGTGATGCGCAAAAGCCTCAGGGTCTTTTCACACGCCAAATCGGTGTCCTGTCAATAAAAGAAAAGAATGTTGATGTCATCGAGAGAAAAGTACTGCATCTGCCATCTGTCTTCTTCAAACTACACGCTGCATGAGATTCCATTTCAAAGCTGCAGAAAGGCGCTTCAAGAAAAGGTGTGTGAGGGAAGTTCGCTCATGCTGGTCCCCAAAGACTAAAAGCTGCCCTTTCCTCACAAAGAAACAAAAAAGCTTACAGCACCTGGTATTCCCAGGCGGTCTTCCATCCAAGTACGAACCAGGCCCGACCCTGCTTAGCTTCCAAGATCAGACGAGATCGGGCGTGTTCAGAGTGGGATGGCCGTAAGCCCTTGACGCTTACACACATGGGCTCTATATCCATTTCACACACTTTACAACCTCAGAAAAAAAGTGACGTGCAACAGCCTCACGGTCTTTTCAAACGCCAAATAGGTGTCCGGTCAATACAAAGAAAAGAATGTTGATGTCATCTAGAGAAAAGTACTGCATCTGCCATCTGTCTACTTCAAATTACACGCTGCATGACATTCAATTTCAAAGCTGCAGAAAGGCGCTTCAAGAAAAGGTGTGTGAGGGAAGCTCGCTCATGCTGGTCCCCAAAGACTCAAAGCTGCCCTTTCCTCACAAAGTAACAAAAAAGCTTCCAGCACCTGGTATTCCCAGGCGGTCTTCCATCCAAGAACTAACCAGGCCCGACCCTGCTTAGCATCCGAGATCAGACGAGATCGGGCGTGTTCAGAGTGGTATGGCCGTAAGCCCTTGACTCTCACACACATGGGCTCTATATCCATTTCACACACTTTACAACCTCAGAAAAAAAGTGATGCGCAACAGCCTCAGGGTCTTTTCACACGCCAAATCGGTGTCCTGTCAATAATAGAAAAGAATGTTGATGTCATCGAGAGAAAAGTACTGCATCTGCCATCTGTCTTCTTCAAATTAACCACTGCATGAAATTCCATTCCAAAGCTGCAGAGGGCGCTTCAAGAAAAGGTGTGTGAGGGAAGCTCGCTCATGCTGGTCCCCAAAGACTCAAAGCTGCCCTTTCTTCAAGCTGAAGTTAAAAGAATTGCAAATTAATCCTTCACAGGTACTTGTTCACAGAGATGGATGAAATAAAAATTGAATATATTCTAGTATTATAAAAATACAATGAACAAAATTATTAACAATGAGTAAGAGGATTTTCAAAACAAAACAAACAGTGTCTTTCTTGGTTCTGAACTTTCGTTTCACTGAAAATAAAAATCTTTAGTTAGATAGTTTCACATAAAATACCCTCAAGTCATCCTTTACACCTCAATTGTAAGGAAAAAAAGTTTCCTCTACAAAAGATAACCCTTTTGTTTTTTAAAAATATACATCATATTTAATCCCTTTCAGAATCCTTAAGTTACCTTCTAAAACGGTATTCTTTAATTTACAACAACTAAAACTCAATATTTTACCTGTGGGCACACACACATTCATATGAAACACCTTAAATTAAATTTTTACCTGTTTCAGGCCTGTTTATTGAAGCTCGTGTGCGGTCGGGGCTTCACAACTGTAATGGCCGCTTCACTCGCAGCTGAGCACACAATAAAAGCAAGTGCATGTGTATGTTAGTCCTCACAAATCCAGGGTTTTATTAGAAGGGGGAGAACGGGAATGGAGGATGAGAGTCTGAATGGTAATGGCAATGGCGGTGGCAGTCACAATCCAAACACTCACACGCAATGGCGGGACAGCGAAAGTCACGAAGAAGAAAACACAGCAGGACAAGGCACAGCAGAACAGCAGAGCCATCGGATGGAAACCCGTCTCTCTCTCTCCAATGTCCGTCTCCTTCAAGCATATTATCTTAATTTAGCCACAATTATCAAACATTATCTCGTGTCGAATTCGCATTACCTTTACTTTCGCTCCAAAAATATTACAACGCTAAAGCTACGATTTGCAGGCACATTAGCACGGAATGCTATCCCTAGCTAGCACGTCGCTAACCATGTACACATCCAGTCTCTTTTCACTATAACAGTTAGATAAAGCGCAAATACAGGCATAAATATTCACCTCTCGAAGGTCACACAGAAGTTTACATCAGGACCACCAGTCGTCGACCTCCAAAATAAACTTAAATGCTCTCCACACAAATGATGCCTCCCCTCTTAACCCTCTGATCATTGCCTCTGTTTCTCTCCCCATGCGCGCTAACTACTCACTTCACAAACCTGCGCCACTAGTCCCACCCCTTACACAGTAACTTTCCTCTCATTGGCTTTTGCGGTCTTAATACACCCAAAGATAAGACAGGAATGAAATGATTGACAGGTAACAATTGAGGTTACATATAAACACGGCTTCTTCCCCTCTCCTTATTCTCAGATCACTGATCTTTTACAGACTCAGAGAACTTAAAGACCTTTATATGAATTTATTTTTTAACTGTAAATAGTTTTACTTTTTAAATGTTACATATTATATTTATGCTTTTAACCTGCTCACATTATAACCAATTTTAAAGATCATGAACTCTATTTATTTTTGAACTTTTTAACACATCTCTTTCTGCTTTTTATGCGATGTAATTTATTTGATTTTTGTACAGGGCTACGTGTTGTATGATAACAAGAGTGTATATTGTTTACAATGTGTTACAGTCAATGGGTGGCACGGTGGTACCGTTGTTAACAGTGTCGCCTCAAAGCAAGTTCAAGTCCTGGCTCGAGCACAGGTTCTTTCTGTGTGGTGTGTGCATGTTCTCTCCGTGCCTGCGTGGGTATTCTGTCTGCAATGGACTGGCTACCTGTCCAGGGTGAAACCTGCCTCTCACCTGAAAGCCACTGGGAAAGGCTCCAGCCTCCCCCTGCAACCCTTAACAGAAATAAGCTGGGATGCATGGAAGTATAGAAAGCGGATACAATGAAGCGCATACAAATTTTTCGAATGCACGAAAAAGTCTCACCTTTTGTTTTTTTCATATTGGTTAGTTTGGAAGCATGGAATTTCTGACAAAGCCTAAGTTTGTATTGTTTATTCACTGATTTTTCTGACAATTTACAAACAAAGCTTTCAAAACTGAGAGGACAAGCAGTGGTGTTTAAGATCAACACCCAACATGGGGCTTGAACCAACAACCCTGAGACTAAGAGTCTCATGCTCGACTGACTGAGCTAATCAGATTACGTCAGTGTAAGTCCCATAGCATGAAGCGGTCAGAGTGAGAGACTCACAGTCCTGTGAGTGATCACCCACCCATCTATCCATCCATCCATCCATCCATCCGTCCATCCATCCATCCATCCATCCATTTTTCCGCTTATCCTGTTAAGGGTCACAGGGTGGGGCTGGAGCCTATCCCAGAGGGGACATTACCTTGGACAGGTCAGTGGTCCATCGCAGTCCACCGCAGCCAACAAATATTGACAGACAACCATTCACACTCACAGCCATACCTACGGTCAATTTAGAGTTGCATTTCCATTTGCATGTCTTTGGACTGTGGAAGGAAGCTGGAGTACCTGGAGAGAACCAGCACAGGGAAAACATGCAGACACTCTCAGGATTTATTCCAATGAAGCGCCTAAAAAAGGAGTGTTGGAACTCACTCAGATGAATGAGACATTATAAGCCATCAAATATATACATGTAGATATAGTGTTGGAGATCCAAAAAAACAGGGAGAAAAGAGAAGAGAAGAAGAAGAAGAAAAAAACAGCTTCTTTGACCAGATAACATAGTTGTCTATTTCAATGTTTGAGGTCTGAAAAAATAACTGATTAACTGTGAAATGTGATGGACAGGCAAGTACTTACTAGGATCAGGGCAGCTGGAAAATAGGCTCCTGCATCTGTAGGCAATATCAGAGACAAAGAAAAATCAACACAAATGAGCAGTCACTTGAACGATGCTAAAACCACTCTTTTTTAAACAAATACAACCACAGCTTCTGATCTATGGCCTTAAGTACACTGTAATCATGCCATCAGACAGACTCATGCCAGAGCAGTAGCCTAGCACAAGATGGAGGAACGTAATTGCATGTAAACACAGTCAGTGTGCACTCATCTTAATATGAACCGACTTAACTGTTGTGTGACACGTATATTGTGTGTACTGTAAAATGGTTCAGTCTATCAGAAAGCTTCATGAATTCACAGGCAAAATACAGATGTCGCACACATTAATTTGTGGAGGCTCGAGATGTAAAAAGTAAAGTCAACTCTCTGTGTTTTTTGGACTAATTTGCAAGCATTTTCAACATTTTGGCTAGCTGCTAAATCTGGCTAGCATGATGTGCACCGAGTGTAATTATCAATGCAAATGTGGCAGGATGAGAGGTCCCATCCTAGCAGTGAGACTGGTTGGTGATGCCTGACTTGGCTTGTACCATCATTAGCCAACCAGTGTGAGGCGCTGCTCTATAAATAGGGGCAGCATCTACCTGGTCAATCTCTTGCTCTTGGGGTCCGCGGTCCTCCCACTTCCTGGTCACCTCGCTTCCGCCTCTGATCGCCTCACGTCTGCCTTCTCGCCACCGTCTGTGCTGGTATGTAGCAGTAGCTCCCTGTAGCTCGTGTTGCATGCTGATCATGCACGTTTTTCATATTCACGTGTTTAATTGTAGGCGTCCGGCTTTTGGGACACGGTCCCTTAATCGCCGCTAGTGGGGAAACACCCCCCCTCCGATCTGACGTGCAGAGGCTGTTTGCCACAGCATACTAGCTGTGAAACCCTTTGCTCTGCATGCGTGCGATCTACACCTGATTGGCACAGCTGGTGAGCCGTGACACTGAGGAAGAACTAGCTGCTGCTTTGCTACCGGGCGCTGTCTTGCCAGACTATCCTGCTTTGCCAGATGCTCCTGCTTTGCTCTGGCTGCTGTTTTGCTACAGACTACCCTGCTTTGCTCTGGCTGCTGTTTTGCTACAGACTACCCTGCTTTGCTCTGGCTGCTGTTTTGCTACAGACTACCCTGCTTTGCTCTGGCTGCTGTTTTGCTACAGACTACCCTGCTTTGCTCTGGCTGCTGTTTTGCTACAGACTACCCTGCTTTGCTCTGGCTGCTGTTTTGCTACAGACTACCCTGCTTTGCTCTGGCTGCTGTTTTGCTACAGACTACCCAGCTTTGTTACAGGCTCCTGCTCTATTAGCCTGCTCTGCTACTAGCCTGTTCTGCGACCTACTGGCCATCTACACATGTTTTGCTTGTTTGTTTGTTCACTGTTTACTGTGTTCACTGGAGTGCTCTGCTTCTGTGTTAATGAATTGGAATCCGCTGTGTGTTGAACTGGAGGTTGTTGCAGTAATTCACCTTGTTTAACCAGGGTCTGCCAGATCCTGATGTCCACCATGTGGCGCCACTGAACTGTACTTCATGGTGCTCTGAAGGTTTGGATCTGCATTGTTTCCCATTCCTCCGCTTGGGCTTCAGGGTGTAGCAAGCTGCTGGACGGCTATCCGTTAGCTCCCTGGTCTAGCAATGGAGAAATGAACTCGTTTCTGGTTATTTTGGGTTGTATTATTTTTCCTTGCTAATTTGTTTTTAATAATTAAATCTTGTTTCTCGAATTAATTTTTAAATTGTGGTTTGAGTTTGGTTCTGGTTTGTGTTTTTTTTTTTTTTTTAGTTTTGGTGTTAAATTATAATTCTTGTCATTTCGTTTCAGGTACTGGGAGCTCACAGTCCTGGCGTCGCTTTTCCTCTTGTGTGCTGTGCACCCCTGTTTTGCTTTAATCATGTGTTTTTAAATGTGATGTCCCAATTGATCAGGGTGTCTTCTGCCTTGGGATCCCTCACCCCCACTGGTAAGCTCCAGACTTGTTTAGATTCATTCTTGTTCTCTTTTTAATCTGCTGGCCTGTTTACAATAAAATATTTTTGTCATGGAACCACGTCTCCTGCCAATTAGTAAATGAACCTGTGAGTGCGTTTTGGTCAGTACGTTAACTATTTCCTTGGGCGAAATTCCCAAGGTGGCGTTGTCCGGCTTTGGTCACTATTATATTTTAATAAGTGCACCCCCCACTCGTGTGTCGCCACACAAACTGGAAACTTCACTTAGCCTCCACTGGCCTACAGACTTTGCGCCAGTGTCTACAATAAATGCAATCGCTACTCACCAAATGACTGTGATTGAGATGGATGATAACCAAGGCTCTGGCCTCACGTGCAGATCAGGAGATCCTCCTTGCGTCCATCAGGCAAAGATACTGCATGATACTGTTTTATTTACAGTGAAGTACTGTATTTTAGCATTACAGCATAGTTCTGTTAAACAGTCATGGGGTGTAATTTAACAGATTCCTATTAGAATTAACAGCAAAGTACTGTATTTTTATAAACAGGGTGATACTGTTGAAATCTTGTAGTACACTGCAAGCAATTGCTGTAAATGTAAAAGTCCCACCGCTTTCATAAAATTCATCACTGGATTCAGGACGACCCCTGCTACTCGGCTGCGGTGGGCGGGAGGAGGCTCAGGCCCAAACAACACTGACTGCAGCTTTAATTTAATCCTAGGTTGATGTAATACTCTGAGAAATCAGTGGTATTTATTTCATGATTTTCATAGGAATAAGTTAAGAATAAAATGCCAGTTCATGGTTAAGCTAAAATTTACATAAATTAGTATTTGTTATGAAGAAGATATGAAAATGTATAAAATTTGTTTAAAATTAGTAACTTTCAAAAAAAACATCATTTCATGGGGTGTGAATGTCTTTCAAAAATGTTAAAGTAATTCTATTACGTTAGGTTACGTGCGTGAGTTCATGACCTTTAGTGTTTACACTTCCGGGAGAAACGAGCGCGAGGAAGGAGCATCGTGTGAATGGCGTAACGTTATCGGAGTTTGGAGACTGTGTGTTGTCGGAGAGGAGTTTTTATCGGTAACGGACTGTGAACTGTAATTGACCGACGTGATCGGAGTGCGTGAGTCGGATTCTCCGCCACCGATTGTGTTTTGAGCACCAGGCAAGTCCAGTTACAGAAGCTAGCGGGAGCTAGGCTAACGCTGTCCACGCTGAAGGGAGACGCCGCTGCATGGACGGGACAGGAGCTTCGGATAGTCGCCTCGGGAGAGAGTCGTTAATGGAGGACGCGTCACTGCTGCCGAAGGAGTCGGAGGATGTGCCGCTGCTGCCGAATCACGGAGGTCTGTTGCTGCGGGCTGCTGCGAGCGGGACGGTTGCTGCCACAACGAGCGAGGGATTCATCGGCTGCGGTCCGGTATTGTTGACTTCACCGACACACGGGGGGATCTGGTAAAGGTTTCCATCATGAGCTCCAATTAAAGCGGGCCAACGAAAGTAAACATGAGTGCACTCGAAATAAAATTAGACAGTTGAAAAAAAGACAAACAATATACCCCGGGGTTCTTTTTATTTTCTATAGTCTTGTTTATTCAAGGTTTGAATGTGTTTTTCTGCAAGCTTTTAATACATTTTCTAAACTGAAATCTTGTGTTGGTTTCATTGAATTTGTGTGTTGTTACTGAAGCTTTACAGCAGAGTTTAAAGGTCAAGTGTACTCCCCATAGCCTCCATTTGAATATTTAAGAGTGAGAATCATACATTGCCCTAGATTGATATTAATTATTCCAGATGGGACTTTTACCATACAAGATATTTGAAATGAGTTAAAGTGTTCCCTGTAAGCCTAAGGTGGGTTTTAATATTGGAGCCGGTGGTAAAAGGGTTACATTTAGAAATCTAAACCCCTGCTACCATGAGCACACATGGAAATAAAGACTCAACTGACCGCTCGGTCTACTTCAGCTAGCACACTGAACAATACTGTTGTTTACTTGCTAGCTGATAAGTGAGCAGCTGATGTTTGCAATAACATTGAAATAAACTAAAAATAGAGTCAATAGCTCAAATCCTATCACCACCAAAGGAGCCACGTCTTTCACACTTCAATCTCATAGCGACTCCTCAGGATTTCTTCTTCTCTCCATTGCATTTTGTAGGAGGCTCCTGCCGGTCCACACTGCCTTCCCCCTAACAGATTCAGCTACTGAGACTAAAGTTCGTTAGTAAGCTCAATGCATAAAAGTGACGTAATATTTGTTGAAAACTAAATAGGCGTGAAGCTGTAACCTCACATGAACACTTGAAGTCTAGATTTCAGCTGCATGTGAAGAAATCAGCATAAAATCCTTGTGTTGGTGTTTAAACCTGGACTACCAGAACCAGGCTAAGAGGTGTTTGTCTGTTAGCTGTGAAGCAAACTGAAACATGAAGGCTTTGAGGGTTTGTTCTCAACACAAAGAAAGATTCAATGCTCAAACTGCCAACTCTGTAAAACAAAACATTTTTACAAATCTCAGTTTATTTCTTCATGAAGATCTTAATGAGGCAATCAGCACCAGAGCACTAAAGTTAAAATTAGTAACACCGCCACGAACGATGGATTTATTTGACCCAATGTAGTTTTCCTGATCAAATATAGTTTTCATCAAAATATATATTTTTTTATAATTATTTCCCAATATGCAACGTCACATAAATAAAAAATGGAGGACCCAATAAAATGACCTGACGTCAGTGTTCAAGGGTGAAGTCATTTTTGGAATGAAGAAGAGTTCATCCAGCTTTTTTTGCCTCGTGTCTCTGAACCAGCTCATTTGTTGTGTCCACGCCGTTCCGTGTTTAACATGTTTTATGTAACATGAATAACATATTAATATACAAATATATACATGACATAAATTATATATAGACACAGATAAACATCAATAACCAGTGAGAGAAGTCATGTGGTTCTCCGACCTCTCTAAGCTGCATCGCAGTGCTGGAGGAGTGCTGACATCATCATTTATGGTTCCTTGCTGGATGAAGGCCTAAACTATGGAGTGAAATCTACTGCCTTGAACTCACTCTTCATTTCTGCTCAGGCTTTTCCTGCCAGCAAGGCAGTGGCAAGAAAAGCAGTCAGCTGATGTCCACAGCTCAACATGAGAAGGACACATTTCTTTTGAAGAAAAAACATTTCAAGGAGTTTTTCCTGCCAATACAGGACAACACCCACTCACAAACCAGTGCTGGACAAGTTCCTTCAAAGCTGTAATGCCTTATTTCTTACTTGTTACTGTCATTGTAAAATAATTGGTTCCATTACGATTGTGTCTGCCAGCGCTTGGTGACTGTACAGGAGGTCTGTGGACCGCAGGGCCACAACAAGCCCATTTCCTCAACTCTCCATTCAGTACAGAGGTCCCCAAGTATGGACCAGTGAGGATAAATGTGATCGTGGAGAAGTCCTTTTGTTCTTCAACTTGTCCAACTTGATGGTGAGTCTCCTTTTATCAAGGATTACTGAATGCTTGTGTTATTCATGGCATTGTAAACACTTTATAAACCCTTCATTCAGAGCTGTAAAGAACCTTTAACCTCATATCCCAGACATCAAAGTGGGCCACTAACTGGTGAGATGAAGCTATGCTATGCTGCTACATTCTGAAGAGGTAAAGTAGCAGGTTCTGAGAGTGATGGCTAACCTGGATGTGTTCATCTCCTACTTTAATATCAGCGTCCCAACTTGGAGCTCTGACCACCTCCAGCTTTTTGTTCCTGTTTCTGCTTCAGTCAACAGGGAACTCAAACCTGCAATAGAATCATCAACAACAATGGAATAGAAAACAGAGGAAGACAAAATATCATAAACTTACAAAGCTGAGAAATGTTCATGAAGAATAAATGCACACATTATGATTGAGGCCAGAAACTAAAACTCCACACCAAATGTATTTTGACATGTAGGGATAATGAACTTGAATGTGTTGAAATAGCAGATGAATGAATCCACTACCACAAGATGGCGTCACAGATCCTGATGCTCTGAGCAGGAAATACCAAGCAAAACATGACTAAAAAGCTCCTGTTGTTCCCTCCATGAAAAACTGTGGCACTGATGAGAAGAAGGATCTCAGCGTCCTCTGAGGATCCATCGCCTCACCATTCGGTAGAAGGATGATAGGGTCGGCACCAGGAGAAACCCTTGTGTCTCCGATGCAGGGAAGATGGAGCACTGAAGAGGACACATTGTGGCGTCCTAAAGAGGACATTTGGTGGAGCCTGAGACAGCAAACATCATGCCGCCCTTCATCAGAAGAACCACAGCACTTCAGTCATGTGACTGAAGTCATCCATTCATGTCAGTGATGTCACTTGGCAGGACTGTCATTGTCGTCTCATTCTAGAAAAGAATCCAGACTCCACATGTGGCTCCCATGATAACTGATGGACCTCTGGTTGGAGGCTGGAAGATGATGTTTGGTCTGGGGGGGTTAAGATTGTGGGGGCTGTCTCAATCGGTCAGCGCGCTCGGCTGTTAACCGAGAGGCTGGTGGTTCGAGCCCACCCAGGGACGATGAACAGGCTCTACTGGTTCTTAGGACTCTGTTGATCAGCTGCTGAGTTGCTACTTGATGTCCACATTGGTCTGTTTCATCCTGAGTAGTTTGATCATAGCAGAGTCGTTGCATCAATGATCTGAATGTGGACGGACAGATTGACCCTCCACAGCAGACGCATGTGACAGATCTCTTGATGAGACACTTTGTGGTAAAGCCAGATTCTGCCAGTCCCACTGACATATTTCAGTCACACATGTTCAGAGATGATTTTGTTTTCCTGAATACATTTATTATTTTCTGATCACCTTGTGGATTTTTCATCATTCTCCTCATTACCATACTTTAGGTTGCAGTATGTACACCTTAGTTAGTCTTGGGTTTCAGAAATCATACAGCATACAAATAATAGCAGGTTGAAACACATTTATTTAAAAGAATTTAACATGGTTACACACACACACACACACACACACACACACACACACACAGCCTGTCTTTGGTATAAAATGGTCTGTCACGTTCTCTCACATTGCAGAACTTCTCAGGAGGAAACTTATCATGGTGGCACAGTGAAGAAAACTGGACCTGAGCTGCCTGCTGAAATCTTGCAGGTGAAGGACAGAGCTCCACCTCTTTGACAGACACCACCACTGTTGGCTCATGTTGTCAAAAAAAAGTGTCAGTTTTTGACACACACGCATCTAAACACACACACATACACATGCATGTTCTTGCACACAGAGACTTTTCCTCTGTTTTTGTTTTTTCCTTGTTGTGAACCAGTAGTTGGTTTCTGTTGGTTTGATTTGCTTGACTGGTTGTTGTTTGTTTGACCTTGCAAATCCATATTTTGGGTTCTGGCTTGTTCTGCTTATCATTTTATGTTTGTATTAAAGTTCTGTTGCTGAAAAAAAGACTTCTTTCCCTTTTTCTTGAAGTAAATATATGAGGGTCGAAACTGACCCATAACACCATGGATGTTACAAAAGTTAATAATATTAAAATGAGGAAGATGAGAGTATGATTGTTTTGTCCGGGGGTGGCGGTCCTGGGCGTGCGTGCCTTTGACTCACCCCGGCGGGTGGGCTGGGCCTCTCCGGGGAGTGGGGGGTCCCGGCTGGCTGGCTGGTGGTGCCCTATAGCCTGAAGCCCTCCTGCTCTGGGGGGAGGGGGAGAACAGGGGATGAGTAGAGGGGATGGGGATCGAGGGTTGGGGGGGGGGGTAACTCTGTTCGGGGGCGGTGGGCCTGGTCGTTGTGGTGGGCTGTGGCTGCCCCGCCTGGGTGTGGGGTGTGGGTGAGTGTCGGCCTCGCCGCTGGCGGACCCCTTGGGGGGCTCTGGTCGGGTCTTGGGTCGGAGGGGCCCTGTGCCCCTGGGCTCTGCTCATGCTGTGGGGGGGGGGGGGAGTGCCCGGCAGGACCGGGGTCATCTCTGCCCCGTCTCTCTGTGGGTTGCTTCTGGGTGGGGGTTGCTGCTCCTATGCTTTCCTATGGGTCCTGGCATGGGTTGGGCCTGTGGCTTTTTCCTGGGGGAGGGGTGGCCTGGGGCTCCCCGTGTCCTGGAGGTTTCGGGGTGCTCTGGTGACCTGGTCCTGACCTACCTGCCATCCTGGACTGGGGGTGCGATGTCCTGGCCCCCCACATCAGCTACAGCCAGCTACGCACAGCATCCAAGACAAACCGTAGCACACACACAGACACATACACACGCGTATACACACATACACGCATGGAGCGCAAAACTGACCCATAAACACACACTCAGACATTTATCTTAAAATTATATTAAACCAAATGGTAAGCCTGCACCAGAAATTCTGCAACCATTGTTTTTTTTTTTTCCTTTCTTTTGTTGTTGTTACTTTTTCTTTGTTTGTTTATTTGCTTTTTTGTTTGTTTTTTTCTTTGTTTGTTTTTGTGTTTTTGTTGTTGTTGTTGTTGTTTTCTGCTATTGCTGTTGTTTTTTTTGTCTCCCCCTTCCTCCTTGTCTTCACTGTCCTGTCCCTGTTCTCTCTTCCTGTCCACTCCTGAGCCTCAGTCCGGTAGCTTCATCAGTGAACCAATACCATTCCTTATAAAATTAAACATAAATGGCGATAGGAGGAGTTTATCATATTCCTCCTATGCAGAATAAAACTGCTTCAGTACAACAATGCACCAGGAACACTGATGCTGCTTGCCTCAGCTACTGAACAGGACAGGTAAAAAATAAATAAATAAATAAATAAATAAATAAATAGTATTAAAATGAATAATAAATCAAACCAATCCATGTCAGAGATGTGTTCTAACACCCCTCAGTAATGGTCAGAAAACACAACAACCTTTTGTTTATTTCTATGATTTTCTTGAGGTTCATTTTACCATTTTTTTAATTGAAATCGAGGGTTTACTGATGAAAAAAAGGTCCAGAGGCCCACATCAGAGCTTCCGTGTCTTTGTCTCAGGTGAGCTCAAAGACAGATTTCTAAGATCAAACACAAAACTCTGAGATCAAAGGTTGAAGTTTCCCAAGGTTCAGTTTTAGCTCAGACACTCTTCAAGGTGGAACCAGCAGAGGAGCTCAGTAGAGACAACTGGACAGCAGCAGGACAGAACAGAGGCTCTCCACAATGGCAGGAGACAGGAAACAGGTTTGGACCATCTGGGCTTCTGTCCACTTTAATGGTTTTTAAAACATTGAAGGAAAATGTAAAAATCAACATTGTGTTTAAATCATGATTTCTATTTGAGTGTGTTTGCTCATCTGTTCCAGAAGCTTCTTCTAGAGTTGACCCTGAATGAGTGGAGGGACCTTTTTGATCATCAGGACTGCTTTTTGATGCCCTGATGGTGCATCGGGGTCATCATGGTCCTCCACCATCTGCAGGGGTTCCAGGACTGTTGTGGTGTTTGTGGGAACTGCAGGGAGAAGCTGAGACCTGGAGAGGAAGTCCTACACTCCAGTAGACCTCTCAACACCTGCAGCATTTTTTCAGCTCCACCAAACCCAACATTCACTGCCTCCTCATCATCTGGGCATCAAAAGCAGCTCAGACCTGCTGCAGCTCAGCAGACCTCAGCCATTTTTAGGATGTCTCCATGATTCTCCTTCACATGATTTTCATTCAGAAACAATAGAATTGTCAAATATCACAACAGTTTTCAGCTTGCTGGTAAACAACATACACACACACACACACACACACACACACACACACACACACACACAAATAGTTTGTGTTTATGAGAAGATTAAAAAAATCTACTGTGCTTCAATGAAGATAAATTGTTGAATATCAATCCTCTACTCATGTTCATGGGAGTGTAGTTGTTGTGGCCGAGTGGTTAAGGTGGTGGACTAGAAATCCATTGGGGTCTCCCTGCGCAGGTTCGAGTCCTGCGAAAAACGTTAAACTCCTGTTCCAGAGGAGACAACATCTGCTCCTACTTTAGGTCCATGCATCAAAGGTTTTCTTTCAAGGGCTGTCCCTGGGAAGTTCAGTTGGTGTGTGTGTGTGTGTGTGTTTACATGGAGACTTTCCCTTGTGACAGCTGATTTGGTTTGGAATCCATCTTAGTCAGGACATTTTGAGAAAATTCTATCATGTCGCTGTAGTTATTTTGATTTACAACACTGGAAAAAAAATCACCTCCCCTCCAAAAACCCTCCTCTTCAACTTCGTACCCAAGTTGTCTCCTCATCAGGCACCACAGGATCCAGTAGGTTCAGTTAAAACAAGTCATTAGAGATTTAAAAAATGTCCATCATACACAAAATAAGGCTTCAAATAGGTTTCCAATTTCATTTCATGTTGACACATTTTGTCCATTTGACATGAGGACTGCTCCCAGATCATCTCAATGACCTCATCCCAGCACCAGAGTACGGCTTTCACCATGACAGTCAGACTCTTATCTGTCCTTCATGTTCCCTCAAATGTGCAGTGTGGACCTCACACTCTGAAATTTAGCCTGAAAACTCTTCATGAAAAGCAGGAGACTCAGAGTCTCTGTGGCTCAATCGGTCAGCGCGCTAGGCTTTTAACAGAGAGGCTGGTGGTTCGAGCCCACCCAGGGACGATGAACAGGCTCTACTGGTGCTTAGGACTCTGTTGATCAGCTGCTGAGTTGCTACTTGATGTCAACATTGGTCTGTTTCATCCTGAGTAGTTTGATCATAGCAGAGTCGTTGCATCATTGATCTGAATGTGGATGGACAGATTGACCCTCCATAGCAGACGCATGTGACAGATCTCTTGATGAGACACTTTGTGGTAAAGCCAGATTCTGCCAGTCCCACTGACATATTTCAATCACACATGTTCAGAGATGTTTTTTTTTCCTGAATACATTTATTATTTTCTGATCACCTTGTGGATTTTTCATCATTCTCCTCATTTCCATACTTTAGGTTGCAGTATGTACACCTTAGTTAGTCTTGGGTTGCAGAAATCATACAGCATACAAATAATAGTAGGTTGAAACATATTTATTTAAAAGAATTTAACATGGTCACTCACACACACACACACACACACACACACACACAGCCTGTCTTTGGTATAAAATGGTCTGTCACGTTCTCTCACATTGCACAACAACAAAACAAACAAAGACGGCCATGTCCAGTGTGGTCCTGGATATGACGACTGGACTGCAGGGTCCCAGTATCACTGTGACAATTCTTTTACCAGCTATGACCTTGGACAAGAACTTCTCAGGAGGAAACTTATCATGGTGGCACAGTGAAGAAAACTAGACCTGAGCTGCCTGCTGAAATCTTGCAGGTGAAGGACAGAGCTCCACCTCTTTGACAGACACCACCACTGTTGGCTCATTTTGTCAGTTTTTGACACACACGCATCTAAACACACACACATACACATGCATGTTCTTACACACAGAGACTTTTCCTCTGTTTTTGTTTTTTACTGGTTTTGAACCAGTAGTTGGTTTCTGTTGGTTTGACTTTCTTGACTGGTTGTTGTTTGTTTGTCTGGAGGCCCACATGTAAATATTCAAATCAATATTTCCATGATAAGGAAGCCTAAAAAGGAAACCAACAGATGGGAAACAACATGGATGATAGAAAATTGTTTTTAGTTTATTTGACAGCTGATTGAAGACGTGGGTCAAAACTGACCTGTTAACATCAGAGATGGGAACAGAAAGCTAACACAAGAGGAAGGTTCAAGCTATGAAAAAGGAGTTATAAAAATCTTGAACTGACAGTAGAAATATCCTTTTGTATGTTTACTTTTGTTGACAGAAGTCACTTTAGCTTGGCAGTGAAAAGAATCTGCGCTAGCTTGACAAATAAGTGGCACAAACTGGGTTCAAGCTGGACTTTGGACACTGGTATCTGCAACAACTCCCATCAACTCCTAATCTAGCATCTCTGCTGTGGCTCAAACTATTTTACAGAACATTTGACAGACCTGTGGAGCAGTGAGGACAGACATGAGTTGATCCACATGATCCACTGAAGCGCCATTTTCCCCTGCCACTGAGGTCACCAACATGAGCTGGAGTTGGGACTCTTGAACTGAACCTGGTATCACAGCGACACCTACTGCTGCAAAATGGAACAGCAACATTGAACCCAAGTGCAGGATTGGAGGGAGACTGATGGTCGCTGTTTGGGTTTTTGAAGAACAAGGAGGGTGTTGATTCAGATGTTTGAAAATGCTTGATGATTTGAAGATGAGAAAGGAAGTGAGAGACCGAAGTGAAAGGTAGGAAAGGTTTTTCCAATCTGATGGAGCTTTGAATACAACTGGTCAAAGCAGAAGGCCGTCCCCACTGATCCTGGATCTGCTCGACATTCCTGTTTGTTCAAAGGAAGGTTTTCATCGCCGCTGTTGCAGGATGTGCTTGCTGATGGAGAATTGTTGGGTGTAGATTCATTGAAGGAGTTTGGTGCTGGACCTGCTCTACTAGTGAAGAGTCATGAGAGAACTTTTGTTGTGATTTGGTTCCATACAAATAAAAATGACTTGACTTGATTTGGTGCCTCATGAGGAGAAAATTTGGGCACAAAAGTTGGACAAGAGTGTTTGTGGAGGGGTGATTTTTTTCTTTTTGCAGTGTTGTAAGTCACTGTAACTGCAGCTGAATGATTGAACTTTCTCCAAATATCCTCAAGATGGTTTCCAAATGATAAAATTGACTTTAGGAAAATATGAATGTGCGATGACCAGTTTCTTTGCTGATTCTAGGAAGATATAGAAACAAATGATCTCTACACTCTAGGTTGCATTGTGAGCTGAAAGGAATTGAAAGTTGCTTCAAGTATGAAGGGAAATTCAAGCAGACACATTTGAAAATCAATACTGACCAGTGGAGTTGTCTTTGGGACTCCTACATTAAATAATGATGGGTTCAATCCAAGCACCTGAGCACAAATCTACAAAGACTATTATATCAGACATTGAGAGGACAAAGATTGATGTCTGAATGTGTTAGGACCGGCTCAGAGGTGCAGCAAAACCTGGTAACAGCAAATCACCATTTATTAAAGTAAATAATCAACCATGTGAGGTGTGGAAGTCAGTGTCAGCAGTGGAGGTGAGTGTGTGATGTGATGTCAGTGTGTGCTGCATGTTGTTGGTGGAAAACAAGGAAAAACCAAAGGACAACAACAGCACGCCGGCTGAGCGCAGAAGGGAGACAAATGTCTGGGAAGGCGGGGTTAAACAGGCCTAACTGGGAACACTGGCCCGGTGCTCCCAGTCAGCCTGATAACCAGGCTGCTCCAGACCTGCAAAGACACAAACACACCCACCAACAGGACCCTGCACACACAACGCTGAATGGGACCCAGGCCTGGGGCCGTCACCAGTGTTCCCATAGAAACCACCACCGTAGTCCAATATTGGGAACATGAACTGTGTCATAATACTTTTCCAGACTTCTTGTGGAAAAAGTCAACAGAGCGACAAAAGTAATTTTAGCCCACCAGATATTTGCTTGGACACTGAGTTCATGTGAAATTTAAATGACAGCTGAGAATCACGCCAGAGGTCTGGATATTCAAAGTCTTCAACTTTTGCTTTTGTTGTTCCATCAAGAAAGCCAATGAGCAGTTAGTTGACAACCAAGAATCAGGTCAAACGGAAAACAACATACGATATGAGGTTTTTCTTGTTTCTTGATGGGCAGCCAAAAATATTTTCAGCATTGGATCATTGAAGTCTGTTTCATTTCTGATGTCGTGTTCTAAAATAATTGCTCACCTAAGAGGATTCTAAAAAGTCCGACTTTCTCAGTGATATTCTCTTCTCAGGCTTTCAAATCTTTTAAATTTCCATTTTCCACAAGTGAGTAGAAAGTTGTTACTCTCTTTGAATCCAGGATTTAAATCTAGGGTTCATTTCATGAGGCTTGAACCCTGGATTAAAAGCACATCATTAAATGACTTGTAGTGATATTCTCCTGTTAACATTCCAAATTATTCATTGAGATTTGGACTTTATGGAAACATTTTTCCAGATTTTGATGGGCCAGTACAGCAGGAACTGGGGCTCATTCATGGTGTGGTTTAAATTTGAGCCTGGGTTTCTTCCCCTGCAAGATAAATCTGGAAAGCATTTTGTTCAATTCAGAAACGGTTTTGAAGGCAATTTCTCCAGTTGGTCCTGGAACTAGAAAGAGATCTTGTGGTAGGACATTTATTTTTACTCTATCAATCCTGTGACTCAGACTCAGAAAGGAAATGGAGTTCCATCTTCTTCTATCATCTTCAAGGAGTTCTGGCCCCAATCCAGGTGGAGGTTTTCCTCCATGTGTTCTGGAGGTGAGTGATTAAAGGTCAGAACCTGTGTTTTAGAATGGAGAATTTATATCCAGCAGAGCTTCCCAGTGTTTCAAAGAGTTTTATTAATGCAGGTCCTGTGTTAGGGGGCTCACTTCAATATGTTAAAACATCATCAGCGTCCAGCGCCACCTTGTGTTCTTCTCCATTTATGTAGACACCTTTAATATTTGTGGTCTCTCTCAACCACTGTACGAGGGGCTCGATATAAAGAGCTGGAAGCAGCAGGAACTGGGGGGTCATGTCTCATGGTCTCTCTTATTTTGATATCCCATTTGTGTCCTATTCTTCCTGTTTTAGTTTGATGTCGAACCTCCCCTCTCATTTTCAGGTTACTTCACTTGCCCTTGTCTTCTGTTTGCCTGAGTCTCTCGGTGCATCCGAATAGACGTCAGGACTCTGACAGGGAACGACCTCAGCAGAGACTCCTCTATTTAGAGGAAAGGAGAGCTTAGAGAACACTTTTTTGACATCATTCAACATCCTCAGGGACGATCGTTTACAAAGTTCGATTTAATATAGGACACATAAAATCACACCACATGAAGCAGGCTAATGAATAATAAATCAAATATAAAAATGCTTCATTTTAAGATATAAAATATCTTGTGAATATCTGGAGCTTAATTCCAGCAGCAGACCTCCTCAGGTGATGGAATTTATATTTGACATGTTTACCATTAAATGAGACACATTTGCAGTCCATTGAAATCTACTTGTGTTCATGGTGAGTTGATTTCAAAACATGAGCTGACAGAATCTACGTTTAGGGAGGAACCACCATATCCAGGGGTCTGGACCTTTTTGTAGTCAGAGCCATCAAAGTAGCAGACTAAGCTAGCAGACATTAGCATTGAGAAGAAACTGATACCTGGAGCCTACTTTTGGGTCTCGTCAAGTGATAACAAACTAATATGACATCGTTGTCAGACTGACGCCTGCTCAACACTGCCATCCCAAGCCAGATTCTTCTCTTCTGTTGTTCCCAAATGGTGGAACGAACTACCGAGCCCTTTCTACTTTTAAGAGACAATTGAAGACTCAATTGTTCAGAGAGCACTGAGGCACTTAACCTGACTCTTCTCCTCTTTGTCCTGTGGGGTAGAATAAGTCAGAGGGTCCAAGACCCAGCACTTAGTGATTATGTAGCACTAACTGTGTTGTGTGATGTTGTATCTGTCAAAAAAAAGAAAAAAAAAAAGGGAGGGGGGGCGACACTTCTTCTGCCACTAGATGGCGGTAGCTGTGACCAAATCACAAGTGCTTCAGTTGGACTTTTCCTTAATTAAGTCTAAATTCTTACTTGTGTTGTACGTCACTTTGGACAAAAGCGTCTGCTAAATGAAATTGTAGAATTGTAGAATTGTAGGTTTGGACCATCTGGGCTTCTGTCCACTTTGATGGTTTTTAAAACATTGAAGGAAATTGTAAAAATCAACATTGCGTTTAAATCATGATTTCTAGTTGAGAGTGTTTGCTCATCTGTTACAAAAGCTTCTTCTAGAGTTGACCCTGAATGAGTGGAGGGACCTTTTTGATCATCAGGACTGGTTTTTGATGCCCTGATGGTGCATCGGGGTCATCATGGTCCTCCACCATCTGCAGGGGTTCCAGGACTGTTGTGGTGTTTGTGGGAACTGCAGGGAGAAGCTGAGACCTGGAGAGGAAGTCCTGGACACCAGCAGACCTCTCAACACCTGCAGCATTTTTTCAGCTCCACCAAACCCAACATTCACTGCCTCCTCATCATCTGGGCATCAAAAGCAGCTCAGACCTGCTGCAGCTCAGCAGACCTCAGCCCTTTTTAGGATGTCTCCATGATTCTCCTTCACATGATTTTCATTCAGAAACAATAGAATTGTCAAATACCACAACAGTTTTCAGCTTGCTGGTAAACAGTATTTCAACTTCCATTCCACTGTGTAATGGCAGTGACTAATGTGTACTATATGCAGTACTAATCAAGTACAGCCCCTACTGATACTTTATCTCCAATGCTAGGAAGGATAAGAATGTTGAAATGGACCAAGCAGGAATAGAATCTCAAGTCATGTCTACTTTACTGAGCAGCACTCAGTTAATTTAAAGAAACACAAGACATTTTGACCACATGTCAATGAAGTAGTCAGCAAAATAAATATGACACTAAACAGTAGTTGAGGGAGAGCAGAGCTGGAAATAAGACATTACTGGGAGGGGAATAAATCTGAAACACGCAGAACCAGAACACAGCCACAGCTTTCTGTCATTTTCTGTCTCAAATACTTGACAAGTTTCAACTTGGTCCAAAACCTGCTCACCTCTCTGGGTGTCAAGTGTGTCTGCACCGTCTGACCAAACTTCATCAAATGTGTGAGTCTTATTTCCTGCAGATGAACTCTGGGCAGTGTTGATTGCAAGAACTAAAAAAAGTGGAAAAAATAATGGAGTCTTTGCCAGAAGTTCCTTCTGGCTCAGGCCCTAAAAAGTGCTGTCAAGTCACGTTAGAACCAAGCTCTGGACCAAAGTCTGGTGCTTTTTCAATTTTCAGTCAGTGAGTAATGTTCTATTCATTTATGTAACTCTATCTCACATTGATACAGAGAGTTGTTTTTAATCTTTTAAATCATGTGACCATCATTATAACAGCTGTTGACCTTGTTTGAACTATTTGATGGTGCTTAATATCCAGCTTGCTAACATTTTCGAGCTAACGTTAGCTAGCTAGCTAATATTATTTTCTAACTTCAGGCCTTAAATTTGGGATTGATTGTGGAAATTGTTCACTTCATCTTTGTGAACACAAGGTTTTGTATTGATGATGTCATTGTAACTGCCTTTCTGATTTTTTGCATACATAAAATTAAAATACAAATGTTAGCCTGCTCTTGTTTGTACCCTCAGCTGCAGGTTTGACCACTGGTAGCTTAGCTAACTGTTAACCAATGAATGTTTAATTGTGTGAGTTTTTCCTTTTAGTTTTCCATGATGGAAGACAACTCAACACAGGTGGTTTCATCACTTTCAGTTGTCTGAAGATTGGAGCACCATGAACCCAGAGGCTGATTCCTGAAACCATCAATAAAACTCTGCATTCACTTCTTCTGAATGTTAAATGATGATGTTTTGATTTATTCTTCTAGAATCATCTGAACAAACCCTCCCTCAACACAGTGAAGCAAAACTCTTTGGCCTTCATCTGACAGGATGAGTTTCTTTTCCCAGTGATTCCATTGATAAAGTGAAAGCTTTGCAGCTCTCACTGGAAAGTCCTGAGGCTCGTCCCATTCTGAAGCAGGCAGTTGCTCCCTGCCAGCCGATACTTTCACTCTCTTGTGTAGGAGTGAAGAACAAAATCAAAATAAAGAATCATCACTCTTTCATTGGGGCTCCTTTCTCCTTGTTCTGATACAGAAATTCAACAGCTTCTATCATTTAGTTTCCAGGAAATGTTGATGACACACTGGGATTTTCTGTTCTCCTGCTGTCACTGTCAAGTGCCAGCTTAACATGTGAGAGGTAGCAGGATCCATGCATGTGTTCATGTTTACAGCAGACAAGGAGGAAACCTTGGAGGATTTCAGGGACTTTTAGCAGTGGTTCACACTTCAGGTGTGAAAGCTTCTCAGTATAAAATTTTAAGTGAGCGAGCCAGGAGTTGAACCTAGAATCTTCTGACAGTAGTCAGTCATGCTATCCATTGCACCACCAGCCCTGTGAAAACCTCTTAATGTTCATGTGTACTTGATTTTATAGAAAATCCAAACGATCTGGTGGCATTTTCAGGGGACACAATGGTGCAGTGGTCAGCACTGTTGCCTCACAGCAAGAAGGTTCCAGATTCGAGCCCCAGCTGTGTGAGTCTGCATGTTCTCCCTGTGTCTGTGTGGGTTCTCTCTGGTACTCCAGCTTCCTCCCACAGTCCAAAGACATCAAGAGGGGATGAGGCTGATTGATACTCTAAATTGACTGTCGGTGTGACTGTGAGTGTGAATGGTTGTCTGCCTGTATGTGTTGGCCCTGTGATGGACTGGTGACTCATCCACGGTGAACCGCGCCTCTTGTCCGAAGGCTGCTGGGATAGGCTCCACCCCCACACACAAACCTTGACATATAATCAGTGGAGAAAAGGAAATTTATCTACACTCATGACTGAATCTGTTTTGAGAACTGAACTGGATATAAACTCTGAGAATTCAGAGTAAGGACCAGGAGGATGGGACACAATAATAGATAGGAGTCAATGTGGAGTCTGGGTTCTTTTCTAGAATGTGACGGCAACGACAGTCCTGCCAAGTGACATCACTGACATAAATGGATGACTTCAGTCACATGACTGGATGACTTCAGTCACATGACTGGATGACAGTGTAGATGCCAATGTAGAGGTTGGTGAAATAGTCTCTGAGAATCCAGCTTGAACCCAAGCCCTCCTTGTTTTTCAAAAACCCAAACAGCGACCATCAGTCTCCCTCCAATCCTGCACTTGGGTTCAATGTTGCTGTTCCATTTAGCAGCAGTAGGTGTCGCTGTGATACCAGGTTCAGTTCAAGAGTCCCAACTCCAGCTCATGTTGGTGACCTCAGTGGCAGGGGAAAATGGCGCTTCAGTGGATCATGTGGATCAACTCATGTCTGTCCTCACTGCTCCACAGGTCTGTCAAATGTTCTTTAAAATAGTTTGAGCACAGCAGAGATGCTAGATTAGGAGTTGATGGGAGTTGTTGCAGATACCAGTGTCCAAAGTCCAGCTTGAACACAGTTTGTGCTACTTATTTGTCAAGCTAGCAGAGATTCTTTTCACTGCCAAGCTAAAGTGACTTCTGTCAACAAAGGTAAACACACAAAAGGATATTTCTACTGTCAGTTCAAGATTTTTATCAAACTCCTTTTTCATAGCTTCAACCTTCCTCTTGTGTTAGCTTTCTGTTCCCATCTCTGATGTTAACAGGTCTGTTTTGACCCACGTCTTCAATCAGCTGTAACATAAACTAAAAACAATTTTCTATCATCCAAGTTGTTTCCCATCTCTTGGTTTCCTTGTTAGGCTTCCTTATCCATGGAAATATTGATTGGAATATTTTGATGTGGGCCTCTAGACAAACAAACAACAACCAGTCAAGAAAGTCAAACCAACAGAAACCAACTACTGGTTCAAAACCAGTAAAAGACAAAAACAGAGGAAAAGTCTCTGTGTGTAAGAACATGCATGTGTATGTGTGTGTGTTTAGATGCGTGTGTGTCAAAAACTGACAACATGAGCCAACAGTGGTGGTGTCTGTCAAAGAGGTGGAGCTCTGTCCTTCACCTGCAAGATTTCAGCAGGCAGCTCAGGTCTATTTTTCTTCACTGTGCCACCATGATAAGTTTCCTCCTGAGAAGTTCTTGTCCAAGGTCATAGCTGGTAAAAGAATTGTCAGTGATACTGGGACCCTGCAGTCCAGTCGTCATATCCAGGACCACACTGGACATGGCCGTCTTTGTTTGTTTTGTTGTTGTGCAATGTGAGAGAACGTGACAGACCATTTTATACCAAAGACAGGCTGTGTGTGTGTGTGTGTGTGTGTGTGTGTGTGTGTGTGTGTGTGTGTAACCATGTTAAATTCTTTTAAATAAATATGTTTCAACATGCTATTATTTGTATGCTGTATGATTTCTGCAACCCAAGGCTAACTCAGGTGTACATACTGCAACCTAAAGTATGGTAATGAGGAGAATGATGAAAAATCCACAAGGTGATCAGAAAATAATAAATGTATTCAGGAAAACAAAATCATCTCTGAACATGTGTGATTGAAATATGTCAGTGGGAGTGGCAGAATCTGGCTTTACCACAAAGTGTCTCATCAAGAGGTCTGTCACATGCGTCTGCTGGGGAGGGTCAATCTGTCCGTCCACATTCAGATCATTGATGCAACGACTCTGTTCTGATCAAACTACTCAGGATGAAACAGACCAATGTTGACATCAAGAAGCAACTCAGCAGCTGATCAACAGAGTCCTAAGCACCAGTAGAACCTGTTCATCGTCCCTGGGTGGGCTCGAACCACCTAAGGCTAAATTTCAGTGTGTGAGGTCCACATTGCACATTTGAGGGAACATGAAGGACAGATAAGAGTCTGACTGTCATGGTGAAAGCCGTACTCTGGTGCTGGGATGAGGTCATTGAGATGATCTGGGAGCAGTCCTGATGTCAAATGGACAAAATGTGTCAACATGAAATGAAATTGGAAACCTATTTGAAGCCTTATTTTGTGTTTGATGGACATTTTTTAAATCTCTAATGACTTGTTTTAACTGAACCTACTGGATCCTGTGGTGCCTGATGAGGAGACAACTTGGGTACAAAGTTGAAGAGGAGGGTTTTTGGAGGGGAGGTGATTTTTTTTTCCAGTGTTGTAAATCAAAATAACTACAACGACATGATAGAATTTTCTCAAAATGTCCTGACTAAGATGGATTCCAAACCAAATCAGCTGTCACAAGGGAAAGTCTGCATGTAAACACACACACACACACACACACACACACACACACACACACACACACCAACTGACATTCCCAGGGACTAAACCAAACCAATTCCTACTTAACCCTAAGCTCCACCTCAGTTCCAGATGAAACTGGTTGAACATGGAACTGTCCCACTTGGAACATTTCCATCACCTTCACCACCACTGGAGTATCAACAAAGATTTTGGTCAACACCAGAATGGTTGAGACAAGACAACATGCTACCAATCCTCTCTCTCTCCCTCATCATCAGCTGCTTCAGCCCTTGAAAGAAAACCTTTGATACATGGACCTAAAGTAGGAGCAGATGTTGTCTCCTCTGGAACAGCAGTTTAACGTTTTTCGCAGGACTCGAACCTGCGCGGGGAGACCCCAATGGATTTCTAGTCCGCCACCTTAACCACTCGGCCACAACAACTACACTCCCATGAACATGAGTAGAGGATTGATATTCAACAATTTATCTTCATTGAAGCACAGTAGATTTTTTTAATCTTCTCATAAACACAAACTATTTGTGTGTGTGTGTGTGTGTGTGTGTGTGTGTGTGTGTGTGTGTGTGTGTGTGTGTGTGTGTGTGTTGTTTACCAGCAAGCTGAAAACTGTTGTGGTATTTGACAATTCTATTGTTTCTGAATGAAAATCATGTGAAGGAGAATCATGGAGACATCCTAAAAATGGCTGAGGTCTCTGAGCTGCAGCAGGTCTGAGCTGCTTTTGATGCCCAGATGATGAGGAGGCAGTGAATGTTGGGTTTGGTGGAGCTGAAAAAATGCTGCAGGTGTTGAGAGGTCTGCTGGTGTCCAGGACTTCCTCTCCAGGTCTCAGCTTCTCCCTGCAGTTCCCACAAACACCACAACAGTCCTGGAACCCCTGCAGATGGTGGAGGACCATGATGACCCGATGCACCATCAGGGCATCAAAAACCAGTCCTGATGATCAAAAAGGTCCCTCCACTCATTCAGGGTCAACTCTAGAAGAAGCTTCTGTAACAGATGAGCAAACACTCTCAACTAGAAATCATGATTAAAACGCAATGTTGATTTTTACAATTTCCTTCAATGTTTTAAAAACCATTAAAGTGGACAGAAGCCCAGATGGTCCAAACCTGTTTCCTGTCTCCTGCCATTGTGGAGAGCCTCTGTTCTGTCCTGCTGCTGTCCAGTTGTCTCTACTGAGCTCCTCTGCTGGTTCCACCTTGAAGAGTGTCTGAGCTAAAACTGAACCTTGGGAAACTTCAACCTTTGATCTCAGAGTTTTGTGTTTGATCTTAGAAATCTGTCTTTGATCTCACCTGAGACAAAGACACGGAAGCTCAAACTGCTGTTGAGGAGGCCGTGATCCTATAGTGGTTAATACTCTGTGTTGTGGCCTCAGCAACCCTGGTTCAAATCCGGGTCACGGCAGCATGAGACAAATTTCTGGTGTGTACCGATGGACACAAACCAAGCTGAAATTTCCCACAATGCAATAGGGCTGTGTTTGGTCAGTTTCTTCTCAATGCTAGCTTAGTCTGCTACTTTGATGGCTCTGACTACAAAAAGGTCCAGACCCCTGGATATGGTGGTTCCTCCCTAAACGTAGATTCTGTCAGCTCATGTTTTGAAATCAACTCACCATGAACACAAGTAGATTTCAATGGACTGCAAATGTGTCTCATTTAATGGTAAACATGTCAAATATAAATTCCATCACCTGAGGAGGTCTGCTGCTGGAATTAAGCTCCAGATATTCACAAGATATTCTAGATCTTTAAAATAACCCTTATCCCAGTGGCTTTCACGTGTGAGACAGAAGAACATGGATGGATGAAAATATAATATTTAATATATTGCAGGATATTTTCCAATATATTCCACTATATTTACTATATTTTCGGTCTTGTTTCAATGTTATAACATTAAGCTCATCTTAGTAAAACAATGAAGTTACCTGAACTAAATTCTTGAAAAAAAAAAACTGTCACTGACTGAAATAAATCAAATCTACTTCAAAGTTCCTTCTGTTGTCATAAGTCAGCCATTTTAAGTGTACTTGTAGTTCCAGAGCATTCCAAGTGGAGATGATATGAATCATTTTGTTCGATGAACTCAGTTCCTCTGCTTTGATGTTGGTGGACTGAGTGGAGTTTGCCTGAACCTGCTTGAACCTGTTTGCTCCTGCTCAGTCCCTCACTCAAGCCTCACTCAGCCTCAGCAGCACCGCTCCACTGAGGACTGAT
This sequence comes from Aulostomus chinensis, assembly GCF_037954235.1. Classification (NCBI taxonomy): domain Eukaryota; kingdom Metazoa; phylum Chordata; class Actinopteri; order Syngnathiformes; family Aulostomidae; genus Aulostomus; species Aulostomus chinensis. The sequence continues at coordinate 29,074,661 of NC_141323.1, forward strand.
TCAGGTTCCTAGCAACCAAATACAGAGGAGAGCCCAGCCTCACGGCAGGTCTTTGCAGAATCAATTTTCACAATCAAAGCTCCCACAGCTGCAAAAAGTGAGAGGACAAGCAGTGATGTTCAAGATGAACGTCCAACGTGGGGCTTGAACCCACAATCATGGGATTAAGCATCTCATGCTCTACTGACTGAGCTAGTTAGGCTACATCTGAGTGGCTTCAATAGCATGAAGTGATCAGAGTGAGAGACGTTACAAGCGCTTCATCTGCAAAAGAAAAGAACAGCGCCATCTGGCATACACGTGACCACAGTCACATGAGCAATCACATGATTAATGAATGACAACAAACACACCTTCATCTTTGACAAAACAGTAAAATAAAAGGTGAATCACAGATGAGACACCAGTGGTAAAAACACTAAAGTGCTGTCAAGGAGAAACAGGATATGACCAAACACACACACAAGTTACAGAGAGAGAACTCTCCCAGAGGGAACCACTCAAAGGAGAACCATAGACATCATCAGGCTGTATGACCTCATCAATATGAGACAGGGGGATAGGAAACAAGCTCAGAGATGTCAGAAACATGAGATCCAAGCAGTGAGAAAGCTTCAACTGGTGAGGTTACAGAAGAAGACTGAGAGATCAAAGACAATTTGTGTCCACAAAGAAATCATTGAGAAATCAAGGTGAGATCAAAGAAGGAATTCTAAGATCAAACACAAAACTCTGAGATCAAAGGTTGAAGTTCCCCAAGGTTCAGTTTTAGCTCAGACTCTCTTTAATATCTCGATACTGCCACTTGTCATCAGGAGACTCAGTATAAACTTCCACAGTTCTGCTGATGTCACATAGCTGTACATCGCCGTGTCTCCTGATGACTTCCTCCACGTCACCTGTTGATGTGACAGGACTCGACCAAACATCATGTTTTGATGAAGAGGGTGTGAGTCTGAGTTGGCTCAGTTGAGACAACTGGACAGCAGCAGGACAGAACAGAGACTCTCCACAATGACAGGAGACAGGAAACAGGTTTGGACCATCTGGGCTCCACCCACTTGTATTTATTAAAGGAAATTGTAAAAATCAACAAAGGGGAAACATTGGTTTTGCCAGTGGGTTTAAATCATGATTGATATGTTAGTGTTTGTTCATCCATTTATTTGTCCAAGAGAAGAAGAAGTGACTCTGAGTCAAACTGGAGTCCTTTGAGGTCTGGCATCTCAAAAAGGAGGAGCATTCAGGCTGAGGTCATCATAACAGTCAGGATGTGCTGACTCATCATTAGTGGGAATCTCAGTGTCAATGTTGTGTAGTGAGGGACAGCACTGTTGCTGTGGCCTGATATGTAGATGAAGGAGTCAATGAGACACCATGAAGACAGACAGCATTGCTGGACAACACCTTCTTTTATTACTTCAGCATTGGCAAGAACTGGAAGCATCAGCAGAACCACCACAGAAGAAGAACACTTTTTTTTTTTTTTTTTACAGATTTTTCATGTCACCAAGCACTCTATGAGCTAAACTGCCCCCTTCTGGTGTAACTACGCATGTACAGGTGAAACAATGAAACTCTTACCAAAAATAACAGAAAATCATGGAGCTCATTATGACATCACACTAACTACTTTCACTCCAGAAATCAGGTCATGACATCATAAAGAAGAATAGAAGTCTCTTCCTCACAGGTGTCACAGAACAAAATCTCTCCAACACTAAACAGCAGTGAGAGAGCAAAGCTGGTAAGAAGACAGGACTGTTGGAGTAGGAAACCTCTCAATGTTCCAGAGGTGTTTCAGTGGAAGACATCACATTTGGGAGGGAGGTTCTTGACATTTTCATCCATTTTTATTTTGGTCAGATGAACACATCATGAGCTCTACTTGGACAGAATACGCCTTCAAACAGGCAGGGGTGCTGAGGCTCAGAGACCAACAGTTGAACAACATCAGAGCTCATCAGAACAAAGACCAAGGTGTCTGTTTTCATTTCAAAAGATTTGTTGTCAGTGAGTCTATTATATTTTTCATCAACACCTGAATGAAGGATGGTTTCATGAAAAACTGTCATTTTTTAACGAAAGCTGAGAAAAACAGTTTTGTCAAAGAAGTGGTTTTCCAGCATCAAACTGGACTTCATTTTGTTTCCATCTCTCATTTGGTGACTTCAAATGTTCACTGTAAAAATCCAGCCTACTAATCAGGAGGAGGCCCAGTATTGGACCATGAGCTGATCTCTGCTATGCTGGAAGATGGGAACTTGTTTAAAGTTGATTTTGTGATTATTTTTCATCAAAATGTGCTCAGACGGCTCCTCAACAGTTCTGATGATGAACAGAACCTCTGTCCTCATGGGTCATGTGACAGGATGTGACCTCTACTTGAGCCAGAAGCAGTGAACACACCCCTGCACAGCAGAACATGTTCACTTGACCTGCTCTGGCTACTTGTGGTTAGCTTGCTGCTAACAAAAGTGGGTACAAAAATGGAATCATGGTCCTTCAGACTTTCCATCAGTTTTATTCTGTCAGTGGAACGAGTCAGTTTGGGCTGTAGAGACTAAAACAATGAATCCAATGTTTTACAGCCACTTCTTCTTGGATGTTTATGGGAAAAAAGTATTTTGGGGCCACAGTGCATCACGTGGTGGATGGGGGAGGGGCATCCAAATCTGAGGAGAGGTTTCCATTGGATGGAAAATGAGTCGACACCACTGAGGGAAGGATGAGTCCTCAAATGTTTGGATTGTTTTAACAGGAAGAGAAAAAAAGAAAAACCGGGAGTTCGATGTGAAAACACTGTAAAAGTTTTTGGTTGGTCATGTGTGGAGAGATAAATGAGCCATGACCACAGAGATGCAGGATCAGAACTGAGAACATGGAGTTTTCATTTCAGGGACCTTCAATAACCTTTGATCTATCTGATAAAACAGGCCAGAACTGAGACTTGACCTTGAGAACAGAGATGGACGATCATGAAAACATGAGAAAAACCACAAGACTGCAATGAGGAGACGTCCTGTTGCTTTAAACATCACCACGGTGAAAGCAGAAGAAGCCTGGAGCTCAGTTGTGGCGGCGCTGCAGTCACACGTCCGTGGTGTCTTGGTGGTGAACTCCAGCCTCTTCATCAACCAAGCCTTCCTCTGTAGCATCACCAGCGTTGAGTTCAATGTTCTCCTGGTGTCCTGCCTGCCGCTTCATTTTGGCCTGGAAGACATGACAGCTCAGACCTCCAGTTGCTGCTGAAACAACTGCTCATAGCCAAGGACTACGAAGCTACATCGTGTTACCTTGAAGTAGCGGTAGAAGAAGACAGCACATGACCCCAGGATCAGAAGGTGGATGGACGCTCTGATGATGAAATCACTTAAAGGCACTGAAAAACATTTCGAATCATCACATTTGATCAATGACATCACCACTGACCACCACAGACATGTTGATGGTTGAAGGTTCTTGATGGAAGGCTGCATGTTAAAGGAACACGCTAACTTTTAGGAGAAGTCTCTGATTGTCCATCATCCCCAGAGCCAGACTAGAAGATGGAGACCCTTCTCTAGGAGCTGAGACTCATGCTAGTTAGCTTAGCACAATGAATGGTAGGAGGTGGGAAGTGTTAGCATAAAAGTCCCAAACAGTCGTTGCCTGTGGAAGGAACTGAAAAAAAAGAAAATAGAAGTTTTAATATAAACAGACAGAAAATGTTGTTATTTCATGTGTTTTCACATAAAACAGACACCCCCTATTTTTTGAATTTATTCCACCTGACCAGTAGGTGGAGCTCTGACGCTTACGTGGGTTAGGCTGAGAGATTTTTCCCACAGGCCCAACGAAGCCTCAGAAATCAAACGGACTTGAGAAGACGTTCATCCATCGTTTCTCTCTTCATTGATCCTCAGTCTTCATCCTGGGTATCACATGTAGCGTCCAGATACCCCTCAGTCTGGAGCCGCTACACCTGCATTCATATATCTGGGCTTGTGGATCACTTTTAACAGACATTCTAATTTTAGAATCAGACACATAGCTTGGACTACTTTCCTGACTGGGAGCAGTGATTTGGCCACCAAAACCAAATGTTTGTTGGAGCAGGAGAGCGACTGCTGCTACTGATCATGGCCGACATTGGAAGAGAGGGTGAGGAGGAGGAGGAGGAAGAGGAGGAGGAGGACTGCAGGACAAACCAACATCATGATCCTGAGACAGTTGATGCTAACACTTCCCACTCACTACCATTCATTATGCTAAGCTAACTCATGGTCTGCTGGTCTCTGCTGGTCTCAGCTCCCTCATGGACACACAGAACATGTAATTACAACATTCTTGGTTCGATTTCACCAACGTGTTGAACCTCATGCAGTTTCCTCTCTCTTTGTTTCCTGTTTGTTCAAACTGTCCAGTTCAAGTCTGGGGCCTCTTGCAACGAGATCGTTTCCTGTCAGGTTCTTTCTGACACTGAGTTTGAAGTGGGACCTTCACGTGAGCAAATGATAGGACAAACAAATGTTTCTGGAGAAACTATTAACACTTGCTCACACTTCCCAACCGCTACGATTCAATGTGCTAAGCTAACTAGCGAGGGTCTCAGCTCCCTAGAGGAGAGTCTCTGTCTCCTTGTCTGGTTCTGGGGATGATGGACAAGAAGCATATTTCCCAGAAGGTTGGTGGATTCATTTAACACAGACTATTTTTACACGTCCGCCATCGTTCCACTGTTATTCTGAAAATGACAACAGTCCAGATTTAATCAGGATTCTAGAAAGAGTTTATTCTGGGTGGGTTTTCAAAACTGAGCATTTCTCAATGAAAACGTAGGACAGACCAATATTATTTAGGTTTGAGGCTTTTCTGTCATGAATGAACTTCAGGAGGAATTAAAACTGTAGAGTCTCACAGTGTGAGACACTTTAACTGGACGGGAGACAAACAAATGACAAGTCAAGTCATTATTATCTACATTGCACCAAATCACAACAAAAGTTATCTCATGACACTTTGCAGGTGTCTACTTTCTGAATTGTACCAAGGTGCTTGTTTCCTTGGACTTATAGATTTCTTTTTTAACGGGGCATTTGAGTCCAAAGTTGTTCTTAAGGAGCCTGTTGGACTATCAAGAAAATGATCAATTTGACAGTAAACTTTAGCTCCGCCCTTCATCTCTCAGACTAGCCTAGCTAGTTAGAAATAGCTAGCTGGACTATTTTCCATAGTCATGTAAACAGCTTCATCAGAATGTTGTCATTTTCAGGCTAAAAACAAGAAGCAGGAGAACAGAGGAGTAGAAAGTGCATGTAAATGTAGTCAGGGTCACATTCTTCTGTCTGACTCCAGCTGGTCCTGTTGTCACCTGCTATGATGAGGTGGAGCTCCTGGCTCTCAGAGGAGAAGTGATGGGGGAAAACATGGGACAGGTGATAAAGACATTTGTAGTTCCCTCGGTGGGTGTGGTCTGCTGCTGAGAACAGGAACTGGGCGGAGTGCTTGAGCGCTGGTAGGGTGTAGTTCTGTGCTGTGCTGGAGGTGGAGAAGATGAGCTGGAACAGGCCTCCTGGGTACTGTGGTTCAACAGAGCAACTGATGGTGAAGTTGGAGCCCCGGAGCAGCAGAGTCTCCTGCTGCCTCACCTCAGAGACGCCGTCAGTGAAGGCAGAGAAGGAGATGTTTGGCTGGACCAGCAAATCTGTGGAGGGGGGAGCAGAAGAAAGGCTGAATCAGCAGATGTGCTGGTGTCATCGAGGAAGCAGCAGCTTGTTTGGAATGTCCAGTTTTACCTGAGCACACCACCATCAGACTGGTAGCACTATGAACTTCATCAGTCTCCACTACACACTCCCGCAGTCCAGATGCTGACTGGACACAAGAAGACCTGATCCACCACACAGGCCTGGATCGTGAGTTCCTTCTTCTATTTGTCAAAGCAGCAGAGCCACAATTCATCCGTCTACACACTGCAGAGGCAGACTGGTGGAGCCATTCCGGACCCCCAGGGACCGCTGGTCTCCACTCTCCCTGGTGTTTGATCTCCAGGGTCCCAGCACAGCGACTGGGCTCTCCCACCATCCTGACTCCATCAGGCTCTGAGCAGACACAGGAATCATGAGTGGTAGAAGTAAAGCAGTGAGATGAAGCAGATCTATGACCTTCACCTGAGCAGACGAGGCCAACGCTTTTCCCAGGTAAGCAGGTCTTCCTCACTGAGCCAGACCTTCCACAGTTTAGCAGAGCAGATTCATCTCCACCACACTGGAACTTTGCTGCCATGACTGGGGTCTCCATGTCTGTATACGGGCCCCCGTGGAGGAGGGACGGAGCCCCACACCCCAACTCTCTACACACCACCTCTGCATCCTGCAGGCCAAAATCCTCCTCACACACAGAGGACCATGACTGGTTAGACTTCACCTCCAGTCTGCCTGAGCACAGACTGGACCCCCCCACCAGCCTGACAGACTCTGTGGAGACATCAGGAAATCATCATTCTAATATTCACCCATTTTTCTCAGCTACTAATCCTGCTTAAACTCATCGGAAAAAACAAGAACCATGAAACTTCCCTTCCTGACTCACCTTCCTCTTGTTATTGCTTGATGAGGCTGAACCCCCAAAACACACACACACACACACACGCACACACACACACACACACACACACACACACACACACACACACACTCGTATTTGAGACAACTTGGTCTCTCTGCTTAAAGTGAAACATCTGGATTCCGTATTTCACATCATCAACATGACCCTCATCAAATTCAGGATCTCATCATTGTCAGAATCATAGAGGAACATTTGTGTTCATGTAAACAGCCAAAGACAACTTGTCCTGGATCTCAGTCACATGACTGTTAGTGTCAATAATGTTACCTGAGCAGGTGATTTCCTGGATGGTGGAACCAGAAGAGTTCCGTGATCTCACACACTCCTTCAGTGTTGATGTAGACTGAACACACTCAGAGTTGATGAACCACATGAGTCGTTCTGAGGACTCGTATCTCTGCTGTGTTGAGACAGCAGAACCACAGTCCAGCCATCTACATATCACAGCTGTTTCCTTCAGGGTCCAGGACCGGTCTGTCTCTGCTGCTCTCCACTCTCCCAGGTGTTTCACCTCCAGTCTACCAGCACAGTGGTTTGCTCCTCCCACCAACCTGACATCATCAGCATCTGAGAAGAGACAACAGCATCATTAATACATGAATATGCAACAGGACAGAGGAGGACCTGAACCAAAGCTCCACCTGAGCAGATGAGTCCAACTGATTTGCCAGGTGAGCAGGTGTTTCCAGACCCTGAGCGTCCACAGTCCAGGAGGGAAGATTCATGGCCCTCACACTGGAACACCTGAGTCCAGAATGGAGACTCTGCTGGTCCAAAAAGTCCCCCCTCCAGGACTGAAGGTGTCCCACATCTCAGCTCTCCACACAGCACCTCTGCATCCTGCATGTCAAAGTCCTCTTCACACACCGAGGACCACAGCTGGTTAGATTTCACCTCCAGTCTGCCAGAGCAAAGGTTCGACCCGTCCACCAGCCTGACAGACTCTGAGAAAGACAACAAGAGACAGATTCATGCTGAGAATGAATTCATGTTAACATGAACTCACCTGTTCATGCCTCTGACATGTTAACGAGCAAACCCTGGAAATGAGACAGGAAAACACAGATTTCCAAGGAATTTAACCTGAGAATGAAAAAGAAAATATAGAATTGCAAGGAATTTATCCTCTTTGAAATAATTCACATGCTCTGATATCATCTGAAATCCCACACGTGTAAATCAGAGAACACAACTGGAATCTCTGGTTTTCATCACCATCTTGACTCTTGTCAAATTTGAGCACTGGTGGCTTGAAGTTAAGAAATATTAACTTGTGATTGGAGGGTTGCTGGTTCAATCCTCAGGATTTGCAGGAAGAAGCAGTTTAAATGACTCTCATGTAAGTCTGTTTCTGAGGGAAAATTTCCTGAGGGGTTTTAATTTGTTCAGGTAATTTTCAGGATTTGAGAATTTTATTTTGAAGGGAATCCAGTTACGTTCCTGTTTTGCACATCTGGCAGGCAGCAATTTGATGCCTTCACAGAATGAAGTGAGGTTAAACAGGGTTTTCCTGATGTGTGCTGATCCTGTTTAAGACACTGAAGCTCCTGGCTGGAACTGGAACAAGGAATTCTGTGTTTCATTTGTTTGATATCAATTTATGGGAATCAGTGAAGTTGATTGAGTGTTGAGATGAAGGCTATGCTAACAGGAGCTTCTCTCACAACTGTTTCTCAGTCTTGTTAGCTTCTCTACCTCACCACATGAGCAAACTATGGGTGAACATGACTAATTTTTGTGGTTCGTTGTTGTGAAGATTGTTTATGTTGCAGATCTGACGTTTAAAATTGTTGTTTTTCTAAGAGATAAATTTATTTCATTTATCTGTCTTTTAGCTCTGAAGGTTTTTTTCTGAAGACAAAAATGAAACAGAGAGACAGTAAATTAGGTTAAAATACAACTGAAAGCTGAACAGATTAAAAAGCTACTGGAAACATCAGTACACTTCACCTTTGTCTCACCAGGATTGAGCTACAAGCAGCACTGCTGCCTCCCTCACTACCACCACCATGGGGCCCTTGAGCAAGGCCCTTAGTGGCTGAACTGAGCAGCTTGTTTTATGTGATAATGAACATTATCAGAGTGATGCTGCAAATGTGAGTCCCTCAGTGAGTTTCCTCTGGTTAAATAAAGGTTAAAAAAGGGAATATCATCATTGTCAGAATAACAGAGGAATATTTGTGTTCATGTAAACAGCCAAAGTCAACTTGTCCTGGATCTCAGTCACATGACTGTTAGTGTCAATAATGTTACCTGAGCAGGTGATTTCCAGGATGGAGGAACCAGAAGAGTTCCATGATCTCACACACTCCTTCAGTGTTGATGTAGACTGAACACACTCAGACTTGATGAACCACATGAGTCGTTCTGAGGACTCGTCTCTCTGCTGTGTTGAGACAGCAGAACCACAGTCCAGCCATCTACATATCACAGCTGTTTCCTTCAGGGTCCAGGACCAGTCTGTCTCTGCTGCTCTCCACTCTCCCAGGTGTTTCACCTCCAGTCTACCAGCACAGTGGTTTGCTCCTCCCACCAACCTGACATCATCAGCATCTGAGCAGAGACAAGAGGATCATTAATACATGAATATGCAACAGGACGGAGGAGGACCTGAACCAAAGCTCCACCTGAGCAGATGAGTCCAACTGATTTGCCAGGTGAGCAGGTGTTTCCAGACCCTGAGCGTCCACAGTCCAGGAGGGAAGATTCATGGCCCTCACACTGGAACACCTGAGCCCAGAATGGAGACTCTGCTGGTCCAAAAAGTCCCCCCTCCAGGACTGAAGGTGTCCCACATCTCAGCTCTCCACACAGCACCTCTGCATCCTGCATGTCAAAGTCCTCTTCACACACCGAGGACCACAGCTGGTTAGATTTCACCTCCAGTCTGCCAGAGCAAAGGTTCGACCCGTCCACCAGTCTGACAGACTCTGAAAAAGACAACAAGAGGCAGATTCATGATGAGAATGAATTCATGTCAACATGAACTCACCTGTTCATGCCTCTGACATGTGAACTAGCAAACCCTGGAAATGAGACAGGAAGACACAAAATTCCAAGGAATTTATCCTCCTTGAAATAATTCATGTGATCCAACAGGGCTGGTTCTAGACAGTCACATATAAGGGGGCAGATGGAAATGTGAAGGGGGCAAAGGGTGGCAACACATGTGGGAAAATGGTGTGGTGGCGGTGTTGGGGGGGGGGGTAGGTGGTTCTCTGGATAACTGATATTATCATGTAGTTTGATTGCTCTTTATCAGACCTTTACCCTAAGACCGGTCCCACTTGGTCCAACTTGTCCCACCTGAAGGCTAAGCTTCTGCTGGTGTAACTCTTCAGGTCACTGAGGCCCACAAACCCCCTGACCCTGATGAGGTGGCAATACCTCGGGGCAAAATAAAAAAAAAGAAAACAAAAACAAAAACAAAAAACAAAAAAACATTTCTTAGGATGACAACAACTAAATCTTGACATCTACCTTCATTGGATGGCCTGTATCAAATATATTCAAACCCAACAATAACACTTATCATGATTGCCAATGTCAACAAAACAAAAAGGGTAGGCCAGGTTATTAAAGAAAAATCCCTTCACCAAGTCTTGAAAAACAAAACCGATCAATAGAAAATAAATAAATAAATAAAATAAAAAATAAAATAAAACATCTATCCAGATCTTGACAACCAACAACATTGAAGGTCTTTGTTGGCTCCATGCAGCAGACCAGCTCACTGTGGTGCTTGTGGGATCCAGAAAGAAACACTTCTCTTACAGAGTCAAACAGTGAGAAGAACAACGGGCTGGTCCTCAGTTGACTCTACAAATACAGATGTGCGTGCAGCTGAGTGACAGGGAGATGAGAGGAAGCTGAGACTGTATCACGCACTTTTTTTTTTGCATTTTTTCCGCTACTGCAGATAATTTTGTCAACTCATAATATATCAATCTTGTCTGTATATCAAAATGTGTTTTTTTTTACTTCTAAAATTTTGATTTGAGGGGGCAGGACATTATTTTGAGACAGATCTTGCTTCCCCATAGAGCCGCCCTGATGATCTTATATCATCTAATATCCCACATGTGTCAATCAGAGAACACAACTGGAATCTCTGGTTTTCATCACCTTCTGGACCCTTGCAAAATTGAGCACTGGTTTTGTCACGATCCCTGTCTCGTGCTTCCTGTTTTATTTTGTAGTCATGTCCTGTCTTCCTGACCTCCCTCCTGTGATTACCTCATGTGTCTCACCTGGTTGATTGCACCACCTGTGTCTTGTTTCCCCTCTCGTATTTAACCCGTGTGTTTTCCCCTGTTAGGTTGTTGGGTCATTGTTGTTGTTGTTGATGATGTCGCTGTCGTCGCTGATTGTTCTGTCTTGTATACTGTCAAGTTCATCAGTCACCGGTCAAGCCTCCAGCCTCACGTCTTGTCTCCGCCCTCACACCACGTCTCCGCCCTCACGCCACGTCTCAAGCCTTCGCCCTCACGCCACGTCTAGCCCCCAGTCACCCAGCTTCAATAAACCTCTTTTGTGCACCTCCCAAAATTGTCTGCATTTGGGTCTCCCACACAATCCTCAACCCCCAACATTGACATGTTACGAAAAGGAAAGAAAATTGCCTTGTGATTGGAAGGTTTCTGGTTCAATCCTCAGGATTTGCAGGAAGAAGCAGTGTAAATGACTCGAATGTCGGTCCATTTCTGAGGGAAAATTTCCCGTGGGCTTTTATTTTGTTAAGGCAATTCTCAGGAGTTGAGGCTTTTATATTGAAGAGCATCCAGTTAAGTTCCTGCACATCTGGCAGGCAGCATTTTGAAGCTCCTGGCTGGAACTGGAACAAGGAACTCTGTGTTTCAATTGTTTGATGTCAATTTATGGGAATCAATGAACTTGATTGAGTGTTGAGATGAAGGCTATGCTAACAGGAGCTTCTCTCACAACTGTTTCTCAGTCTTGTTAGCTTCTCTACCTCACCACGTGAGCCCACTATGGGTGAACATGACTAATTTTTGTGGTTCGTTGTTGTGAAGATTGTTTATGTTGCAGATCTGACATTTAAAAAAAAAGCTAATTTCATTTATCTGTCTTTTAGCACTTGAGGGTTTTTCCTGAAGAAAAGGATGAAACAGACAGTAAATTATGTTAAAATCCTGCTGAGTGCTGAACAGATTAAAAAGCTACTGGAAACATCAGTGCACTTCACCTTTGTCTGGCCAGGATTGAGCTACAAGCAGCACTGCTACCTCCCTCATGAAAACCACTGAGGTGCCCTTGAGCAAGGCCCTCAATAGATGAACTGAGCAGCTTGATTTGGTTTTTGTGAACATTATCAGAGCGGTGCTGCAAATGTGAGTCACTCAGGGAGTTTCTTCTGGTTAAATAAAGGTTAAAAAATGGAATATCATCATTGTCAGAATAATAGAAGAATATTTGTGTTCATGTAAACAGCCAAAGACAACTTGTCCTGGATCTCAGTAACATGACTGTTAGTGTCAATAATGTTACCTGAGCAGGTGATTTCCTGGATGGTGAAACCAGGAGAGTTCCATGATCTCACACACTCCTTCAGTGTTGATGTAGACTGAACACACTCAGAGTTGATGAACCACATGAGTCGTTCTGAGGACTCGTCTCTCTGCTGTGTTGAGACAGCAGAACCACAGTCCAGCCGTCTACATATCACAGCTGTTTCCTTCAGGGTCCAGGACCGGTCTGTCTTTGCTGCTCTCCACTCTCCCAGGTGTTTTACCTCCAGTCTACCAGCACAGTGGTTTGCTCCTCCCACCAACCTGACATCATCAGCATCTGAGCAGAGACAAGAGAATCATTAATACATGAATATGCAACAGGACGGAGGAGGACCTGAACCAAAGCTGCACCTGAGCAGATGAGTCCAACTGATTTGCCAGGTGAGCAGGTGTTTCCAGACCCTGAGCGTCCACAGTCCAGGAGGGAAGATTCATGGCCCTCACACTGGAACACCTGAGCCCAGAATGGAGACTCTGCTGGTCCAAAAAGTGCCCCCTCCAGGACTGAAGGTGTCCCACATCTCAGCTCTCCACACAGCACCTCTGCATCCTGCATGTCAAAGTCCTCTTCACACACTGAGGACCACAGCTGGTTAGATTTCACCTCCAGTCTGCCAGAGCAAAGGTCCGACCCGTCCACCAGCCTGACAGACTCTGAGAAAGACAACAAGAGGCAGATTCATGATGAGAATGAATTCATGTCAACATGAACTCACCTGTTCATGCCTCTGACATGTTAACTAGCAAATCCTGTAAATGAGACAGGAAAAAAGATTTCCGAGGAATTCATCCTCCTTGGAAAAATTCATGTGATTGTTGAAACTGGGAAACAATATTCCTGCTCATTTCTCACTGAACCTAATATCCCAGGATTTAATATCCCACATTTCTAAATCAGAGAACTCAACTGGAATCTCTGGTTTACATCAGCATCCTGACCACATAGAGAAGTGAACTTGTGATGGGAGGGTTGTCAGTTCAATCATCAGGAGAGGCAGGAAGAAGGAGTGTAAATGAATCTGATAGGCTGTTATTGGGGTTAAACTCTGTGAGCTTTTATTTTCTTAAGGCCTTTTTTAGTCGAGGCTCCTAACATGTAGGAATCATTCAAAACTTTGAAGCACCACGTTGGAATGAGAACAAGGTCTTCTGTCATTGTTCTGTTTGATGCCATGTTCTGTGTTTTGGGTGGGGTTTTTGTATCTGTGTGTTGAGGTAAAGGCTATGCTGACATCAGTCAAGTCAAGTCACTTTTATTTGTATTGAGCCAAATCACTACAAAAGTTATCTCATGACACTTTACAAGTACAGCAGGTCCAGCACCAAACTTCTTCAATGAATCTACACCCAACAATTCTCCATCAGCAGGCACAAAAGCAGCGACAAAAGCCTTCCTTTTAACAGGCAGGAACGTCGAGCAGATCCAGGCTCAACAGGAACGGCCTTCTGCTTTGAATAGCAGGGGGAAAGAGAGCAGGAGAGCAGGACAAGACAGAAAAGGGAGGAAGACAGATAAACAGGAGGAAAGAGAGGGACAGATGTAAAGACAGAGAGAAAGTGGAAGAGACTGATGGACAGATTGGGACGGGGATTAAAAAGAGTTCTGTGGAAATACAACTTGATATTCGGCTTCAATTCCATACGACAGGACGAGGTTGAGGGTGTGACTGAGACAGTGAGTGGGCTCACCTGCAGACTGATGGAAACCAATGGAGTCTAAAACCATGAGATTTGGTCACAACTGTTTCTCAGTCTTGTTAGCTTCTCTACCTTACCACATGAGCACACTATGGGTGAACATGACTCATTTTTGTGATTCATTGTTTTGAAGATTGTTCATGTTGCACATCTGACGTTTAAAATTTGTGTTTTTATTAAGAACTGATTTCATTTCATTTATCTGTCTTTTAGCTCTGAAGGTTTTTTTCTGAACACAAAAATGAAACAGAGAGACAGTAAATTCTGTTAAAATACAACTGAAAGCTGAACAGATTAAAAAGCTACTGGAAACATCAGTACACTTCACCTTTGTCTCACCAGGATTGAGCTACAAGCAGCACTGCTGCCTCCCTCACTACCACCACCATGGGGCCCTTGAGCAAGGCCCTCAGTGGCTGTACTGAGCAGCTTGTGTTGTTTTCAAGAACATTATCAGAGTGGTGCTGCAAATGTGAGTCACTCAGGGAGTTTCCTCTGGTTAAATAAAGGTTAAAAATGGATATCATCATTGTCAGAATAATAGAAGAATATTTGTGTTCATGTAAACAGCCAAAGACAACTTGTCCTGGATCTCAGTCACATGACTGTTAGTGTCAATAATGTTACCTGAGCAGGTGATTTCCTGGATGGTGGAACCAGAAGAGTTCCGTGATCTCACACACTCCTTCAGTGTTGATGTAGACTGAACACACTCAGAGTTGATGAACCACATGAGTCGTTCTGAGGACTCGTCTCTCTGCTGTGTTGAGACAGCAGAACCACAGTCCAGCCATCTACAAATCACAGCTGTTTCCTTCAGGGTCCAGGACCAGTCTGTCTCTGCTTCTCTCCACTCTCCCAGGTGTTTCACCTCCAGTCTACCAGCACAGTGGTTTGCTCCTCCCACCAACCTGACATCATCAGCATCTGAGCAGAGACAAGAGCATCATTAATACATGAATATGCAACAGGACGGAGGAGGACCTGAACCAAAGCTGCACCTGAGCAGATGAGTCCAACTGATTTGCCAGGTGAGCAGGTGTTTCCAGACCCTGAGCGTCCACAGTCCAGGAGGGAAGATTCATGGCCCTCACACTGGAACACCTGAGTCCAGAATGGAGACTCTGCTGGTCCAAAAAGTCCCCCCTCCAGGACTGAAGGTGTCCCACATCTCAGCTCTCCACACAGCACCTCTGCTTCCTGCATGTCAAAGTCCTCTTCACACACTGAGGACCACAGCTGGTTAGACTTCACCTCCAGTCTGCCAGAGCAAAGGTTCGACCCGTCCACCAGCCTGACAGACTCTGAAAAAGACAACAAGAGGCAGATTCATGATGAGAATGAATTCATGTCAACATGAACTCACCTGTTCATGCCTCTGACATGTTAACTAGCAAACCCTGGAAATGAGACAGGAAAACACAGATTTCCAAGGAATTTATCCTGAGAGTGAGAAGGAAAATATAGAATTGGAAGGAATTTATCCTCTTTGAAATAATTCATGTGATTATTGAAGCTGGGAATCATGATTCCTGCTCTTTCCTCCCTAAACCATCTAATATCCCACATGTGGATACCAGAGAACACAACTGGAATCTCAAGTTTACGTTATCATCACCACCATTTTCAGATCCTAGCAGTGGCAGCCTAAAGTTGTGATTCTCAAACTGTGGAAAACCCAAATATCTTTTGGAAAGTTAAACAAGTCAAAATTGTTTTGAAACAATGAGTACTATACAAAAAATAGCAAACAATTTTGAAAGAAAATACATATCTGTATCAATCAAGGATGGTTCCAAGTCTGCTTTCAGACAGGAGGTGGAGCAGCTGGTCCACTGGGGCAGTCTGAACCACCT
Source organism: Aulostomus chinensis (assembly GCF_037954235.1). Classification (NCBI taxonomy): domain Eukaryota; kingdom Metazoa; phylum Chordata; class Actinopteri; order Syngnathiformes; family Aulostomidae; genus Aulostomus; species Aulostomus chinensis. The sequence goes on from NC_141323.1 coordinate 29,090,355, forward strand.
GGAGCTGAACCTGCTCAAGAATGTGGAGATGACAGTGGACTTCAGGAGAAGCCCACCCACACTCTCCCCCCTCACCATCCTCAACAACACAGTGTCTCCTGAGGACATGTTCAAGTTCCTGGGAACCACAATCTCCAAGAACCTGAAGTCCACCTCTAACATGGACACTGTCCAGAAAAAAAGCTCAGCAGAGGTTGGACTTCCTGTGACAGCTCAGGAAGTTGAACCTGCCACAGGAGCTGCTGATCATCTTCTATACTACAATCATTCAGTCTGTCCTGTTCACAGCCATCACTCTGGTTTGGATCGGCCACCAAACAAGACAGGATCAGACTGCAACGAACAATCGGGTCAGCAGAGAGAATCATGGGGGCCGACCTACCTGTCATCCAGGACCTTTATCGGTCCAGGGTCAGGAAACGGACAGGCACCATCTCTGCTGACCCATCACACCCCAGTCACAAACTGTTTGATCCCCTCCCCTCTGGAAGATGCTACAGAGCCCTGGATGCTGAGACCACCAGGCTAAAAACAGTTTCTACCCTCAGGCTTTCAGTCTGATGAACGGGAAATAGTCAGAGTGTCAGGAAATAAAAACAAACATCTGCTACACCAGTAGCTCAATAGCAGGTGATCTGACAGGAGGGAACTGCAAATCATAACAATGGTGATGAAGGAAAAGCCGGCCCTGGTGTTGTTCAGTGTGAAAACCCTGGAAGAGATCCTCATGAGGCCACAGCTCCTGGAGGAGCTGAATGATTCCCAACTCCTGTGTTGTCCTGAGGATGAACTCACGTCACTGCTGCTCGCCTCCACAGAAGAACCAGAGCCAGCGTTTCCCTGATTGATGCTAAGATACATTCTGATGTGTGTGATTCTACAACTGTCTGGTGTGCGTCTCAGTCAAACAGCAACAGTGTGTTGGCCTACCTGTGCTGGACCCTGAGCAGCACACACTGGGTCTTCTATTGGAACCTGTGCTCAGTGTGTATTGCTATCAAAGGTGATTCCAACAGAGGCTCCAGCTGACTGCTGCATCAGAGCACTGATACCAAAGACACTGCCCAGCTCCTTACTTTCAAATATTCTCAAACACTATTTCTAATATAATTTACTGTATTTCATCAGTGATCAATGCATCATTTATAGCAGTAATTGGCAACAAGTGGATCTTTTCACTGGAACCTCAGAGTTCACCAGATTGAACACACACTTGCAAACAAGTTCAGATTCATAAAATATTCCAGTGTTTCATGTTTCTCTATGGTTGTCTGATGGTTGGCCTCTGACTCACTCTGACTCTGAGAAAACATGCTGTCCACCTCTGATGCAGCTGAACAGAGGCGCTATGACACTGTTCCATGGTCATCATGGAGGTACTTGCTTCAAGAGTTAGACAACCACTGGCCTGAAGGACAGAGAAGTGAACTTGAAACTAAAAGGTTGTTGGTTCAATCCTCAGGACTGGTAGGAGGGAGCAGCCACACTCATTAACACCACCAAGATGCCCTTGAGCAAGGCTCTCAGAGGTGGTACTGAGCAGCTGCTGTTCTATGACTGTGAATGTGATCAGGGTGCTCCTGCAAATGTGAGTCACTCTCAGTGAGTTTCCTTGGACTAAATAAAGGTAAAAAATAAAAACACTGGAGTTTTGTGAATATTTGTGTGCATGTAAAAAAACAAAGTCACTTGTACTGGATCACAGTAACATGACTGCATTACTGTGTACCAAATCACATACTTCCATACTGCATATGTAAAATTTTCAAACTGAGTATTCTAAGCAAAGTATGTACTCAATCGCGCAGTGCGCGTGTTTCGAGGTTGCAGTGCTGTCCCAAACCACATCCTGCCGTGCGGTGCACTCTTCAAAATGATGACGTGATGTCTTCTTCTTCTACACAGATTTGTGACTGGCGAGCACCGCATCAGCATCAGCTAATTACCGCCTCCTTTTGCCTGTGCTTGTTTGTCAATTTCTGAAGCAGTAAAAAAGCAAAATGGAGGGTCATCGCACATTGTTACACCACGATAGGCGCCAACAACACAATGTCCTCCTTCTACTGGCTGAAGATGCAACTGTCTGTAGAGTTTAATTGTGTGATTTATTTAGCACAACATTTTGGTGACAAGTGATTTTATCTTTTCAAACCCGTGTCCACACAGAATTTCCTACTTGTTCCTGTTATTTCATGTAAAGATGACTCTATACAAGTCAGTGTTGGCCGACTCTCACCACAGCAAGTGTCCACAGTTGCACACTCAAAATCTTAACTGATTGGAGTACGTCATCCGGGAACTTTTGCTTTCTCAATTTTTGAAAACTATCCATACGTTTTTCCATTTTGAGTTGAGTAGACTCAAAATTTTAAGTATGCAGTATAGAAGTAGGCGATTGAGAAAACACGCAGTGAGAGTCTTCTGGCGAGATGAAGGTTAAAAAAATTGTTATGTTATTGTCAGAATCATAGAGGAACATTTATGTTCATGTAAACAGCCAAAGACAACTTGTCCTGGATCTCAGTCACATGACTGTTAGTGTCAATAATGTTACCTGAGCAGGTGATTTCCTGGATGGTGGAACCAGAAGAGTTCCATGATCTCACACACTCCTTCAGTGTTGATGTAGACTGAACACACTCAGAGTAGATGAACCACATGAGTCGTTCTGAGGACTCGTCTCTCTGCTGTGTTGAGACAGCAGAACCACAGTCCAGCCATCTACATATCACAGCTGTTTCCTTCAGGGTCCAGGACCAGTCTGTCTCTGCTGCTCTCCACTCTCCCAGGTGTTTCACCTCCAGTCTACCAGCACAGTGGTTTGCTCCTCCCACCAACCTGACATCATCAGCATCTGAGCATAGACAAGAGGATCATTAATACATGAATATGCAACAGGATGGAGGAGGACCTGAACCAAAGCTCCACCTGAGCAGATGAGTCCAACTGATTTGCCAGGTGAGCAGGTGTTTCCAGACCCTGAGCGTCCACAGTCCAGGAGGGAAGATTCATGGCCCTCACACTGGAACACCTGAGCCCAGAATGGAGGCTCTGCTGTTCCAAAAAGTCCAACCTCTAATTGGCCTTCCTGGATGAGTTTTACATTTTACTTTCTACTGCTCACTGCAGGTCCAGTCAAGTGAGAGCACTTTTCCTTCACCTGCCTCAGCATTTTGGGACTCAAAAGTACTGCAATTGGAGAAGGGTGGAGCCGACAGGGAGGGAGAAGAAAATGTGCTTGAGAAGCAGCTAAATACATAAAGACTGATGCTACATTTCCAGGCAGCACCTCTGGTTTGAAGTAAACATACTAGCTTTGTTTATATGTGATCTAACCTCATGTACACAGCAAGTTCATGGTGTGATTCTCATGACACTCCTGCCTAAACTGTATAATACAACATTATTCCACATTTATACTTGGATTCATCTGCACGTTCCAGTTGAATTGCACTTCTGGTTGGATGCTAGCTGCATGTCAGTACTTGTACTCTGAACAATGACAAATTTGAATCTATAATTGATGTTTAATATACATCATCGAGGCTATTTGTAAGTATTCAGTGGAAAATGTTTTTATTGCACCAGGTGAACAAGTGCACCTCCTAAAATTACGAGTGTATATTAGGCCTGTCACAGTAACACATTATGTTAGTTGATGTATCCCATCAATTTCATACCTCTTATCTTGTTAAGGGTGCCGGGGGGCTGGAGCCTATCACAGCAGCCTTCCTGTGAGAGGCCAGGTTCAACCTGGACAGGTCACCAGTCCATCACAGGGCCAACACATAGAGACAGACAACCATTCACACTCAAAGCCACACCTACGGACAATTTGGAGTATCAATCAGCCTCGTCCCCTCTTGATGTCTTTGTACTGTGGGAGGAAGCTGGAGTACCAGAGAGAACCCACGCAGACACAGGGAGAACATGCAGACTCCACACAGAAAGATCCTGTGCTCAAGTTTGGGCTCAAACCTGGAACCTTTTCGCTGTGAGGCAACAGTGCTGACCACTGCACAACCATGTCTCCCAGGATATATTATCCAAGAATTATTTTGATTTATGATATGATTATTGACATTTTAACAATTTTACCACTTCAATAATTATGTACCACCTAATAAATCAAGTGCACACTTTATCTTTGTTCCTGTCATGACTTGAGCTTGGACGAGAACCCAAAGCCACGACTCCCAGGCAAGGTGCCAGATGAAGAAAGTTTATTACTAAAGTACAAATCAAAACCACTCTTTTGAGGAAAAAAGCCTAAACTACAAAAACTCAAACTCACTCGACTGAGGAGAACCTGACTCGACAAAGTGACAAAGAAACTCAAAGTTAGATCAGGTAAGGAGCATGGCATGGAAAACAAAACCTGACTAGACAAAGATTCAACAAAAACACAAACTTGATGAGGCATTAAATGACGTAGCACGTTTGGAACTGACGGAAAAGACAAACTCGCACCAGACAAAGAGAAATGCAGACGACATAAACTCATGAGGTGACGGAAACAGGAGGACACAGTCGGGGTGGGGAAGACAATCAGACTGGTGGGAAATCCACCACGGGGAAGTGGAAGTTACCAGAAACTGGGAGGATGGTTAAATTTCAAAATAAAACAGGACGTCATGACACAACATAAACACATGGCAAACAAAGAACACCACTACATGAATGGACATGACAGTTACAAGAGTATTTAAGTCTGTTACATCACCAAAGAGGACCAGTATCATGATGGGTTTATAGAGAAAGGACTCCAAAAAGAAACTGAAATTCCAGACTGGAGTATCAAGACTCTGAGAGGGTCATGTTCACTCAGACCTGGATTAACAACTGTGTCATGATGAGTTTCCAGGACCTTTTCAATTACGGTGCTATGAGCCAACTTAAAGGAAATAGAAGGGAGCTGTGCCCCCCCTCTCCCCTCCCCCCTCCCTCAGTGGAGGAGGAGAGGAGCAGGAGACCTGTCACAGGAGAGGAGAGGTGCTGGTGACCAGTAAACCTGCCTCAGTGGTCTTTTCTGGTGTCAAATGCTCACACGTACACACAATTATCACAGTTACTGAGGACAGAAAAATGATGGAGGTCGTACTGGAGAAGAGTTCAAACTGGAGCCAGGAGGCAACGACCATTCCATCATCCATCTTCCAGCATTCCCCTCCAGCACTCACTATCACCCAGAAGTCCATCCTGTTAGACTGGAAACCTCCAAACAACCTCAACATCCTACAGTGGAAGAAGCTGCTGATGAGCAGAAATCCCTGGAAAAATGTCTGCATCCATCAACCATGAATCCACCAACTTCAGTTAAACCTGGTCCACTACCATCAATAAATGAACCTGACCTCCAACCCTCAAAGTGACATTGAACACACAAACACCCAACACATTCAACACACACACACACACACACACACACACACACACACACCAGCTCCATTCACCCTTTATTCTTTTTAAAATGCCTTTATTTGTTCATACATTTATTGTTTTCATTACAATATCATAATCATATTATATTTGATATTATTGTTGCTGTATTAGAAACATTTCTACTGATCGTGGTGATAACAACAAAAGCATTGAAAAGGATACCATTGATTCTGAATAATACAGAATTATTGCATGATGAAATTATTATTATTGTTATTATTATTAATACTCTCACTCAATCAATATTTTGTTCTATTTTATTATTAATAATGTATCATTTCAGACATTATAACTATGTTCTGGTCTCTTTCTCCTCGTCCACTTGCTTGTTTATATATTTTTTGACAGTAGAAATGCTACAAATCCTGTATGAGGAATCACTGCAAGTGGAGGAGGAAAAAATAGGAACAGCAAACCAGAGATGAACAATTTATCCTCATTCACCATTATTATTACCAAACACAAGTTATTAATGAAATGTGACACTTCTCTCTCATTATTATTATTATTATTATTATTATTATTATTATTATTATTATTATTATTATTATTATCACTGTTTTTGTGGCATCACTGTTTTCTGGTTCTCATCACTACTCTTGCTATTATTGTTCTGGCATTAACAACGTTGTTAATAATGACATCACCTGTATATTAATATCACAACTATGGTTATTGTTTTTCTTATTATGGTGATAGTCATTAATTACATATTTCTACTCTTTGTCTCCTATGTGTTTGTTTATTCTTTGCTGTACAAAATTATTGTGGAATTATATTTTATTGATATTTCTGTATGATAGAAACCAGAGGTTCTCAATTACAAATGTTAAAAGGCCTTAAAGTAGGATTTATTTCTCTACCCATTCATTTATTCTATTTCTTTTTACAATGATCTTCTTCAGATGTCATTCATCAGCCTACCATGTTAGATATTCATCATTCATTATTAATATGATTGAGATACAAAGATAATGAACACAACACACACACCATCAATTTACACACAACACTGACACAATATTAGTCTCTCATTATTAATGAATTATTGATTTGTTAAAATTATTTTTAGTTTCTTTTTCCCCCCAGATAATTCTTTTAATTTTAGCATCTCAATTAATGAATTAATCTTGTTCATTGTTTCCTCCAATTTCCTGCCTCTCCCTTTCCAGTTTGTCCAGTCCTCTTTAAAGAGAAAACACACAAAATGACTTTCAACTGTCCGATTGCTCAACTACTTGAATAAATGAATAATAAATAAATGAGACAAATATGTCATGAGCAGACGCCCTGACATTGGGTCTGGGGGTTGAACTGGGAGGAGATGGAATAGCGGCTGGTGGCTTCCATCAGCAGCTTCCTCCTTTCGTTTGGTTCCACACCCGACGCTGCTAACGAGTGGCTAGCCAGCCTCAGCTGTGAGCCTCTGCTGCTGATGCTGACTGGTTGCTAGGCAACCAGGTTCCCCCCTCCTCCTTCTCTCTTTGGGACACACACACACACACACACACACACACACACACTCACACACACACACACGTTATCACTTTGTATCTTTTGGTTAGATTGAACTGTTATACCAACGTGTTGCTGATTGATTGATGCATTGTGTTTAATAAACATTTTTAATCATAAGAGAGAAGTCGCAGTGTCTTTTGTGTCCAAAACTGTGGTCACGTGTCTCAGTGATAGGCAGCGCTCTGATCTCACCCCTCTAAGATCAGAGTTGTCCCTGTTTAGTTGATATTACAGAATATTGACTGTTTAGTGGATAAACTCTGTTTGAGACTGACAATTTTTACAAATTTGGTCAACATTTTAGTTTCCCTGAACTCATCAGGGTGGTGCCCCGATTGATTAATATTCAATATTAATTAGTATTTCATTCAATAATCAAAAATTATATTCATAATTATTGACAATTATAATTTTGACCAAATCGCTCCTCAATGCACAACATTGGCAAAAAAGTCTTTTCTGGTTCTGACCCCCCCTCCCCACACACACACACACACACACGCACACACACACACACACACACAATTTCTGTAAATGTGGCTTCAGTGTCTTTGATTCTAGTTTCTTATTTCATGGTTCAGTTGTTGACACTCGGTCTTTTCTCAGCGTTCCTGTTATCTTGTCTCTCCTGCTTCATGTAAATTAAAAGAATATTTTTCAAGTTGATCTGAAACTAAGCTGAGACTAGTTAGACTGTGGTGGACTGACACTCTCTGGGTTTAGCAGCAGCTCAGCCACCTCATGTGATTGAACTACTGTGTTTGTACCAGCACACTACAACTGGAGAACAGTCCATTTATTTGACTTCTTGACATACGGAACACAGAACATCAGAGCAGTTGAGGGCCGACTGGAGCAAACAGTGAGGGAGTCAATCCAGAAATGCAGCTGCTGCCTCCAGGACATGAGCCAGTTGATTTGAGCCGTTTCAAACACACGTCTATCTGAACCATGCAGATCAACAACACCTCCAACAGGAAGCCTACCTGAGCTCCACAGCACCAGCAGCACCAGCAGCACCAGCAGCACCCTGCCATCCATGTCCAGTGTCAAGCTCCTCCGATCGTCTGCTACTAGTTTCTTCACTCTTATTTCCTCATCAGGACTCTTAAGTGCAGCTTTTCATGTCCGTGTCAACAGCTCCTGATGTGCTGAAGTGATACAAAGATAAAGCTGAGGGTCGGACACGTCATCCACATCAGAGTTGCGACACTCATGATCTTCTGATCAGATGAGCAGTTTCCTCTCCTTCACTGCTGCAGACGCATCAGATTGTCAGCACCACATCTCCTGTTTCCTGATATAAAACGACACCTACTTCATAAAACAAGCCTGACCAACTTAACACATTTCATGTCAACTGCATTTAACAACACAGAGATGTTTTGTTAAATCCTACTAGAGGTGAATCTCATCCATGATTCTCCAGACATTTTTTAGGACCTCTGACAGTTTCAGCATCTGAGGAGGCAGACGACAGCGTGTCTGAAACAGAGGGTTTCAAAGTGAAGTCCTCAGATAAATTAGCTGAGTTTCACTGGACTGCTAACGAAGGTCAGAGGAGAGAGAGAGAGAATAAAGATAGATGGATAGATCGAACAAGCAGTGTACATAAGAATGAAATTTCATTCCAGAGGCAAAAACACAACACTGCACAACAAAACAGTGAACCCTCCTGAGCTCAGGATGAAAGCAAGCTTTTCCCAGGCATTTCATAAAAGTAAAATCTGACAAAATCTCTGATCTGACTTTTAAATCCATTTATTAAAATGACACTTTTACTGACTTCAGGTGATTTCCTTGCTGTCGTTACTTCTCATTTTTAGGGAGTTTCTTGATCGTCACTCAGGACTTCATCCCCCATGTATGTGAAGGAAACAGGAAAAAAAGACTGAAAACTGACACACATTCCTGGAATATTAATCACAAACCTGCCAGAGGAATCATGAATAGAACAGACAGGAAAAAAGTTAATTCACTTTAATGATAGTTTTGAGTGTAAACTCACTGATCCTGGATCAGATTTGAGTTTAAAGGATAAAAGCAACTGGACTTGCTTGAATGTCTTGAAGAGGCTTCATCATCCAGGTACTTCTTATCTTGTAGTAACTGCAGTACTTCAACCTTTAACTTGGTCATGTTCACACATTGTCACCACATATTTCAAAGCAGGGAAACTGAACTGGTGATTCAGGCCTGTTAAAAGAACCCTGCAAGTGAATGTGTTGGTCAGACCAGCAGATTGAGGGCCAAGTGTTTCCATGTATTTCTGTGTGAGAAGCAGCGTTGCACCACAGGCTTGTATTTTTGTGTCAAATCTACAAATCTTTGTTCAGTCGTAGAAGCAGGAGGAAGGGGAGGACATTGGGTGAAAGTGAGAGTCAGAGGCTGATAGAGAGGAGGGGGGAGGCCGGTGGAGACAAACCACAATCATGAGACGTTCATCAGCACAGACGTGCAGCATTTAGAGAGACGACCTGATAGAAACCTGTTTTTGCTCTTAACTTGCTTTTGCTGGTCTACAATGTTGGAGAGAAGAGAGAGAAATCCACAACACTGGACCGGGCTGATACCAGCGGAACCAGAGCTCCGCTCCTCCAATCTAAAATTAACTTGAGGTCACTTGGTGCATTTTGCTGCTTCTTAACTTGATCTTTTGAAACACATCAGCTTCATCAGGAGAGTGAAGAAGAAATGAAATGGTCTCCCTACAAGAGTCACCTTCAAGCTGCTGAGGCAACATGGCTGCTGATCTCTGGTCCTTTTGCTTGAAGCACCGTTGCTTCCTTGACCGGCTGTTTTACTGCACTCCTGGACTTTGTCTGCTAGAACAGAAATATTCAGCCCCCTTTTCCATCATGGAAGCGCTCCTGTTAAAGTTCAACAAAAATACAAAGGACAACAGTGAAACAAAAACACTGATAGAGAAGAAGGTTTACTATTTTTGAATTTGTGTCCCATCCTATGAATGCAAGTCATTGTCAAACTGGCATTTTCATTGACTGATGGTTTTAATGACTGTTATTTTGTATTTTCATATCTGCTTTGATGATCAAGTTGAACATTGTAGCAGACTTAAAAATATGAATCAAGGTACTACAGCATTACATCACATTACATTAGACAGTAACAAAGCCATCAAACCAAATATTACAATATTGACAACTCCAGTTTTTCAGAGGGAACTCTTAAATGTTCAGTTTTGTAAAGTAAATCCCCAAAGTTCTAGAATGTAAAACTGCTGACATCATCATCTCCAGGTTTTTCAATCTACTTGAAGACAAAGTGATGAGGTTTGTGTGAGTGGAGATGGTGTTGAATGATCTAAAGGAGACAAATCTAGAAACAGACATGTTTGTGAAACTCCATTTTTATGGCTGCGTCCATTTTGTTATTTTTCCACAAAGTAGTTCAAATCATTGAGATTTCATTTTCAGTCTTTCAAGTAACCTGTATTTAATAACTGAACATGTTACAGAAATGTGACCCAACTCTGTCACTGCAGTCCAGATTTCATTAACATGTCAAGTTAAGCTGCATCAGAGAAAATGTGTTTCTGACTGTTTGTTAACAGCAAAGCTTCATAATGACTCCTGCCTTCATCACCTACGTCTGGATTGGCCTCCAGGAGTTCAAGGAGGACGTCTTCCTCCACTGCTGCCTCAGTCTCATCAAAAATGTCAAGTTCAGCTGCGCTGGGAATCCACAACTGTTTTTTTAACTACAGGAAGAAAGCATTTAACAAGATAAAGCTGGATTAAGTTTCAAAATGTTTCAAATGAAGAACTGCTTCAGCAGCTTTTAATGTTCACAGTTACATCATGAATTTGTATCTTGTCCATTACCAATATTAGTGGATAATAAAAAACTTTCTCATTCAAGTTGAAACCTGCAAGAGGCAGCAGACAAGGTCAAATTAATTTGACACATCAAACTAAAAAACAATAAAGTGCATACTGCCCTCTACTGACTAAAGCTGATAATGCCACTATGAACTCCAAGGAAAAGAAAAGCACAAATTAAACAAAATAATACAGGACATTCACGGCCCCCCCCCCCCCCCCCGCCCAAAAAAAAGAAATTCAACAAAAAATGTCCTCAAACAGTGAAGTTTCATCAAACCTTGTGTCTGTATGTTGTGATAGTATTTTATACACAAAATGAGAGTAAACTCACCTCGATGTTTGATGCAGTACAGAAAAAGAACATAGTTCCCTTCATTCTCCTGCCATTAAAGTTCATAAACTAGCAAGAATGTTAGGTAGCATTAGCATTAACTTCAGCTAAAGTCTACCAGCTTCAGGTGCCTTTAACAATCGCCTTCCTCGCTACTTAAGGCTTTATACGCGGCGTATATAAAGTTTTAGAACCTGTAGAAGTTCATATACTTCGTTTTTTTTTCTTTTTAAACCGAATATTCCAGGCACTGCGTTTTCCTCTGGACACCGCGAATCTTAGAGAACAGCGCGTGAAGATGGAGAGTGGAACTCAGCCCAGAGTTCCTGCGCGTGACTGCTGAAATAGCCCCGCCCCCTGAGCTGCACTGAGGCGGGAGAACAACACCCCAATTAACACCATGGAACTACAAACCATTTAAACCTGCTTTGAAGTCATTCAAAAAGACATTTCTGACCCTTGACGTCACGCAGCCCCCCCTCCACGTCCAAATCTCATCAAACTAGTCTCAGTCGTTTGGGCTGTCAAAAGAAACGTTGGGGCGACTTTGTTTTTAAAGTTATTCTATATTTGAAAAGATATTGATATTTTTACGAAAGACAGTACTGAAACTTGAACTTACCTTGTTTCATGATATGAACTTCATCGTAAACAGCTCAGTGATGGCTTCATATTTAATAGAAGTAACCAATGTTTAATATCATTTATTGTGAAGCCATGAGTGAAAGTGGAGTGTTGAAATTGTCTGACAGGAATCTTTATGAGATCCTTGTTTCTGTGGGGAACATATAGTAGGAGGTATGTAAACAGTCTGCACTGTCTGTCAACTGTTGAGAAAGTAGTGCTTTATTACTCCTGGTGCTCTGCAACAAACCTCATCTGTCAGAGGTGAGACACCAGCACCCAATATTACACATTTCTTTGGGAAAGCACAAGATTGAACGTTCAATGCTTAAAATAGAACAATGTCTGAAACTGTCATTCACCTTAAATGTGGGCATCATTATAACCATATACAGGACACAGAGCATGGAAGAAAAGATGAGGACAAGTCTCTGCTACAGTCAGTGGGAATTCATCAGGAATAAATTTGTTTTCAGATAAAACAAGGACAACAGCTGTTATGATGATGGTCACATGATTTAAAAGATTAAAAACAACTCTCTGTATCAATGTGAGATAGAGTTACAGAAATGAATAGAACATTACTCACTGACTGAAAATTGAAAAAGCACCAGACTTTGGTCCAGAGCTTGGTTCTAACGTGACTTGACAGAACTTTTTTCTACTTTTTTTTCTTCTTGCAATCAACACTGCCCAGAGTTCATCTGCAAGAAATAACACTCACACATTTGATGAAGTTTGGTCAGACGGTGCAGACACACTTGACACCCAGAGAGGTGAGCAGGTTTTGGACCAAGTTGAAACTTGTAAAGTATTTGAGACAGAAAATGAAAGAAAGCTGTGGCTGTGTTCTGGTTCTGCGTGTGAACACTTCGGCCCCTAAAGGTAGCGTCTGCTCCTGCTGACTCAGGGCAACATTGAAGAATGTGGATGCCCCTGATAGAGGAGCAGGTCATGATGATGCCAGATGAACTTGCGGAGCAGAACAGTTGCCAGTCCCACTTGTCTGGCTTGTTGGCACTGGATTGGTGGAGAGAGCAGCCCTGGTTCTTCAATGAGCAACCATGACCTCATGCACACTGAGCTGATAAGCTGATGGTATCTGATGGTATCTGGTGGTATCTGATGGTATCTGGTGGTATCTGATGGTATCTGATGGTATCTGGTGGTATCTGATGGTATCTGGTGGTATCTGATGGTATCTGATGGTATCTGATGGTATCTGATGGTATCTGGTGGTATCTGATGCTGACTACTTCATTGACATGTGGTCAAAATGTCTTGTGTTTCCTGAAATTAACTGAGTGCTGCTCAGTAAAGTAGACATGACTTGAGATTCTATTCCTGCTTGGTCCATTTCAACATTCTTATCCTTCCTAGCATTGGAGATAAAGTATCAGTCAGGGCTGTACTTGATTAGTACTGCATATAGTACACATCAGTCACTGCCATTACACAGTGGAATGGAAGTTGAAATACTGTTTACCAGCAAGCTGAAAACTGTTGTGGTATTTGACAATTCTATTGTTTCTGAATGAAAATCACGTGAAGGAGAATCATTGAGACATCCTAAAAATGGCTGAGGTCTGCTGAGCTGCAGCAGGTCTGAGCTGCTTTTGATGCTCAATTAGGGGTTCAGTCTCTTACTCAAGGACACTTTGACATGGTCACCGGGGGAAATGAGGATCAAACCAGCCACCCTTTGGTTGCCAGACGGCCATGCTACTCCTGAGTCATGTGACCTGGATAAGATGGTGAACAACAGCTGATCGCCATGCTCGCAAACCCCCTTTTGTTTGGTTTGGTTGTTGTTTAGTGACTGTGGATGAACACACAGGAGAAGTTGTGCATAAATTTGTGTTCCCTGTTCACTTGAATATATGCAGGAGTATGAGGTGGAAATAATACTTGTGGGAGAATGAGAGTTAAGTCTCATCACTATGACCTGTGCTGACACTTCAACATGTCAGCCCACATAACAAAGATGGCAGTCATCTGGGAAAGCAAGTACACCACACATACACATGGTAAAGAGACGCCACACACAGGCAGCCAAGGTCCAAGATAAGTGTAATTGGGGAATGTCCCATTCCTTTCTGGTCCTTGAAGATAGTGTGAAGGCCATCACATCACACAAACACACACACACACACACACACACAGCCTGAATACAGTATAAAAAGGTATGTCATATTCTGTATCAGTGGGAGGACATCTTTAACTGCACTGCTCGGAGGGATCGTCGCTAAGAATAAAGAGATCCCCCATCTGGCACCTGAGACTCAGTCCTCTGATTCCTCTCATCCACCATTTTCCACCACGACATGCTGTTTATTTTTGTTATTTTTGCAGAACTGTTTCCACTCCCTTACAGGTAAAGAAAATGGATGGCTGGATGGAAGTCCCCCAACTGTGGCTGTTCTGAAACTCTTCTCCTTAATCACTCCTGAGTTGACACTCTGAGATGGGAAACTCTGAGTATCTGGTTCCAGAACAGCTGATCTGAGTTGCTTCAATCAACTGTGAGTACGTTCACCTTGAGTTGCACACGTGCACAACCACGACAAAACGCCATCATCAATGGAGCCCCGATACCACGAGTCACCATGACAACCACGAACAAAATAATAAGTTATTTCATGACAGTGGAGTTGGAGCACCACTGCAGCAGCGAAGGAGAGAGAATCGGCATGAGAGAAAGGAGCTACCTGAGTCAAGGCAGAAGTTTGAATGTACTTTTCCTTTGATTTAACATTTAGCTGTAAGAGGTTGTAGCTTACACTTGTAGATATTAATAGGAATAAAATCTGATTTTCATTCTGGTGCCATCCAACAGGGGAGGAGTGGACTGGGGAGAAGTTAAAATGAAACATAAAAACACCTTTCAAAAGGTAAGCTGTATTTTGCTGGGCAATGATTGTACCTCACTTTGATTTTATTTTTTTAAAGATACTTAAGCGATGAAGTAAATATTAATTCAGTGGCTACTTCAAGTACTGATTTAAACCCCTAAAAAATGTTGTTTTAACATCACTTGATACCCACTTAGTAGATTGTACATCATACAATGTTGACACATTTTTATTGACGTCATATAAAAAGTGACGATGTGTAAACGAAAAAAACAAAATCAACTAACATAACAAAAGATTAGCATTTGAGGCCTGTGTGAATGAGATTACACTGTAAAGCGCTTTGAGTGCAGATAAGGTCGAAAAATAAAATTGAGTCCATTTACCATGAAGTTGATCTGGTTGGGCACTGGTATTTTTTCTTACTGCAGCTCAGGAGTGATTCAGGAGAAGAGTTTCAGAACAGCCAAGGTTGGAGACTGGAATTTTAAAATTCACCTGGAACCAGACAACCTCGGGAGGTAAAACCTCAAATCATAGTCATAGACCTCTGGTTGGAGGCTGGACGATGATGTTTGGACTTGAAGGAAAACTCCTTGTCCAAATTCCATTGTGTTCAAAGTCAAAGTCCCACAATAAGAAGTAGCTGAATCTGACAGGTGAAGGTTTGGAACTCCAAGATGGTTGATGTTTTCTTGACTTGATGCTCTGACTGTCAGGGTAGATGACAGCTTCTTTCTGCTGCTGCATCTGAGTGGCTATGATTGGAGGTTTTACCTCCCAAGGTTGTCTGGTTCCAGGGGAAATTTAAAAATTCCAGTCCCCAACCTTGGCTGTTCTGAAACTCTTCTCCTGAATCACTCCTGAGTTTTTGTTAAGAGCTGAAAATGAGCTGCATCAAGAAAAAATACCTGTGGTTCTCCTCCAGGAGGGTCCAGGTTCTGCCATTGTGGCTCCTTGTGCCACTGCCAGAGAGCCTCAGCTGCACACTGCAACATTTCAACAGGAGATTTACATTCCTTCAAATGTCCTGACATCTTATTCCAATGGTTCTGTTCCATATTTATATTTTAAAATCAATCACACAATGAAAGCTGCCACAGCTGGTTTAAGTGAGAGAACACGCTAAGAGATTTGAAACCAGTAAAATATGCTTTTCTGTGTGCAAACTAGTGAGGGGCATGGAAGGATATTTTACCACCAATACAGAACCCAAACTTTAGTCATGTGATGAGATGGCGACTCTGATTATGAAGTTTATGGACAAAATGTGAATTAAAGAAAATACATTAAAAAAACAACAATTCTTCAGTAGACTTTGATCTAACATTTGAAGTTAGATTTTGGTGGCTGCTCTCACAGCAAATTTAGGATTCGGGAATAACCTCTCTGTGAGTTAAAATCAACTCAATCTGAGTGTACATGTGAGACCAGCGAATAAACTCTTGGGCTGTGTTAAAGTAACTCTTTTCTGAGAGTTGATCTTTTAACTCCTATCAGGAGTTAAAACTGAACATGTACAGGAGTTAAAAAATGACTCCCATTCAGAGTACAATTAACTCTTATATTTAGTTACATTTATGTTAACTCTTTTTTAGTGTTAACAGTCAACTATTAATATGTGTTGTATTTTACACTCATGGAGTTAATATTTCAAGACACTAAAATGTTTTTTTAAGGTAAAATAAATATGATATACACCAAATAAATTACTTTAATGCCTCTCTTTATTTAAAACATTGAGACATTAGGTCAGCAACACTTCGCTGCATGAATACATACTTGTGAACCAAGTTATATTTTGGTAAAATCATTTATCTAACAATGAGCTTTGTTCAACAACATCGTTCTTCAAGTAGAAAATAAGGTAAAACCTCAAATCAAAAGACACTTATAATGGCAGCTTAACAGTTACAAAACGGTGTTATAAAATGTAAGTCAAATAAAAAACAAAATGTTGTACAAAAACATATTTCAATTTTTCAACAAATAATCTCAACTAGATTTCTACAAATTCTTTGGAGAAAATCCATCCAGTGCAAACTTTGTCAAAAACCTTGACATATTGAACACATTTAACAAATGTGACTTCCTTGTAATGCAGGATTGCAGACATAATGTAAACAGTTCAACTCATCATTAAGCTCAACACGTGTACATACAAGTCAAGATCAATTCCACTCAGTTTCCTTTATCAAACATTTTGACACTTCAAATAATACAACTCTCTGACACAACATAAAAACATGAATCACACCCACAGGACATTTGGGCATCAAAAGCTTTGAAGTGTCTTCAGGCCCTTCTTTCCAGAACCAGAATCTTATTTGGGTTGATTTCATTTACTTGGAAAGCAAGAAAATGGTCATGGAAACAAGTTTCATGTTCCATCAGAACAAAAAACACTTCACCTTTATCCAAGATAATAGTGGTTATTTTGCTGAACAAAGGCGTGTTTTCATCAGTGCCTATGCAAACAAAAAGGCCAACATGATATTCAACTCCATCACACTTTACCCAGTTTGTCAGGTTGACAATGGACTGTGGGTCAGTGTGAAGGTATGCAGATACATCTTGATGTTTCAAGTAAACACATTTTGATTGGACCAGACTTGACTGCTTTTAAGGCCAAGCATTCCCAATGATAGGCTACAGCAAACTGATGTTTTCTTGCAAGGGAGACAGTCAAATTCTTGAAGTTCTTATCACAGTCCTTGAAAAATGTATGTTTAGCTTTGAATCTCATTGTCCAGATATGAGTAAGTGGTCCTATTTTTCGGAAGCACCGAGGATAGCGGACCATGAAGTGGTGTTTTGGGATCAAGGTTTTTGATGAGTAAAGTTCTTTGAAGAGTTGGTGATGTTCGATAATAAGATGCTTTAGATACACAGTCATCCCTTCAGTGATCGAGTATGAAAACACAACGTCAATAATGTTCAGCAACAAAAGCATCAAATGCCAGTGCAAATCATCTTCTGGTACCAGGTCACCAAATATTAAGGGTATGTTTGTGATCAAACAGAGTTTGGGATGTGTTTAACCCGAGTCCATGTCCCACACAGTCAAGCTTAACATTGGTTGGCTTGTTTTTCTTTTCCAAATAGCCATACTTGAAAGCATAGATCCTCTTCAACAGGCTTTCTTTAGTGATGAAATGTTTCATCAGGTATTCAAAAAGTAACCTGGCCTCATATTGACCAACCCCCTCCAAAATGTCATGCATGATGTCAACAGCATAATTTTCTGAAATACTGCAAAGTGTTCAGAATGCTGTTCCGCTTAATGCCAAATAAGGAGGTTATTGTTGGATCATTTTCCAAAGCAGTAAAATGTTGGTCATTCAAAACTGCAGATCTTAAAGTCAAACACGGGTCATCTTCTGAGAAAACTGACTTTTGACAAACCCACAGAAATGATTTGCACTAAATGACTCCATGAATCCAAGAATGCTGTGCATACCCACGTTATCACCAGTCATTTGTGCAAGAGTGCCACGAACACAGACTTCAGAAAATGGAACAGCAACTCCAGCTGTTTCTAATATTTTCAGGTCTCTTACTAAGGGTTTCAATATTTCATCAATACCATATTTCTTAGCATCTTGTGCATGGAACAATGATACCAGATGAATGTTCATCAAGGCTGAATTCACCCTGGGTGGAAGATTCCTTAAAATGAAGTAAAGACAGCCAACTTTATGGATACCTTTTTTTGAACCTGGCGGATTTGCGCACTCCAATTCATCAAAGTACAACTGGAGAGCAAACTTTTCACTTGAAAACAGGGGATGATTTGTGAAGTAGCTTCCATCACACAAGTCCTCATATTTGTCACAGCTAGTAGATTTTTGCATCAATTCACAAATACTTTCATTTGTGAAAATGAACTGCAGTGTTTTAACTATTGAATGCAGATCAATTTGTCAATGATTGGAACTTGCTCCTAGTTTCCAGTTTTGGTGTTTCGTCTGGTATCAAATCTTACACCTAGGCGCTTTTCAACTGCTTGCATGATATCCCATTTTTCTGTGAAATATTTTTCCAACTTGCTATTTGAATTTAAATGGCTGAAAGGATTGTCTGTGTGTTTAAACAACTCTTCAATGGCCGATCTGGCGGGATTGGTGGCTGGTATGAAGTTCAGCACTTGTTCCTGTATATTAGTTTGCAAGTCTCCAACAAGTCTCCAAGTTCTCAATGGTAGAAAGTACGACAGTATTTGGTACACCACTTCCTAAAAGTTCGGCAATAATTGATGCACACATGTCCTTGCTGCTTAGTGGCACTGAAGAGCCTTCTTCAATATTTTGGTGTTGTGATGAAGCAGAGGGGGTTTCATCATTGAAGCACTTCAAATTATCGTGCTCTTCAGTGTCATGGCTGACAGGGGTCTGACCTGTCAGACATGGACTGTCAAATGGTGCATGTATCTTAATGAGGTGCCTTCTAAATCCAGAATAACTTGAGAACTGCAAGCAGCATCCTATTTGACCACATTTTCATCTTAAATTTTTCCCTGGATACATTCCATGAATTAGTTTGAGGTGCCTGAGCAAGAGCAGAGCTGGACCAAAGGATGAGGCACAGAGGAAACATCTCAGCATTTTAGCGACTGCTTGTTCAAGAACTTTGCTCTTAACTCTTTGACTCTTAGAGTTTCTTCTGTTGTGTCAATGTCAATGTTGTACAGAGTAGTCTGCAAAAATGTGAACAGGCTGGAGAGAGCATCATCATATTTCAGACTGAAAACAAAATGAGACTTGAACGGCTCATCAAATGCACCCAAAGATGTACTTGACTGACATGGAAGAAGCTTTCCATCCAAGACTATGTAGAAGCTGAGAACCTGTGCTCGTGAGGTTCCTCTGGCCAAAAGATATGGCTGGGGGTTTCGCTCTGTGGTAAGGTGGCCCTCCAAGCTCTGGCACGCCTGAAACACAATGAGAAGCACTGTCACATAAGCAGTTAACTAGAAAAAAATGTTACAAAATACTGGAAAAGATCACGTGGCTTTTACAAACCTTCTGAAATAGAACTAAATGATCTGCAGCCTCTGCAACACTGATCTTTTTTGGCCGCTTACGTCCAGCTGGTTGAGGTGTAAGCAGATGCAGCAAGACAAGAAGGGAGGCCATGTCACTGTCCCACTCTGCAGACAAAAATCAACATATATTTTACCTAAGAATATCTTTCTCTACATTTTAAAAGAAAAACAGGCGGCAGTAATAATCAGATATACTCCCATTTGCTTAAAAATGTATGCTAACTTATGATATCGCAAACAAACCCTTAACAACATACGACCTGGCTCATCATCAGCAGTGTCAGACTCTTCATTTAGGGCAGAGTTGAGGTGTTTTTTCAGAAGAGGTGTCTGTCTCAGGCTCCTGGCCTCTCGGATGATCTTGTCTTTAAAGCAGGTGGTCCACTTTTCCAGGAACCTGGATGGAATCTCTCATCCAAACATCAGCAAGAAATCCTGCAAAATCTAATGTAAAGCGGAGGGAACTACCATTACAATCATATCAATTGAATAAAATTTATTTTAAGAAATATTATTCAAATCGTATTTGTTTCCTACCAGTCCTTTAGTGTCCAAGAAACGAGGGAACATTTGGAGAATGTCTGCTGACTGCTGTGGATCATGGATCATCTGTTGGCGATAGAGGAATGTTTCTCTCATCTTCTGGAAGACTAAGTCACAGTCAGTTGTGTGGTGAAGATGAGACATTGCTCCCGTGCAGCCATCTCCTGATTGCTGGTCATCAATGGGACCAACTGTCCTTGACGATGTGGGACCTCCTTTACGCATCACTTTGTTGTGGGAAGTTGATGCAGTTTTCGACTGACGTTGAACTGTCTTCACCCTCCACTCAAGAAAACCTGTGTTGCTCTGGATGTCATAGAAATGTTCCTGGAAATAATATCTGTGGTTAGAGTTCTGACATTTTAAAGTTTCAAAGGAAAGCAAATGGTAAAATTCTGAAAAAGATCAGGATTTCACACTGTATTTACAATGCAAACTCACATATCCCTTTTTTGAGTATGGATCCTTCAAAGATGGGAAGAGTGACACAATCCCAAGAGCATGAAACTCCTTGGTTGTTTTGGCTACTGCTCTCCTAAAATACATAAATATTGTTTGTGAAAAGATTCTTTCCTTCACTGAAAAAAAGAACATTTAGGTACCAGCATCAAGCTTCTTCCCCTTCCTTTTCACGCATGTGAGCCACAATGATGTTCACCATTAATGGGCGAGTTGAATCTTTCAAACTCCCCGTGTCTTCATACTCCTTAATCACGGTCATCCCTGCTGGCTTTGAGCTCGGAATCTGCTCCACCACCTAATTGGAATAGCTTTTTAAAAAGATCATAAGAATTAGTGACCAAAAGTACTGATCATTTCTTCAGGAAACATCAATCTGTCACAAAAAAATATCATTTAGGATGAGGCTTTCAAGATCTGTAGCCCCTGAGTTTAATCTGCATCCTAAGTTACGCTAACCAACTAGCAAACTGTCAAGTATGTAAATCACTACACTTACACTTCTTGCACGGGTGCTGTCCATATCAGGGTGAGCAATTTGATATCCAGCATCACTTGTGTCGCTTCTTGGGCTGCTTAAGCTTGTGATGGACAGTGTATCTGTTAGACTGGAGGAGGAGGATCCTTCACCTGGCTGCAGAAGTGCCAAATCTGAGGATAAAAACCCATCAGTGTATAAGGCATAAACCTGATCACAAAAATCAACATTACTACTTGCTATCAACAGAGAATAGTTACTTAGTATTTCATTCTGTACGTGATAACATTCCCTACCACATGGTTTGAGTGTTATATACTCGGCCAGGTCTGCACTGTCAGTGTTGTCCTTGAAAAGGTCTGGTGGTTGGAGGTCTGAAAAGCAGACATTTGGTTGTGCTTTTTTTAAATATCCAATTATTTTGATTAAAAAAATTAAACACTGACACATTTCTTTCAAAGGGAACATTTTTCTCAAGAATATCATCACTTCATAATGATAAAACAGAAACTGACACCACTTTACCATCATCAGTGCAGATGACGAAGCAGACATCTTTAACTGTCGCAAGCTCCAGAGAGACGTCCTCATCCACCTCTATTCCCTGGTCATCTGTGGTTTTCAGCATTGTCTCTTCTGGTATGAGAAATTTCTGATGAACTGAAGCATGACAAGCAACACTCCATTAACACATTGTCATTAAAGCCCCATGAATTACTCAATTCAAAATGAACCTAACTTACCCAAACTTTCATCAGTTTAACACATTTCCTTGTCCCTTTGTATTTCACCTTTATCAACATCTTGAGCACTTAAGGGAAAAAGGAGTTTTAATATAGACATTAATAGCAAAGAAAGGATTGTAACTGTAACAGTCTGTCTGTGTTGGGGCTGTTACGGTATATAATGCATTATTTTAATCATTTGCCATTTAAAAACATTTGCCAGTAGAAAAAAAGACACTGGCAGACTGAAGAACAGCAACATTTTGTGTAAAAAATCTGCTTTTGCTCAGCATAGCCAATTTCCAGAGCTAGTAATCCAATGTCTGCACACAACAGCACTCTAAACCATGAACTCTTATCACTGGTGTTCTCCATTAGCTTAGTCTGCATTTAATCACATTATTTAGCACGACTAGCCGACCGTGTTTTCACCATTTGATTCACAATTACAGTACGTCACGGTCGCGTTGCTTGTCAAAGCTTTTCGTGGTAAATGTGAAGCGTTAATGTTACCTGTCAGGTTCCTCTCGTGAAGGCCCCGGTGTCCTGTCACGCAGCCTTCGAGCCGCGGCGTGTCCAGTCCGATGTTGTGACAGAAGTTCGTCTAAAAACGACACGCGCAGGAAATAAAAAATAAACAACCGAACGTGAAGCTAGCAAAACTACTTTTTAACGACACCAGACGTAATGACAAGAGCCAGTGTTCATTTAATACGTGAAATATGAGCACGACTGGAAGAAGCTCGCTTACGCAGTTGCCTCACTGATGACGTTCTGCAAGAGTTGGAAAATTGAAGTTCTTCCTTCCAAGTCACTTAGTCCTGGCCAGTATTCAGTTTGATATTACATAAATCGAAACATATCAACATTAAGAACGGTTTAAGAGGTACAATTGCTCACGTACCTGTCTCTGTATAAGTAGCAGCGAGAGAAACGTTGAATGAACTCTGGGGTGGAGGTGATTCACTGCCCTGAACACCCAGTGAATGTACGACTTTTCCAACACTGCTTAAGAGTATCAGTTAACACGAGCTGGAGTCTCAATGTGGGAATAAACTCCAAAATTTTTACTCCTTCACTGCTTTGTGTCAAACTCCAGATTTTTTCACTCAGAAATTTGCTGTGCATGCAGCCCCCTTGAAACATTACTATTTATGTCTTTAATGCACCAAAACCTTTATTTTTCTGGGGTTTTGAGTGGTTCTGGGTCATGAATCAAAATTTAAATTGGACAAAAATGTCATGCAGGGTCACTGGGGCCACACGTTTCATGTTCTCAACAGATTAAAACTATAGAGTGTGTGACATGTGGTGTGTTTGTCAGGAGCTTTCAAGACCAAAGTTGTTGACACACAAAAGAAAGAAATATGTCAAAGTTTGTTCATTCTTATGAGATAAACTGAAAATTGGTTGCAGAGTGACGACAAAAATGGAGAAATCCTCCTCTTCATTACTCAGTCAAAACCACGGACACACACACACACACACACAAATAGTTTGTGTTTATGAGAAGATAAAAAAAATTGACTGTGCTTCAATGAAGATAAATTGTTGAATATCAATCCTCTACAAATGTGCATGGGAGTGTAGTTGTGGCCGAGTGGTTAAGGCGATGGACTAGAGATCCATTGGGGTCTCCCTGTGCAGGTTCGAGTCCTGCCAACAACGTAAACTGCTGTTCCAGAGGAGAAAACATCTGCTCCTACTTTAGGTCCATGTGTCAAAGGTTTTCTTTCAAGGGCTGTAGCAGCTGATGATGAGGGAGAGAGAGAGGATTGGTAGCATGTTGTCTTGTCTCAACCATTCTGGTGTTGACCAAAATCTTTGTTGATACTCCAGTGGTGGTGAAGGTGATGGAAATGTTCCTAGTGGGAAAGTTCCATGTTCAACCAGTTTCATCTGGAGCTGAGGTGGAGCTTAGGGTTAAGTAGGAATTGGTTTGGTTTAGTCCCTGGGAATGTCAGTTGGTGTGTGTGTGTGTGTGTGTGTGTGTGTGTGTGTGTGTGTGTGTGTGTGTGTGTGTGTGTGTGTTACATGCAGACTTTCCCTTGTGACAGCTGATTTGGTTTGGAATCCATCTTAGTCAGGACATTTTAAGAAATTCTATCATGTAGTTGGAGTTATTTTGATTTACAACACTGGGAAAAAAATCATCTCCCCTCCAAAAACCCTCCTCTTCAACTTTGTACCCAAGTTGTCTCCTCATCAGGCACCACAGGATCCAGTAGGTTCAGTTAAAACAAGTCATTAGAGATTTAAAAAACATTTTGTCCATTTGACATCAGGACTGCTCCCAGATCATCTCAATGACCTCATCCCTGCACCAGAGTACCGCCCAAATTCATCAAGGACAGCAAACATGAGCAGGTCTAGATTCACCTCCATCTTTGGAGGTTGTTGAATTTCCTCCTGAGGACCGTCAGGCTGTTTCCTTACTTTGCTGTGACAAAACAGCAGACAGCAACAAGGACTGCTGCAGTGCACTTGGTAAAATCACCATCTGTAGACTGGACCAATATGCTGATGTGATCCTTTGATTAGTTAGGATCAGTCAGAGATCAAAGACTGAAGCAGGAGATCAATGCACAGAATTCAGAGATCAAAGACAGCATTCAGAGATCAAAGACTCCTGGAGCGTTGCCTTCTCTTGTCTTTGGTCCTGGATGTTACTGAATGTTTTACACATTTCTTTTTAAGAAAAAACTTGCATTACATTTCAAGGAGTTTTTCCTGCCAATACAGGACAACACCCACTCACAAACCAGTGCTGGACAAGTTCCTTCAAAGCTGTAATGCCTTATTTCTTTTTTTTTTGTCTCTATTTTTTTTTTTACCTGTCCTGTTCAGTAGCTGAGGCAAGCAGCATCAGTGTTCCTGGTGCCTTGTTGTACTGAAGCAGTTTTATTCTGCATAGGAGGAATCTGATAAACTGCTCCTATTGCCATTTATGTTTAATTTTATTAGGAATGGTGTTGGTTCATTGATGAAGCTACCGGACTGAGGCTCAGGAGTGGACAGGAAGAGAGAACAGGGACAGGACAGTGAAGACAAGGGGGAGGGGGGAGACAAAAACAACAACAGCAATAGCAGAAAACAACAACAGAAACACAAAAAAACAAACAAAAACCAAATAAACAAAGAAAAAGTAACAACAACAAAAGAAAAAGAAAGAAAAAAAACAATGGTTGCAGAATTTCCGGTGCAGGCTTACCATCTGGTTTAATATAATTTTAAGATAGATGTCTGAGTGTGTGATTATGGGTCAGTTGTGCGCTCCATGCGTGTATGTGTGTATACGCGTGTGTACCTGTATGTGTGTGTGCTACGGTTTTTCTTGGATGCTGTGCGTAGCTGGCTGTAGCTGATGTGGGGGGCCAGGACATCGCACCCCCCCCCCCCCCCCCAGGAAACAACCACAGGCCCAACCCATGCCAGGATCCATAGGAAAGCATAGGAGCAGCAACCCCCACCCAGAAGCAACCCACAGAGAGACGGGGCAGAGATGACCCTAGTCCCGCCGGGCACCCCCCCCCCCCCAGCATGAGCAGAGCCCAGGGGCACAGGGCCCCTCCAGCCCGAGACCCGACCAGAGCCCCCCAAGGGGTCCGCCAGTGGCGAGGCCGACACCCACCCACACCCCACACCCAGGCGGGGCAGCCACAGCCCACCACAACGACCAGGCCCACCGCCCCCGACCAGAGCTATCCCCCCCAACCCTCGATCCCCATCCCCTCTACTCATCCCCTGTTCTCCCCCTCCCCCCAGAGCAGGAGGGCTTCAGGCTATAGGGCACCACCAGCCAGCCAGCCGGGACCCCCCACTCCCCGGAGAGGCCCAGCCCACCCGCCAGGGTGAGTCGAAGGCACGCACGCCCAGGACCGCCACCCCCGGAAAAAACAATCATACTCTCATCTTCTTCCATACAGGGGCTGAGTACTCCATAGATGCTGATATGGTCCAGGGCACCTCAGACTTAGTGAAACCGCCAGCGAGCGATCCACCGCACAACAGCAGGGCCTGTGACCGCCGGGAAGAGGACCACCCCCCCCCCCCCAAAGAGCCCCGGCCAGGCCCCCAGGCCTGCAATGGTGCAGTTAGCAAAGGAGGCAGCACTGGACCCACTCCCTGCCCCAGCTGCCCCCCCATCCCAACATGGTGCAGGGTGCGTGTTGTGCATGGGAATGTAGATGTGATGATGTGGATGACTAGAATGTAGTTAAAATTGGTGGAGGCACCCAGGGCATGGGGGCCCTGCCGGTTGCAGACGGCAGAGTTTCCCAGTACATCCTCATGCACTCCCCCAAGCCCTAAATGTCTACGATGTGATTAAAATTGGGGGGTCCAGCCCCTCAAGGCCTAGTGATACATAAGATGTGATGTGATGGGACAGAGAGGCAATGAGAGGGGCTGAGGAATGGGCCAGACCTGCAGGGGGCCAACTTCCAGACTGGCCCCGCTGACCAACCCGTCACCACTGCAACCAGCCGACAGGGAGTCTAGCCTCCCTGGTTCAAGGGTCAGATTGGAGCACCAAGGGGCACTGTCTGGAGATCCGGGCAGAAGGCCCACCACGGTGCAGTGCGAGGGCAGGGAGGGCCCAGGCCCCCAGTGCACAGCAGAACCCCCAGCCAGCAGCCCTTGGTCAGGGCCCCCAGTTCGATCAGCATCAAGGAGGTCAGCCCCCATCCCTCAGACGTCCCCCAGCATCCTCCCTTTGTCCGGAGTGGCGGCAGTCCAGGACACCGCGCCAGGGCCCAGCCCCCATGAGGATGGGCCGAGGTTAGCAAACCCCTCCCAAATGTGGGTGCGACCCCCCTGGGGGAGCGGCAGGGCCCCAGGCCAGCAAGTCCCAGGCGACAAGCAATCCACCTCTACCTCACTCTCCAGCGCCTTACCTTCCTCCCTCCCTCCCGACCCCCCTCCCCCTCCCCCCGACCCCCCTCCCTCTCCAACCCCACCTAACCTTCCTTCCCCACCCTCCTCCCATCGTCTGGAGGTAAATATGCCCCAGCCCCCACCGCAGGACCCCACCGGGGGACCGGCGTGAATTGTCGGCACCAGAGCCCAGGGCCCCCCCCCTGCAGGGTCCCAATGTCACTGGTGACAATTCTTTTACCAGCCATGACCTTGGACAAGAACTTCTCAGGAGGAAACTTATCATGGTGGCACAGTGAAGAAAACTAGACCTGAGCTGCCTGCTGAAATCTTAAGCGTGCCTTTAGGTGAAGGACAGAGCTCCACCTCTTTGACAGACACCACCACTGTTGGCTCATGTTGTCAAAAAATGAAGTGTGTCACACACATCTAAACACACACACATACACATGCATGTTCTTACACACAGAGACTTTTCCTCTTTTTTTGTTTTTTACTGGTTTTAGAACCAGTAGTTGGTTTCTGTTGGTTTGATTTGCTTGACTGGTTGTTGTTTGTTCGACCTTGCAAATCCATATTTTGGGTTCTGGCTTGTTCTGCTTTTCATTTTGTGTTTGTATTAAAGTTCTGTTGCTGAAAAAAAGACTTTTTTGCCTTTTTCTTGAAGTAAATATATGTGGGTCGAAATTGACCCATAACACCATGGATGTTACAATAGTTAATAATATTGAAATGAATAATAAATCAAACCAATCCATGTCAGAGATGTGTTCTAACACCCCTCAGTAATGGTCAGGAAACACAACAACATTTGTATATTTCTATTATTTTCTTGAGGTTCATTTGATCATTTTTTAACTGAAATCGAGGGTTTACTGACTAAAAAAAGGTCCAGAGGCCCACATCAAAATATTCCAATCAATATTTCCATGGATAAGGAAGCCTAACAAGGAAACCAAGAGATGGGAAACAACTTGGATGATAGAAAATTGTTTTTAATTTATTTGACAGCTGATTGAAGACGTGGGTCAAAACTGACCTGTTAACATCAGAGATGGAAACAGAAAGCGAACACAAGAGGAAGGTTCAAGCTATGAAAAAGGAGTTTGATAAAAATCTTGAACTGACAGTAGAAATATCCTTTTGTGTGTTTACCTTTGTTGACAGAAGTCACTTTAGCTTGGCAGTGAAAAGAATCTCTGCTAGCTTGACAAATAAGTGGCACAAACTGGGTTCAAGCTGGACTTTGGACACTGGCATCTGCAACAACTCCCATCAACTCCTAATCTAGCATCTCTGCTGTGGTCAAACTATTTTACAGAACATTTGACAGACCTGTGGAGCAGTGAGGACAGACATGAGTTGATCCACATGATCCACTGAAGCATCATTTTACCCTGCCACTGAGGTCACCAACATGAGCTGGAGTTGGGAATCTTGAACTGAACCTGGTATCACAGCGACACCTACTGTTGCAAAATGGAACAGCAACATTGAACCCAAGTACAGGATTAAAGGGAGACTGATGGTAGCTGTTTGGGTTTTTGAAAAACAAGGAGGGCGTTGGTTCAAGCTGGATTCTCAGAGACTATTTCCCCAACCTCTACATTGGCATCTACACTGTCATCCAGTCATGTGACTGAAGTCATCCAGTCATGTGACTGAAGTCATCCATTCATGTCAGTGATGTCACTTGGCAGGACTGTCATTGCCTTCACATTCTAGAAAAGAATCCAGACTCCACATTTACTCCTATCTATTATTGTGTACCACCCTCCTTTATATTGAGAAGTTGAAGTGAGCAACTTTGATAAAAGTAACTGAAATTCTCCAAGGTTTCCTCCTTGTCTGCTGTAAACATGAACACATGCATGGATCCTGCTACCTCTCACATGTTAAGCTGACACTTGACAGTGACAGCAGGAGAACAAAAAATCCCAGTGTGTCATCAACATTTCCTGGAAACTAAATGACAGAAGCTGTTGAATTTCTGTATCAGAAAAAGGAGAAAGGAGCCCCAATGAAAGAGTGATGATTCTTTATTTTGATTTTGTTCTTCACTCCTACACAAGAGAGTGAAAGTGTCGGCTGGCAGGGAGCAACTGCCTGCTTCAGAATGGGACGAGCCTCAGGACTTTCCAGTGAGAGCTGCAAAGCTTTCACTTTATCAATGGAATCACTGGGAAAAGAAACTCATCCTGTCAGATGAAGGCCAAATAGTTTTGCTTCACTGTGTTGAGGGAGGGTTTGTTCAGATGATTCCAGAAGAATAAATCAAAACATCATTTAACATGAAGAAGAAGTGAATGCAGAGTTTCATTGATGGTTTCAAGAAATCAGCCTCTGGGTTCATGGTGCTCCAATCTTCAGACAACTGAAAACCACCTGAGTTGAGTTGTATTCCATCATGGAAAATTAAAAGGAAAAAGGTAGTGTGGCCGAGCGGTCTAAGGCGCTGGATTAAGGCTCCAGTCTCTGAGGAGGCGTGGGTTCAAATCCCACCACTGCCATTATAGGGTCACTGAAGAGGTGTGGCAGGTCTCACATGGCCTCTCCTCTGTCTTCCACCGATGGCTTCAAACCCAGGACCAGAAGAAGAATTGTCTTCTGAGTCCACAGACCTGACCATTGCTGCTCTGACTACCATGTTACCTCCTGGTTATCAGTGTGAAGTCAATGGTGATGTAATCAGTTGTTCCTTGTGTTTTATTACAGAGGCTTCATTGTTGATTAAATAATTTTAATTCTTTTCTTGAAGATTCACGCTTTTTCGCTCAAAATGTATAAAACTTCTTGCATGTTGGTGCCCCATCACACACAACAGGTGCACTTGTACTCTTTTCACCTCTGACCCACAAACATTCATAATCTTCCAGTGAACGTCCAATTATCTTCTGAAATCAGTGATGAATCTTTACCTGCTGAGACTCATTATCTCTGACTGTGACTAGCATGTGCTAGCAGAATACAGCAGTCCTTCTTCATTATCTGTCTTTGTCTCTGACCAGCTCTCCTGCTCTCTTTCCTCCTACCAGTCAAAGCAGACATCTTCGCCTACTGATCTTGGATCTGCTGCCTGTTCCTGCCTGGTAATAGAAGGAACCAGCACCTGGTTCTACAGGCTGAATTAACTCCAGGACGTTGGCCAGCCATGTCAGTTGAAACCTTATTTTTCCAAATAGAGAAAAAATAAGTCTGATTGTTCATGAAAGATGTCATCATGGCTTTGAAACTGTGGTTGGGGACAAGCCAACAAGAGCACATTCATGGAAGAATAGCAATAAAAACAGGAAGTGTTAGTTAGCAAGTACTCACCAGTCTTTCACTATCATACTTGATTCTAGTGGAACAAAATGGCTGCTGCTGACTGTGGTGCCTGGTGGTGGATCACTCTTCACCATCCTCACAGGCCTTGATGGAACCAAAAAGGCGAGTTCCTGGAGAAGATCTTCCAGGGCGTCCAGGTTAAAGCGGTGCCCCAGCTGGCACCAGGTGCTGACCCAGGTCCTGCATGTGAGATACTGTCAGTTCTGTTCTGCCCTGCTCACAACCACAGGCTGGTGTTGAGGCCTGCAGCAACCAGGGCCCCAGTCACCAAGTGTATAAAGGCTGGTCATTGTGGCAGTGGGAGGAGTCAAAATGAAGACAGACCAATGTGAGCAGGACGTTACTGCAAAAGTAAGAAGAACTTGACCATGTTTCCTACAGTACCCAGGAGGCTTGGTAGTTGTTGAAGGAAGCTCCAAAAGCAAAGAGCAGACAGCAGGATATAAAAAGAAAAGATCCAGACACTAAAACTACAAGTAGAAACAAGATGAAATACTAAAAGCTTTGGAAAGATACTACAAGGTTGTATATACATTATTATATACACTACTATTCTCATTGACTCCTAAAGAGGGACAGGAAGAATTAGAATGTGGATCATGCAACCTAAACTAAAACTTCAGTCAGATCAAATTCAGGTTAAAGCAAGAGTCTCCAGATCAAAGTCAGAATTCCTGATGATGTCATCAGGGCTTTGACAGTACCTAGAATTCTGTCTTTGATCTCAGGAGGACATGAAAGAAACACAATTGAGGAAAGTAGAACAGAGCACATTCAGCTTCATTAGAAACACTTGAACTGTTGAACAGTAGAATTTGTTTGAAACAGTTTACAACACTTAGTGACAGGATTGAAGAGGGAAGACTTTTCTACTTTAAATTTAATTCTAACTTCCAAGTCAAGTCAAGTCAATTTTATTCATAAATGCCAAATCACAACAGAAGTTATCTCATGACACTTTGCAAGTTTATCTCATGAGATCGGTACCCTGGAAGGTATCACCTTGATGCTCGATGTTCCTGCCTGTTTAAAGGTTTTGTCACCACTGTTGCAGGATGTGCTTGCTGATGGAGAATTGTTGGGTGTAGATTCATTGAAGGAGTTTGGTACTGGACCTGCTCTACCTGTAAAGAGTCATGAGATAACTTTTGTTGTGATTTGGCGCAAAATAAATAAAATTAACTTGACCAGTGTTATTTGTGGTCCTTTGTTAATTGCATGCCACATGAAATTATTATTGGTCAGTTTTCTAGTGACAGTCTCACAGTGGCAAGACAAGAACACTTCTACAATTCTACAATTTCATTTAGCAGACGCTTTTGTCCAAAGCGACATACAACACAAGCAAGAATTTAGACTTAATTAAGGAAAAGTCCATAGGAAGCACAAAAGTGCTTCAGTTGTGATTTGGTCACAGGTACTGCCATCTAGTGGCAGAAGAAGTGTCGAAAAGTGTAGAAAATGGATTGATGGGTGGAGTTTGCTGTGCTGAGAGGGATTTTCCTGTTTCTCTTGAGCACTTCTTCAATCTGAAAATACTGTAACGACCCTGCGTTAGTGTTCATGTTGTAACTGTTGTAAAGTTCTATATTCTGTGTTAATCAATTGAGTTGGTAAGGGGCGGGGGGCGTAAGCGTGTGAGAGAGACGAGTGCGTGTGTGCTGCGTGTGCGCTTGGGTGGGAGAGCAGAGAGAGAGAGGAGAGAGCGCTTGCTGAAAGATCGTGAATTGACATTGTTTTTGTTCTTTTTGGCGTGGTTGCGGCCGACAGTAACCATTACTGTTACCAAAAATAAATGGTCAACTGGTGAAAGCCTCCTTCATCATTTCGACACGCCCTGACGGACGCTACAATACTTTCCAATTGAACAGTTAGAAAAATTTAACTTTTTGCAAAATGGGAGATGCTGGTTCTTCACATTTGACCTGCAGCGACAGCAGGGCCGGTTCTAGGAATGCACATAAGAGGGGGCAGTCAGAAATGTGAAGGGGGCATGTTCTTTTTTCTTTCTTTTTTTTTTACACATTTTTAACACTGTTAGTGTTTTCTTCACGGCAGTTGTTAGCTGTGTGTCCAGATCTCAACCTGGAGAAGTGGATTGCACTCTGTCAGGCCTCTACACTAAGACCTGTCCAGCTTGGGTGTCCCACCTGAAGACTAAAGCTTCTGCTGGTATAGCTCTTAGGGTCACTGAGGCACGCAAACCCCCTGACCACAATAAGGTGGCAATCCCTCAGGGGGGGAACTGAAAAATAAATGAAATAAATAAATGAAAAGTAAAATAAAATATCCTTCATCCAGATTTTAACAACCAAGCAACAACATAACATTAATCTTAACTGGATGGCCAAATTCTCAAATACATTTCAAGCTAAAGGAAAGACTTGTCACTATCATCAATATTTACAAAACTGAAAGGAAGTCTTATGAAAAAAAATCACCAAACATCAAGTTCTCAAACTAATTTTTTTTTTATTGGCAACTTAATAACTAAAATCTCCTCCTTTCTCACTATTTTTTCTCCCCACTCCACTCTACAACACCAGTCTCCTGTTTCCTTGTGCAAAAACTCTCACAAATTCATCCATATCCAAGTTACTGGTTATGGACTTCTCATGGGCTAAGATGACCAAATTTATCTTTCGCTTGTGTAACATGGTGCGACGATAAGGGGTTAGGACCCGTGACAATGTGGAGAAGGAATGCCCACACGATGCTGAAGACACACCAATTACCAGGGCTGTTACATACAATTTATGCAACTCAGGAAAAGCTTCCTTGTACTCCTGTAGGTGTTTACAGACAGTGGATAGGTCTGTTTCATTTGGACATTTCTTGAGCAACATCTGTTTTGCCACAAGAATTTCATTTTTTAGATTATCTGCCACAGTGCCAGCCAGCGCAGACAGAGGATGCAACACGGTTGAATCTAGAAATGTGCTGGATTTGGGTGCAAGACTAGATATGGCTCTCATCAGCTCAACGTTCTTCTGAGAAAATCTATTCTCCATTTCTGAAATGGCCCTGTCAAGGATGTTGAGCAGAGATCTTTTCAGAGACTGAGAGAGGGAAATGGTTGGATCGTCCGAGTCTGTATGGCCCACAGTTGAGAGCACAACACTTTGACCAAGACATTTGCTCATTGTCCTCCTTCTCTTTGGAGGCGGTGCATCATCCCCAGCAGCTGACTGAGATGACTCTCCCCAATCCTCATCTTCACGGAGGCTTTTTAAGGACTCCAGTGCTGCACCAACAACCTCAGAAGCACTGCACATATCCACAGACTGAGACTGTAGAATTGCATTTGCTCGTTTCAAGACACCAAGCACCCGCACTAGAAACTTTCCAGTCTCAAAGAAGTGATGCCTCTTAATTTGA
The DNA here is from genome assembly GCF_037954235.1 of Aulostomus chinensis. Lineage (NCBI taxonomy): Eukaryota > Metazoa > Chordata > Actinopteri > Syngnathiformes > Aulostomidae > Aulostomus > Aulostomus chinensis. Next base: position 29,123,796 of record NC_141323.1, read on the forward strand.
CACAGCAGGCCCGATGCCTCGGTCCACAGGTCAACAGCAGCACTATCATCCTCTGTCAACTCAGATAGGATACTGACAATATGGTCTTGATTGTCAACAATGCACCTTGTCACCTCATAGTGGCTTGTCCATCGGATTTCAAGCAGCCTTTTGCTGAAAAAACTTGTACAATGAACTAGAGAGGTCAAAAAATCTCTTTGCACATGGTTCACTCTGGATGGCATGCACAACCACTAAGTGCAGTTGATGGTTGTAGCAGTGGATGTCTGGGATATACCTAGCAAGCTTGTTTTGCAGCAGAGCTTGTACACCACCTCTTATCCCACTCATCACAGAAGCTCCATCATAACACTGGCTAAGTGTGTTGTCAGCACTGTAGCCAGCATCAGAAAGGTGTGTCAGTATTTCAGACGTGATGTACTCTGCATCAAGTTGATGCAAGTCAAGCAACCCAATAAGATGCTCCTCTGGCATGGAATTGCTGACAAATCTAATCATCACAGACAAATTTTCCACATTGCAAAGTTGCAATGTGCAACTGCATGCAATTGCAAAAATTTGAGGCAAAACCCTGCAGAATCAGCATTTTCATATTTTTTCCTGACCTCTGCAAGCACCATGTCTGCCAGTGTTTGGATCATTTCATTTTGGATATCCTTAGATGTGTATTTTGCATTCTTTGGGATACCCTTAGCAATGCTTGCTAGCTTCTCATCCTTCTCTCATGTATACTCCATGAGTTTCAGAAAAAGCCCTGAAGCAACATCATCACCACCTGCATCATGTCTCAAAGTTTCTGCAGTCCCACGGAGCCCCAACTCATTCACACAGAGAAACTTAATAGCACTGCCCACACTCTTGACATAATAATGATTTTTTTTCAAGTTGGGTTTTACCAACCAACAGAGAGTCAACAGTACCCCCTGTAGCCTCTCTGCTTTTGTGCTGAGTCCAGGTGGTGGAAGAGTGCACATGGTTGTGGCTGGACACATGCCTCTGTAGCCCCATGTCTCGTTCGAGTGCTGCTTTCCAATTGTTAAAACCAGTAAGGGTAAAAACAACATCCCTCTCATTAGCAGAGCTACCATATTTCCGACAGGGGAAACAGAAGCATGCGTCCCGCACAACAGAGTACTCCAGCCATGGTCGTGAGCGGTACCAGGCAGGATTGAATGACCTGAATGTCGCACCAAATGCACGCTTTGGGTAGCTACCCAGTATTGGCTGGGATGGTGCATTGACATTTAAGTCACTAGGTAGCTGAGCAAGGGGCTTTAAGGCAGCACATGTTGAGGGAGGAGGAACAGGAGAAGCAGTGCTTGCTGATGGTACAGGTGTATTTATGCTAGCTACTGCCTCTGATGCACTAGTACTAGCAGCAGCATCACTGCTACTGCTTTTAGTACATGCAAGAGGAGCAACACTTGTTTTAAATGCTCTGAAAAAAGGATGCATCTCGCAGCATTAACTCTCTCTTTGTGAGCAGCTGAAAGGTGGAGTGCAAAGTGAAGTTTTGAGAAAAACATCTTCTTTATTTATTTATTGAATTCTTTTTTTAAAATTATTTCCCTGAGCAGTTTGAAACAAAACTGTGCAGAGGGGCGGGGCTTCACGTAGGGGTCCGGCAGACACCGCTCATTTGTCCTCAGTCTGTTAGATGCAGTGTACAGATGTGCTTGTGACTTGAGAAATGCTCCCAGTGGGTAAAAAAACAGCAGACTATTCCCCATTTGACTGCACAAATGTATATATGAATGTTATATTAACTATTATTTGAGTTGTTGTCAATCATTAGTTATATCACGGGTCGCTACGACGAGTTTGGTGGAGTTTTTACTGCTTCTTCCAACTCCTACCCCGCTGACTTGACACTCTCTGGCTGCGTCTTGCCTCATTTGCATACTCACAGTGATTGGATGTTTACAGAGGGGCGCGGAGTCCTGACAGCAGGCTGTGTGAGGACACACACTGCACCGACATGAGAGAAGAGAGGGGGCTGATTGACGTGTGTTTCTATCAGCGGATTTTTCACTTCTAAAAGTTTGATTTGAGGGGGCAGGACATCTGTTTGAGGGGCGTTGCCCCCTCTTGCCCCTGCGTAGAGCCGGCCCCGAGCGAAAGTCTCACAATGGCAAGACAAGAACACTTCTACTTTTAATGTTGACAGTTTGTTCAACACTAAACTTCATCCAGTACCATGTTGTCAAACACTGGAACATCCACAGCACCTGAACAGGGACTTGAACCCTGGACCCTCAGATTAAAAGTCTGATGCTCTACCGTCTGAGCTACTCAGGTTCTTTCTACAGCATTTAGACAGGAAAAGAAACACCTGTGAAGGTCAAACTGATGCTTTCTTGACTTGTTAAATCCTCCATGTTTAAATCCACCATGCTTTTGATTGGCTCTGATTCTCTGTGGCAAAATCCAACAAGAGGCTCCAAAAATGTCTTGAATGTCATAAGAATGCACAGGACAAGATGGTAGTTTCCTTCATGTCTGCAGTTCCTCCACTGGAAAGTAAAGTCAATGCTGTTCCTCTGCTGAAACCTGGGATCGGACCAGGGACCTTCAGAGCTTCAGTCTAACGCTCTCCCAACTGAGCTGGACAATATAAATACTATTATTGCTGCTGTTGCTGTTGTTGGTTGTGTGTCTGTCTTCAATCCCCCTGTCCCTCTGTCTTTCTCTCTGCTTGTCTTTCACCCTCATCTTGTTCCCCATCTTTTTGTCATTCTCTCCCTCCTGCATTTGAAGCTGTCCTTTATTAGTCACAACTGTCTTGAGCTCAGGAGCCAAACTCACCAAAAACATATGCAAGTGGCTTTGGACAAAAGCGTCTGCTCAATGAAATTGTAGGATTGTAGAATTCTATAAATGTAGAATATAATTGTAGAAATGCTCTCTATCCATCCCCAACGTCTGTGCCAGGGTCTCTGGCCAGTGGTCAATGGCTCCTATCACCTGCCCAGGATGGATCAAGCTTGCTTGTCTTTGTAATTCTGCACTTATTAGAGACCTGGAAACAAAGGAATGCTGAAAAAGAGAAAATAGGACCTCACACAAATGGGCTTGTGACACAATTTTAAAGAATTGTGTAAATGTGAATCTTTTACAAATGTGTGTGTGAATGTGGTTGTTGTGGCCGAGTGGTGAAGGCGATGGACTAGAAATCCATTGGGGTCTCCCTGCTCAGGTTGGAGTCCTGCCAACAACGTTAAAGTGTTGATGTTCTGGAGGAGACAACATCTGATCTTTGTTAGATCCACGAGTCAAAGGTTTTCTTTAAAGTGCTGCAGCAGCTGAGGATGAGGGAGAGACAGAATTACAAACCATCTTAGTGAGGACATTTTGAAAAATGATGACATTTTGCCACAGTTATTATTGACTTGGAACACTGCAAAAATATCCCTTCTCCAAAAACCCTCCTCTTCTACTTTGTACCCAAGTTGTCTCCTCACCAGGCACCACAGTGTCCAGGATGTTCAGTCAAAAAGTCATTAGTGATTTTAAAAATGTCCATCAAACACAAAATAAGGCTTCAAATAGGTAAAATCACCATCTGTAGACTGGACCAATGTGCTGATGTGATCCTTTGATTAGTTTAGGATCAGTCAGAGATCAAAGACTGAAGCAGGAGATCAATGCTCAGAACCCAGAGATCAAAGACAGAATTCAGACATCAAACACATACCTGATGGAGGCTACACCCCCCCCCCCCAGACAGTTTCCATTTAAGTTGTAAGTTTTATTTTTAAAGTCTAGTTTTTAAAGTTGAGTTTTAAAATCTCATGACACTTCACAAGTAGAGCAGGTCCAGCGCCTCACTCCTTCAATCAGATTCTTCTCCGCTTCGAGGACCCTGACCCCCCCCCCCCCCCCCCCCCCAGCACCAGAGTCACACTACCACCTGACGACACGCCCCTCAGTGTGACCGCAGCAGACGTGAGGAAGACCTTTCAGGGAATCAACCCTCGCAAAGCTGCACGCCCAGACAACATCCCAGGGTGAGTACTGAAGGACTGTGCACAACAGCTGTCTGAGGTGCTGGCAGACATCTTCAACACCTCACTGGCGCTGTCACCTGTCCCCACCTGCCTAAAGACTGCCACTATTGTCCCTGTCCCCAAGTGCTCCACAGTGACAGGCCCAAATGACTACTGACCCATTGCACTCACCCCAGTAGTCATGAAGTATTTGAGAGGCTGGTCAAGGCCCACATAGACGCCTCCATCGACATCTCTGTGGACCCCCCACCAGTACGCCTACAGGCAAAACTGCTCCACTGATGACGTCATTTCATCAGTGGTCCACGCAGCCCTCATCCATCTGGAGAGCAGGAACTCCTATGTCCACCTTCTCTTCGTGGACTTCTCCTCTGCCTTCAGATTTCAGGTTCTACCTCTGTAAAATTGAAAGTAAAGTAAATGAAGCACCTGTGAAGGTAAAACTGATGATGTCATGACTTGTTCAGTCCTCCAACATTAAAGTCCAACAAGCTTTTGATTGGCTCTGATTCTCTGTGGCAAAATCCAACAAGAGGAAAAGAAAATCTTGAGGTTGTCTCACTTTTTTTTTGAAAAGAAACTCTGCATAGGACAGTGATAGGATGCTTGTTTCCTTGGATGAAAAAGTCTGGTACTCTCATCTTCTTAAACATTTACTTGTTCAATCAGGACAAGAGAATCTGAGCTTGGATGTCATTTTGTAGTAAAAGGTGAATTAAACTTGTAAACATCAGCTGGTGTTCACTCTGATGATGTATCGATGGTCTGTATTCTGCCTTCTGTAGCACGATGCTGCTGGGAAGAAGCCTGATTATGTCAGAGTTGTGTTCAGTGGCTCCTGCTGGGTCCATTTCTGACAAATAGGCTCTAAAGAGTTCAGCTGTTTAAAAAGTCAGGGTCACACTCAGCAGACGAGGTGGCCGAGTGGTTAAGGCGATGGACTGCTAATCCATTGTGCTCTGCACGCATGGGTTCGAATCCCATCCTCGTCGCAAGTGACTCTAGTTTCTACTCCTACATTATGGAATTACTGTGAGGCTTTTAACTGACACAGATACCAGTTGAGTCAACTTCCCTTTCACAACCTGACCAAAACAACTCTTACACCCAGAGCTCACATGTGTCAATCACCTCTGTAGAAGGTCCCGCCCCCACAGAGCCATAAATCCTCCCATCAGAGAAGAAAACTGAAGACACCTCTTGGATGTGAGCTGAAGCATCTTCAAGAAACCTGAAACAGTCCACTTGGTACGTCTACAATTTCTTTAAGCTTTTGTCCAAAGCCACGTGCATGTATCACATGTATATAATATATATGTGATACTCTTTCATCTACTCATGAACCAAAAATGCAGTCAAATACCAGTAAATTTGTGCAGAAAAAAATGTCATTTGTGCTCCTTCTTTTATTTATTTGTTTATTTAGTATTTTTTAATGTATTTTATTTCAATTCACATTTTGTCCATTAACTTCATAATCACTCTTCACAGTCCCCATCTCATCACATGACTAAAGTTTGGGTTCTGTATTGGTGGTAAAATATCCTTCCACGCCCCTCACTAGTTTGCACACAGAAAAGCATATTTTACTGGTTTCAAATCTCTTAGCGTGTTCTCTCTCTTAAACCAGCTGTGGCAGCTTTCATTGTGTGATTGATTTTAAAATATAAATATGGAACAGAACCATTGGAATAAGATGTCAGGACATTTGAAGGAATATAAATCTCCTGTTGAAATGTTGCAGTGTGCAGCTGAGGCTCTCTGGCAGTGGCACAAGGAGCCACAATGGCAGAACCTGGACCCTCCTGGAGGAGAACCACAGGTGAGGGCCTTCTTGGCTCCAGATTGATGGAAATCAAGTGTCTGAGGCTGTGAGCAGCCATGAAGTTGATCTGGTTGGGCACTGGTATTTTTTCTTTCTGCAGCTCAGGAGTGATTCAGGAGAAGAGTTTCAGAACAGCCAAGGTTGGGGACTGGAATTTTCAAATTTCCCCTGGAACCAGACAACCTTGGGAGGTAAAACCTCCAATCATAGCCACTCAGATGCAGCAGCAGAAAGAAGCTGTCATCTACCCTGACAGTCAGAGCATCAAGTCAAGAAAACATCAACCATCTTGTAGTTCCAAACCTTCACCTGTCAGATTCAGCTACTTCTTATTGTGGGACTTTCAAGGAGTTTTCCTTCAAGTCCAAACATCATCGTCCAGCCTCCAACCAGAGGTCCATCAGTTATCATGGGAGCAACATGTGGAGTCTGGATTCTTTTCTAGAAAGTGACGGCAATGACAGTCCTGCCAAGTGACATCACTGACATGAATGGATGACTTCAGTCACATGACTGGATGACTTCAGTCACATGACTGGATGACTTGAATATTTTGTTGTGGGCCTCTGGACCTTTTTTAAATCAGTAGTTGACCACAGGTAGCTAAGCTAACTGTTAACTAATTAACTTTTAGTCCAGACAAAGAATGTGGGTTGACAGTTATTCATACACAGTCTTTGGTTTCAGATGCAGCCTCAACTGAGACTCCTGGTTCAGAGGATGGGTTTGTTTGCTGTCAGGTTGCCACCTTTCAGAAATGAAAATCAGGGACGCCCACCACGGCTCCTGGGGGCCATGACCACCAGGGGCCTGACTCCCATGAGGTGGGTGCCCACAGCAGTGGTGTGTTTTATTTTGTAGGTGTTTTTAGTCAAGGGGTGATCAAGAAAGCAATTCCTCCTACTTAAAGCTTGAAATGCTTTATCACCAATAAACACATTCTTTATTGTTCAACACTGAACTGCACAATTAAGTTTTAAAATACAAACTCAATAAATGGAGAACTTTATGTGACTTAAGTTCATAACACATCAGCAGGTTTCCCTCCCTTCTTTTTCCAAGTCTCCTTCTTGTTCCTCCTTGCAGCTCTGGGGAACTCTTGGTCTCTCAAAGCCCTGTTGGAAAACTCTGAACAGGACTGCTCAAAGTTGAGAGTGATCACTCCTTTGAGCTCCATGGAGCTCCTGTTCCTGCAGTCACTCCATTTCTGCTTTTCATTTTGTGTTTGTATTAAAGTTCTATTGCTGAAAAAAGAGAACTTTTTGCCTTTTTGTTGAAGTAAATATATGAGGGTCGAAACTGACCCATAACACCATGGATGTTACAATAGTTAATAATATTAAAATGAAGAATAAATCAAACCAATCCATGTCAGAGATGTGTTCTAACACCCCTCAGTAATGGTCAGGAAACACAACAACCTTTTGTTTATTTCTATGATTTTCTTGAGGTTCATTTGATCATTTTTTAACTGAAATCGAGGGTTTACTGACTAAAAAAAGGTCCAGAGGCCTACAACAAAATATTCCCATCAATATTTCCATGGATAAGGAAGCCTAACAAGGTAACCAGGAGATGGGAAACAACTTGGATGATAGAAAATTGTTTTTAGTTTATTTTACAGCTGATTGAAGATGTGGGTCAAAACAGACCTGTTAACATCAGAGATGGGAACAGAAAGCTAACACAAGAGGAAGGTTCAAGCTATGAAAAAGGATTTTGATAAAAATCTTGAACTGACAGTAGAAATATCCTTTTGTATGTTTACCTTTGTTGACAGAAGTCACTTTAGCTTGGCAGTGAAAAGAATCTCTGCTAGCTTGACAAATAAGTGGCACAAACTAGGTTCAAGCTGGACTTTGGACACTGGTATCTGCAACAACTCCCATCAACTCCTAATCTAGCATCTCTGCTGTGGCTCAAACTATTTTACAGAACATTTGACAGACCTGTGGAGCAGTGAGGACAGACATGAGTTGATCCACATGATCCACTGAAGCATCATTTTCCCCTGCCACTGAGGTCACCAACATGAGCTGGAGTTGGGACTCTTGAACTGAACCTGGTATCACAGCGACACCTACTGCTGCAAAATGGAACAGCAACATTGAACCCAAGTACAGGATTGGAGGGAGACTGATGGTCGCTGTTTGGGTTTTTGAAGAACAAGGAGGGCGTTGGTTCAAGCTGGATTCTCAGAGACTATTTCCCCAACCTCTACATTGGAATCTACACTGTCATCCAGTCATGTGACTGAAGTCATCCAGTCATGTGACTGAAGTCATCCATTCATGTCAGTGATGTCACTTGGCAGGACTGTCATTGCCATCACATTCTAGAAAAGAATCCAGACTCCACATTTCCTCCTATCTATTATTGTGTCCCATCCTCCTGGTCCTTACTCTGAATTCTCAGAGTTTATATCCAGTTCAGTTCTCAAAACAGATTCAGTCATGAGTGTAGATTAATTTCTTTTTCTCCACTGATTATATGTCAAGGTTTGTGTGTGGGGGTGGAGCCTAGCCCAGCAGCCTTTGGACAAGAGGCGGGGTTCACCCTGGACGTGTCACCAATTCATCACAGGGCCAACACATAGAGACAGACAACCATTCACACTCACAGCCACACCTACAGTCAATTTAGAGTATCAATGAGCCTCGTCTCCTCTTGATGTCTTTGGACTGTGGGAGGAAGCTGGAGTACCAGAGAGAACCCACACAGACACAGGGAGAACATGCAGACTCACACAGCTGGGGCTCGAATCTGGAACCTTCTTGCTGTGAGGCCACAGTGCTGACCACTGCACCATTGTGTCCCCTGAAAATGCCACCAGATCGTTTGGATTTTCTATAAAATCAAGTACACATGAACATGAAGAGGTTTTCACAGGGCTGGTGGTGCAATGGATAGCATGACTGACTACTGTCAGAAGATTCTAGGTTCAACTCCTGGCTCGCTCACTTAAAATTTTATACTCAGAAGCTTTCACACCTGAAGTGTGAACCACTGCTAAAAGTCACTGAAATCCTCCAAGGTTTCCTCCTTGTCTGCTGTAAACATGAACACATGCATGGATCCTGCTACCTCTCACATGTTAAGCTGGCACTTGACAGTGACAGCAGGAGAACAAGAAATCCCAGTGTGTCATCAACATTTCCTGGAAACTAAATGACAGAAGCCAGTGGCGGCTGGTGAAAAAAATTCTTGGTGGGGCTGGTGTGCCAAAAACATTTCCGTGCCTCGTCTAGTATAATCATTCAAAAAGAGCAGCCGGACAATTATTAAATGTTTTAAAATAGTATTCACTTTCCTTCTTAAAATCGACAGTTTCAAAGACAAAAAAAACCCCAACAATTTACAACTACAGTAAATTTTATGCGATCAAATATTATACAATGATGTTAACTTTACAGAAGGTGATTTGAGCTTAATCTATACAATACAAATCAACAATGTGTGTGTGTCTCTCTCTCTGTCTCTCTCTTTGTTCATCTGTGTCTGTCTCTGTCTCCTTCTCTGTGTCTCCGTCTTTGTGTCCTTTTCTCTGTGTGTCTCTATCTCTGTTTGTTTGTCTCTTAGTGTGTGTGTCTCTCTCTGTCTCTCTCTCTTTGTGTCCGTCTCTCTTTCTCTCTTCGTCTACCTGTCTCTGTCCCTATGTCTCTCTGTCTATTTGTTTCAGTCTTTCTGGGTGTGTGTTTGAATTCAGCAGTTATTTGTACAGGAACTTTGCTCGTCTCTCTTTCTGGGAGGCAAATTTCTCAATGACCCTGGTGTTGAAACCAGGAATGTTTCGTGTCAGTTTTTTCTCAGTGGAGAGCATAGCCAGAGCGTTGAGCCGATCTTGTGCCATGGTATTTGTAAGAAAAGTTTTTATCCTCTTCAAAGTGGAGAAGCACCTCTCAGATTCTGACGTTGTCATTGGTGTGGTGATGAGGATGTTGAGCAGACTTACAGTTTCAGTGAACGTGTCTTGAAGGTTATTTTCCATCAAAACCTGATAGAGAGCCAGTGCACCACTGCAACTCTGAAACTCTTTGTTCCCGTAGATCAGAGACAGCTCTGTTTGAAGTCTGGCCTTGTCCAATGAGGGATAGGCTTCCACTGTGGTTTTCAGTGCTGAATCTGGGAACTTTCGGCTGTGCTGTGGGAACAGGTCTCCTTGCAGGAGTGTGGCGCTGACAAGATGCTTGGTGAAACTAAATCTCTCCTTGGCATGGCTCACAATGGTGTCACATACCTATGCAATGATATAATTATACAAAATAGGAATTATTGCATCTTCACTTGTCTTCATACATTGACCTGATGAGCTAGCCTATATTATGTAATAAACATACTGTAATGATTCATATCATCATAAAACAATATACATTTAAGTCTGGACCACTGTATCATATGGCCAACATCTTATTTTGATTTTATTTAATAATGTGATTCAAATCACACTAAGAAGCAAGTTCTTACCTCCAGTGCCAAATGGTGCAGTGTGTCTTCTCCCAAGGTTCTGCGTCTCTTTGCGGGTGGCTCCTGAGCAGGTCCCCTGAACTCCTCATCCTCAGCCAGAGTAGGCACATCCTCCCTGACCCAACACATAAGCTTCATGAGTAAGTTCTAAAAACTGGTTAGGGATACATTAACAAAACCAAAGGTGGATGTCATTACTGTCAGTTATATTATACAGATAAATCAATGCTTTAAATAAGATGATATATAAGCATTTAAGTCTACATATACAGAGAAATTTAGGTTAGACTACAAATTAATTAATTTAGCATACCTGATAGCCTGCATGTGGTCAATGAATGTCTGGGTGACTCCTGCCATGTAGACAGCATCAATGTTTCTCTTCTGCAGCTGGTTGTAAAGGATGTCCACATGTGGCATGATTTTGTGGAACAGGGCCAGTAAAAAACAAAAAGTTTCATCTTCCAGCATTCTCACATAGCCACCAGCTTCTCTCTTTGTCTGGCTATCAAACCCTTCACTGTTCCGGATAGCCTGAAAGCAATTCACCAGATCCTTCTTGTGCTCATAAACTGTGTTAACACGACTGTTGAAGTTCCAACGTGTTGATGATGCACTTGGAAGTCGGTGCGCAACCATCTCATCAAGCACTGCAGTTCTCTTGCTTGACTTAGAGAAAAGAGAAGCAAATCCCCCCATGTCAGAAAAAAAGTGACTGATCTGAGGGATGTGGGAGGTTGCTTGCTGCAGTATCAGGTTTAACTGATGGGCATAGCAGTGAACATAGTGAGCGTTTGGATAGATGTCTTGTACCTTTCGCTGCACTCCTCCTTTGGCACCCCTCATCACAGCTGCCCCATCACAGGCCTGGGCAATCAGCTTCTTTTCTTGTCCCTCAGAAAGGATGCTGTGCAGCCTCTCCAATAAGGCACTGGCTATTGCATCCGCACAGGTGTTGGGCAGTTTCAGAAATTCAAAGAACCGCTCTTGAATATTGTGGCGGTCGTCAATGTATCTCAGAACTAAGACTAACTGACACTGTGTTGAAACGTCAGTAGTTTCATCAGCCTGGATCGCTAAAAAGTCTGCCGATTTAACTTCATCCAGGATCTGTTCTCTCAAAACTGCCAGCATACAGTCCAGGAGCTTGTTCTGTACTGTCTTCGAGGTGCCTTTAAAAACGGTTGCATTTTCAAGGTGCTCCCTCAAGTCCCGATCAATGGATGCCATCAAGTCAACTGGACCTCTGAATATTCCAGCGTTGTCAGAGGTATCACTTTCGTCATGTCCCCGCAGAGCCAGTTCAAAAGCACCACAGAATTTAACAGTTAATTATCTTAGATAAGATGTTACGGTTCTTATCTACCTCATCATTGTGCTTCCTTACAGCGATGCGGTGACTGTCATCGAGCTGCGTTGCTATGCTAATCTTCCATAGAACCGCTAGCTTCACGCAGTTTTCCATGTGAATTTTCGCTCTTTCGTGTTTCTTAATCCGCTCGGAGAGGTGCTTTAGGTCAGTGATTCCTGTCTGTGTCCATGCTGAATCACACCGGTCACTCCTGAAAGGGATGCAGGGGAAGCAAAAAAGTGCGTTGGCTGCTCCACAACCCGTCAGCCACGGCTTGCGCTGAAACCAGCTCCGGCAAAAAGTCCTGTTGTAGGATTTAGCCTTTTCCTTGGACTGCAGCTGGATGTTGATTTCAGGCTTGTCCGGTCCCAGCTCCTTAACGCGGATTTTTTTCCGCCATGGTCCTCCTCGCAAAAGGGAAATTTAAAAGGGATCTCACCGAAATCGGTGGAAACTGCTGCTCTTGAACTTCGATCGTTGTTGTCACCATTTTCTCTCTCACTCACTTCTCGCGGTATTTTTTTTCGTAGGGCATCGGAAATCTGGGAATCTCACTACGCAAAAAGAATATCGCGGGCTCCTCAGCTAGCTTTAGCAATCCAAACCTTCACGCATTTTATGTTGGCGTAGGGGCGACTTTTCCAGCGCCCCTACGCCGTTAAATTTGGCGATGTTGATTGGCCAATTATTCATTATTTTTCCCTAGCAACCATACAGTCTATCAGAGTAAATTCACTATTAATTGAATGAGTCAGTTGGCGTAAATGTTGTTTAAATGACCCATATTGCATGTAGGCACACACAATTAAGTAAGGCTGACATTGACGCTAAAAATTGTAAACATATGCACATATATATGTATAAATACATGTAGAGATTTTCCTCTCCACATCTGGTGGGGCGGCGCCCCAGCGCCCCCTATGAGCCAGCCGCTACTGGTGGATAATAAAAAACTTTCTCATTCAAGTTGAAACCTGCAAGAGGCAGCAGACAAGGTCAAATTAATTTGACACATCAAACTAAACAACAATAGGGGGCATACTGCCCTCTACTGACTAAAGCTGATAATGCTACCATGAACTATCAGGAAAGAAAAGCACAAATTAAACAAAATAATACAGGACATTCACCCCCCCCCCCAAAAAGAAAAAATATATTAAAATAAATGTTCACAAATAGTGAAGTTTCATCAAACCTTGTGTCTGTATGTTGTGATAGTATTTTATACACAAAATGAGAGTAAACTCACCTCCATGTTTGATGCAGTACAGAAAAAGAACATAGTTCCCTTTATTCTCCTGCCATTAAAGTTCATAAACTAGCAAGAATGTCAGGTAGCATTAGCATTAACTTCAGCTAAAGTCTACCAGCTTCAGGTACCTTTAACAATCGCCTTACTCGCTACTTAAGGCTTTATCGTCCATGGTTGTCTTCCGCTTATTCCTTACTATTAAGGGTCGCGGGGGGGCTGGAGACTATCCCAGCATCAACGGGCGAGAGGCGGGGTTCACCCTGGACAGTTCGACAGTCCATCGCAGGGCCAACATACAGCAATTGCTTGCAGTGTACAAGTCCCAAGACTTTCATAAAATTCATCACTGGATTCAGGACGACCCCTGCTGCTCGGCCCCGGTGGGCGGGAGGAGGCTCAGGCCCAAACAACGCTGACTGCAGCTTTAATTTAATCCTAGGTTTATGTAATACTCTGATAAATCAGTGGTATTTATTTAATGATTTTCATAGGAATAAGTTAAGAACAAAATGCCAGTTCATGGTTAAGCTAAAATTTACATAAATTAGTATTTGTTATGAAGAAGATATTAAAATGTATAAAATTTGTTTAAAATTAGTAACTTAAAAAAAAAATCATTTCATGGGGTGTGAATGTCTTTCAGAAATGTTAAAGTAATTCTATTACGCTAGGTTACGTGCGTGAGTTCATGACCTTTAGTGTTTACACTTCCGGGAGAAACGCGCGCGAGGAAGGAGCATCGTGTGAATGGCGTAAGGTTATCGGAGTTTGGAGACTGTGTCGTCGGAGAGGAGTTTTTATTGGTAACGGACTGTGAACTGTAATTGACCGACGTGATCGGAGTGCGTGAGTCGGATTCTCCGCCACCGATTGTGTTTTGAGCACCAGGCAAGTCCAGTTACAGAAGCTAGCGGGAGCTAGGCTAACGCTGTCCACGCTGAAGGGAGACGCCGCTGCAAGGACGGGACAGGAGCTTCGGATAGTCGCCTCGGGAGAGAGTCGTTAACGGAGGACGCGTCACTGCTGCCGACGGAGTCGGAGGACGGGTCGTGGTTGCCGACGGAGCCGGAGGATGTGCCGCTGCTGCCGAGTCACGGAGGTCTGTTGCTGCGGGCTGCTGCGAGCGGGACGGTTGCTGCCACAACGAGCGAGGGATTCATCGGCTGCGGTCCGGTATTGTTGACTTCACCGACACACGGGGGGATCTGGTAAAGGTTTCCATCATGAGCTCCAACTAAAGCGGGCCAACGAAAGTAAACAAGAGTGCACTCGAAATAAAATTAGACAGTTGAAAGAGAGACAAACAATATACCCCGGGGTTCTTCTTTATTATTTTCTATAGTCTTGTTTATTCAAGGTTTGAATGTGTTTTTCTGCAAGCCTTTAATACATTTTCTAAACTGAAATCTTGTGTTGTTTCATTGAATTTGTGTGTTGTTACTGAAGCTTTACAGCAGAGTTTAAAGGTCAAGTGTTCTCCCCATAGCTTCCAGTTGAATATTTTAGAGTGAGAATCATACATTGCCTTAGATTGATATGAATTATTCCAGATGGGACTTTTACCATACAAGATATTTGAAATGAGTTAAAGTGTTCCCTGTAAGCCTAAGGTGGGTTTTAATATTGGAGCCGGTGGTAAAAGGGTTACATTTGGAAATCTAAACCCCTGCTACCATGAGCACACATGGAAATAAAGACTCAACTGACCGCTCGGTCTACTTCAGCTAGCACACTGAACAATACTGTTGTTTACTTGCTAGCTGATAAGTGAGAAGCTGATGTTTGCAATAACATTGAAATAAACTAAAAATAGAGTCAGTAGCTCAAATCCTATCACCACCAAAGGAGCCACGTCTTTAACACTTCAATCTCATAGCGACTCCTCAGGATTTCTTCTTCTCTCCATTGCATTTTGTAGGAGGCTCCTGCCGGTCCACACTGCCTTCCCCCTAACAGATTCAGCTACTGAGACTAAAGTTCGTTAGTGAGCTCAATGCATTAAAGTGACTTAATATTTGTTGAAAACTAAATAGGCATGAAGCTGTAACCTCACATGAACACTCGAAGTCTAGATTTCAGCTTCATGTGAAGAAATCAGCATAAAATCCTTGTGTTGGTGTTTAAACCTGGACTACCAGAACCAGGCTAAGAGGTTTTTGTCTGTTAGCTGTGAAGCAAACTGAAACATGAAGGCTTTGAGGGTTTGTTCTCAACACAAAGAAAGATTCAATGCTCAAACTGGCAACTCTGTAAAAAAAAAAAAATTTTTTTTTTACAAATTTCAGTTTATTTCTTCATGAAGATCTTAATGAGGCAATCAGCACCAGAGCACTAAAGTTAAAATTAGTAACACCGTCACTAACGATGGATTTATTTGACCCAATGTAGTTTTCCTGATCAAATATAGTTTTCATCAAAATATAGTATTTTTTTTATAATTAATTATTTCCCAATATGCAACGTCACATAAATGAAAAAATGGAGGACCCTATAAAATGACCTGACGTCAGTGTTCAAGGGTGAAGTCATTTTTGGAATGAAGAAGAGTTCATCCAGCTTTTTTTGCCTCGTGTCTCTGAACCAGCTCATTTGTTGTGTCCACGCAGAGAGAGAGAGAGGATAAATGTGATAGTGGAGAAGTCCTTTTGTTCTTCAACTTGTCCAACTTGATGGTGAGTCTCCTTTTATCAAGGATTACTGAATGCTTGTGTTATTTATGGCATTGTTAACACTTTATAAACCCTTCATTCAGAGCTGTAAAGAACCTTTAACCTCATATCCCAGACATCAAAGTGGGCCACTAACTGGTGAGATGAAGCTATGCTATGCTGCTACATTCTGAAGAGGTAAAGTAGCAGGTTCTGAGAGTGATGGCTAACCTGGATGTGTTCATCTCCTACTTTAATATCAGCGTCCCAACTTGGAGCTCTGACCACCTCCAGCTTTTTGTTCCTGTTTGTTTTGCTAAGCTATGTTTTGCTAAGCTATGCCCCTGACTCTGACACACATGGGCTCTATATCCATTTCACTCACTTTAAAACCTCAGAAAAAAAGTGATGTGCAAAAGCCTCACGGTCTTTTCACACGCCAAATAGCTGTCCAGTCAATACAAAGAAAAGAATGTTGATGTCATCTAGAGAAAAGTACTGCATCTGCCATCTGTCTACTTCAAATTACACACTGCATGACATTCCATTCCAAAGCTGCGGAGGGTGCTTCAAGAAAAGGTGTGTGAGGGAAGCTCGCTCATGCTGGTCCCCAAAGACTCAAAGCTGCCCTTTCCTCACAAAGAAACAAAAAAGCTTACAGCTACTGGTATTCCCAGGCAGTCTCCCATCCAAGTACTAACCAGGCCCGACCCTGCTTAGCTTCTGAGATCAGATGAGATCGGGCGTGTTCAGAGTGGTATGGCCGTAAGCCCTTGACTCTGACACACATGGGCTCTATATCCATTTCACTCACTTTACAACCTCAGAAAAAAAGTGATGCGGAACAGCCTCAGGGTCTTTTCAAGCACCAAATGGGTGTCCTGTCTATAAAAGAAAAGAATGTTGATGTCATCTAGAGAAAAGTACTGCATCTGCCATCTGTCTACTTCAAATTACACACTGCATGAAATTCCATTCCAAAGCTGCGGAGGGCGCTTCAAAAAAAGGTGTGTGAGGGAAGCTCGCTCATGCTGGTCCCCAAAGACTCAAAGCTGCCCTTTCCTCACAATGAAACAAAAAAGCTTACAGCACCTGGTATTCCCAAGCGGTCTCCCATCCAAGTACTAACCAGGCCCGACCCTGCTTAGCTTCCGAGATCAGACGAGATCGGGCGTGTGTTTTTTTTTTTTTGTCTTTTATTATCAAAAATACAGCATACATTTTTACCAACTGTACATTCTTATTTACATGACAAAATTTAACAATTATATAAAAAATAAATTCCTTCAGGAAAGAAATCTTACCAAAAAAAAACCCCACCCTTGATACACCTCGAACTTGATGAAAACACCATCAGAGGTTTTTTGTTTTTTTTTTTTAATTAAGTTAAATTTAGACAAATAAACCAACACTATGGGCCTACAGCCACTGGAGCAATGCAGGTCATTCCAAAAAAATAAATAAAAATTAAAGAGAGAAAAAAAACTCATGGGACTAAAAAGAACAAATTCCTGTCGTGAAGTGTCACACACACAAATTTTTTTTTTTTTTTTTATGAAATTTTATCAAAATGAAATGTTAAACACACCCAAACATAAACCACCCAATTTGCTCACCCCTTTATTAAATTTTAAAAATACTTTGCTTGATAAAAAAAGAGACTACTTAGCTGGGAATTTGAAGAGAAAACATACCATTGTCAATCTTGTTTATTTCAATTTTGCCATTTGCTATGTTGAAAAATGTGTTTTTCCTGCCGAAAGTGTTTTCAAAAATATCCTTGTCCATGTCATGTAAGATTTGTAGGTTCGTCAAGAGTGTTGTGTAAAAAAACCCAAATATGTTTATTTTCTTCTTTTCATAGAGAGCGTAGTTTCTAGTTGTCCATATTGCTTTTTTTGCAAAAGTGAGTATGGTATTTATGAGAGTCCTGTTCTGATCCTTTTGTTTCAGTGTTGTACCAAAGAGAAGAGTCCATGTCCATAGTGTTTCATCTGTCAAACTGAAATTGCAGTGCTCTTGCAGTAGCATCCTTATGAAATTCCTGAATTTATCCGATTCCTTGCAGTTGATGAATAGATGCTCCTGGTCTTCCGGTTCTTTATTGCAGATTTGGCATGTCCTACTGTAGTTTTCCTTATTAATCTGGTGTAATTTGATTCCTGTGAAAATTCTCCTGTGTCTGATATTGAATTCTAGCTTGAAAGTATTGCTGTCCATGTAAGGTATGTTAAGGTTTCGCCAGATTTTTCCTATCGGTATTCCCTTGAATAATTGTGCCCAGTGTTTTTCTGCTTTTGGAGTGCGTTTAATTGAGTTAATCCCTATGGTGTACCAGTCCTTTGTTTTCACCTGTGACAGCTCTTTCCCTGTGTACTGTGTGACAAGCTCAAGCGGTGGGAGTTCGGGGTCTGCTCTCGATTTGTCCGTGATGATTAAGTTTCTCCACAGTGAGGTTATGTTTCTGTTGATTTTGTTACCTAGTCCATTTAGGTAATCCTTTCTGCACGGTGTCCCTGTTTTTTTGAGTTGCGTTGTGACTTTCCTGAGACTGAACAGACCCCTTTCCCCCACCACTTGACCGACCCTTGTTATATTATGTTGCTGAAGTGCCCTGCATTTAAGTGTCCTACCATTGTGTGTGAAAAAGGTGCTTTCGAGAAAAGGTAACTGCAGCACATGACTTTTCTGACTGCACTTAGGCCTGAGGTGGGGCAGGAATTTGCCCCATGCCTCTAGCACCTCCTGGTAGAACATCGGTAGCGAGCCATGGCTTTTCCCAGGAAGGAGGTGATAAAGAGGGAGTTTCTCCCCCTCCCCGTACTCAGCCAGGTAGCCCGCCATTGTGTCCTCCCAGGGGTACTGCCTGTTCCAATCGAGAAAATTTCTAACTAATTTGGCCCTGAGTGCATCTTTTTTTGCACTGATGTCAATTAGTCCTAATCCCCCCTCCCTTTTATTAGCAATTATCACCCGATGAGCGATCGAATTTCCCTTTCCCCTCCAAAGGAAGGAGGAGATCGCTTCATTGAGCGAATTTAGTGCCCACTGCGGTAGCTCACAGGCCCCCAAAACATGATTAATTTTTGACAGTATTAAGGCATTGATGACAATTACCTTTCCTCTCAGGCTTAAACCCCTACTTCTCCATAAATTAAGTGTATTTTCTACCTTTTTTACAAGTTCTCTCCACCCTAAGTCCCTGGCTTCCCCTTCATTTTTACCAATGTATACACCCAGTATTTTCCTGTATTCTTTAGTGCTAAAACCCCAATTATTTTTTAAACTATTTTTACCGAATTCCATCATTTCTGACTTATTTCTGTTAACCTTAGCTCCTGATGCTTTTTCATATCTTTCTAGATGTTTTATAATATAATTTAAATTTTCTTCATTTTTAAACATTATATTGATATCATCCGCAAATTGTGCTATTTTAACGACTTTGTCTCTATATGTTTTTATACCTATAATATTCTTATCATTCATTATACTTAAAGCTAGTGGCTCAGCAACAATACTGTATAAAAGAGCTGAAAGCGGGCATCCTTGCCTTACCGATCTTTTTAATTTGATCTTTTCTGTTAGTTGTCCATTTATCTTTATTTGACTGTATGCGTTATCGTATAATAATTTAATCCATCTAATAAAGCCTTCACCGTATCCAAATCTTTTTAAAGTTTTATATAAGAAAAGATGTTCTACTCTGTCGAATGCTTTCTCCAAATCAATTCCGAGCAGATACCCCCCCTGTGCTGCCATTGTCCTGACGGTATCCTTTATTGTAAGGATCGTATCTATGATGTCTCTATCTGGTATGCCGTATGCCTGTGTATTACCAATAATGGTTCCTATTGTAAGTTTAAGCCTGTTTGCCAGTGTTTTGGTCAGTATCTTGTAATCTGTATTGAGTAAACTTATTGGTCTATAGTTTGTTATATCCTGTTTTGAACCTTTATTTTTGTAGATAAGTGAAATTATTCCTGCAGTGAATGTATTGGATGTTCTCTGTTCCCGTTCCATTGAGTGGTACAATGACAGCAACAGGGGAGCTATCTGCTCTTTGAAACAAATATAAAATTCTGCTGTTAAACCATCTACCCCTGGACTTTTGTTTTTATTTAAGCTATCTATTGCCGTCTTTATCTCATTAATAGTAATTTGTGCATCAGACCATTCCTTATCCTCCACTGAAATACTAGTTTGGATATTTGATAACAACTTGTCTACCTCTTCGCTATTGCTATATCCATTATCAAATAATTCTTTATAAAACTCTGTAGTTACTCTTAGTATATTTTCTTGATCGTCATATTCTTTTCCAGTTATATCGTTGATTTTTTCTATTATAGTTTTGTTTTGTTTTTGCTTTTCGAGCCCCAAAAAATATGCGGTGCATTTTTCTCCTTCTACTAAATTTTTAACTCTGCTTCTTATCATTGCACCTCTGCATTTTATTTTTTCTATGTTTCCTAGTTTTGCTTTATATAATTCATAGTTTTCTGTGTTTCTGTTAGGTTCTTTATCAAATAATGCTATTTCATGATTGATTAATTTTCTTAGTCGATTTTCTTCCAGCTCCTCTCTCCACTTTTTCTCTTTACTATAATTTATACTACTTCTTTTAATTCTTTGCTTTAGAATTTCCCACTTTTCTATAAAATTATTTTCTATTTTCATTTCAATTTTTGCATAATCAAGCAGTTTTGTGATTTTTTTAACGTAAGTTGAATCTGCCAGGAGGCTGGAGTTGAGGCACCAGGTACCTCCCCCCCTGAAACCTCCTGCAGCACCCAAGTAACACTCAATTGTTGCGTGATCACTCCATGCGTTATAATTATATTGTATTTTATTGATCTGTTTTGTTGCTTCAGGGGCCGCTAGACATAAATCTATTCTGGCTTGTTTCATTTTTCCCTGCACAACCTGTCTTCTGGAGTACTCTTTCTTGAATGGGTTGTGAATTCTCCATACATCTGTCAAATTGTGAATATTCATTAAATTATATAGCTCAGTTCTGCTTGTGTCATTCTTGTATACATTGTTAATTGATATAACATCCTTAGTTAATGCGATATTGAAATCTCCTATTATTATGGTTCTATGATCTATCCATCTGCTTATACTATTTAGAAACATTTTCCTTTCCTTTTCACAGTTACTGGCATATATGTTAACAATTCTGTATGTTCTATTGTTTATGCAAACATCTATAATAAGTATTCTACCTTTCTTGTCATGATATATTAACTTGCTATTGGTACTTATAGTCTTTTTTACTAAAATAGCTACGCCACAAGATTTACTTGTGCCGTTGCTAAAAAAGACATCTCCTTCCCACATTTTGCTTGCTGCCGCCACGCTATCCCCTTCCCACCTTGTCTCCTGTAAGCAGAGAATGTCACACTTGCTTTTAAGTAAAATGGCGGTCATCCTGCCATAAGTGCGGAGTCCATTGACATTAAGGGAGTGCAGCAGAAACATGGTCAGACCAAAAAAACCTTTAAACAGCCAATTTTCCCTCAAGATTTTTTACCTCTCCCTCCTTCTTTCTTCTGTTTTTTCTTCATCGCAGCATCTTTTATTGAGGTGTGCTTTTTCCGAATATTTTTGATTGTGGCAAAGTCCATTTCCGAGTCACTGTTTGATCTACTCTGAGGAGGGAAGGTGGAGGGCACATTTAAGGTAGGTACCCTGGTGGATGTGGCTGCCGCCGGCTGCAATTCTCTTGGGGTATCTCCCACCTCCATTGATTCCAGGAGTTGAGAAGGCTCCGGCTCCTTTTCGGACCCGTTTCCTCCTCCATCCTTTCCTCTCTGCTGTGGGCCTGAGTCAGTGCTCATGTCATTCAGACTTGAACCAAGCCTTGTGCCTGGGCTCTGCACCACTTTAGGAGGGCTCTGGGTTCTCTGAGGGGCGTAACCCTCACCAGCAGCCTGCTTGGCGGCGCCACTACCCACCTCGTCATCTTCCTCCTCATCCTCCGTTCCTCCCTCACTTAAACCTTCCATCTCACTGTACAGCTCCTCAGATCCAGATTCCACCACAATATCCTCATCACTATAATTACAATTACATTCATCAATTTTGTTCCAACACACCTCACATTTCTGTATCTTATTAGGTTTCCTGTTGCACTCCCTTGCATAATGCCCCTGGACACCACACTTATGGCAGGAGAACTCAGGACAGTCCCTTAGGATGTGCCCCGGCTGGAGGCACATCCTACACACCCTAGCCTGCCTATCATGTATGACCCTGAAATATTCCGGTCCCATTGCTGTGTCAAACCGTGCTGAATAAGGCAGAGATTGGACTTTATCTGTAAACTTTACTTTGAGAAACCGCGTCCCATCAGCAATTTGCGTACCCGGCCACATCCTCCTCCTTATAGTTGATGCAGCTGAGACTCCCCACCCTTCTAGCTTTTGTAAAATTTCCTCATCTCTGATGTAAGCTGGTAAGCTTAAAAAAGAAACCATGAGTTCATCATTACACAGATCTTTGACATGCACTGTGTTGTCCCCAATTTTGAAACCATCTAGGATTCTCTCTTTCCCTTTGATGTGTGACATGGTAATTTCATATTTCTGCGGCCCTGTCGCCCTACAGGCTATTAAACCTCCACACAGTGCTCTTATGCATCTCATTAATTCGAGAACTGGGACTTCATCCTGCCCAGTTACCTCGACACTGACCGTCAGTTCTCTGTCATACTTGTGGTCGCCACCCGCAGATTTCGCCGCTCCATGTCGCTGCTGCAGCTGCCTTTCCCCACCAGACGCCGCATCTCTTTCCGCCGCCAATTCTCTCTCACTCTCCGTCGCCTCTCCAGTAGCTTCTCGCTGCCCAGGTCTTCTCGGAACCACGTCTTCAGCTCTGTTCTTCAGGCCACCAGCTCTCGTTGCCTGTGGACCGGCTCCAGCGCTCATCTCCTCTGAATCAGCCGCTGCTCGCCGTCTTTCCCCCGCTGTCGCTGCGGAAGCCGCTCTCGCATTTCCCTCCGGCAGTTTTCCTTCCGACTTCTTCATGTTTCGTTTCTGATTGTTTCTTTTAACAAGCAACCATTTTTCATTTTCTTCACCTGTTTGTGCGTTTATGTCAAGTCCGTTTTCCATGCTCGTAATCTGAAATCCGTTTGAAGAGTTCAAATCCATTTCGTCCGTCCGAAAGTTTTCCATTAGGAAAAAAAAAAACTCAAATTGACCTCCCCCGATCAGTATAAAAACTGTCGGGGGGAAAAAATGTTCACTCTAAAAACGAACCAAAAATGCACGGAAAATAAGGAAGAACAATGAAAAAGGCTGAAAAAAACGAAAGAAATGGGAAAAGCGGAGTCCGCGACCTCCGTGTGTCGTGCTGTCAGCGTACCGTCTGATTGGCGCATGCGTGTTCAGAGTGGTATGGCCGTAAGCCCTTGACTCTGACACACATGGGCTCTATATCCATTTCACACAATTTACAACCTCAGAAAAAAAGTGAAGCGCAACAGCCTCAGGGTCTTTTCACACGCCAAATAGGTGTCCTGTCAATAAAAGAAAAGAATGTTGATGTCATCTAGAGAAAAGTACTGCATCTGCAATCTGTCTACTTCAAATTAACCACTGCATGACATTCCATTCCAAAGCTGTGGAGGGCGCTTCAAGAAAAGGTGTGTGAGGGAAGCTCGCTCATGCTGGTCCCCAAAGACTCAAAGCTGCCCTTTCCTCACAAAGAAATAAAAAAGCTTACAGCACCTGGTATTCCCAGGCGGTCTTCCATCCAAGTACTAACCAGGCCCGACCCTGCTTAGCTTCCGAGATCAGACGAGATCGGGCGTGTTCAGAGTGGTTAGGCGTAAGCTCTTGACACTCACACACATGGGCTCTATATCCATTTCACACACTTTACAACCTCAGAAAAAAAGTGATGCGCAACAGCCTCAGGGTCTTTTCACACGCCAAATCTGTGTCCTGTCAATAAAAGAAAAGAATGTTGATGTCATCTAGAGAAAAGTACTGCATCTGCCATCTGTCTACTTCAAATTAACCACTGCATGACATTCCATTCGAAAGCTGTGGAGGGCGCTTCAAGAAAAGGTGTGTGAGGGAAGCTCGCTCATGCTGGTCCCCAAACACTCAAAGCTGCCCTTTCCTCACAATGAAACAAAAAAGCTTACAACACCTGGTATTCCCAGGCGGTCTCCCATCCAAGTACTAACCAGGCCCAACCCTGCTTAGCTTCCGAGATCAGACGAGATCGGGCGTGTTCAGAGTGGTATGGCCGTAAGCTCTTGACTCTCACACACATGGGCTCTATATCCATTTCACACACTTTACAACCTCAGAAAAAAAGTGATGCGCAACAGCCTCAGGGTCTTTTCACACGCCAAATCGGTGTCCTGTCAATAAAACAAAAGAATGTTGATGTCATCGAGAGAAAAGTACTGCATCTGCAATCTGTCTACTTCAAATTACACACTGCATGACATTCCATTCGAAAGCTGTGGAGGGCACTTCAAGAAAAGGTGTGTGAGGGAAGCTCGCTCATGCTGGTCCCCAAACACTCAAAGCTGCCCTTTCCTCACAATGAAACAAAAAAGCTTACAACACCTGGTTTTCCCAGGCGGTCTCCCATCCAAGTACTAACCAGGCCCAACCCTGCTTAGCTTCCGAGATCAGACGAGATCGGGCGTGTTCAGAGTGGTATGGCCGTAAGCTCTTGACTCTCACACACATGGGCTCTATATCCATTTCACACACTTTACAACCTCAGAAAAAAAGTGATGCGCAACAGCCTCAGGGTCTTTTCACACGCCAAATCGGTGTCCTGTCAATAAAACAAAAGAATGTTGATGTCATCGAGAGAAAAGTACTGCATCTGCAATCTGTCTACTTCAAATTACACACTGCATGACATTCCATTCGAAAGCTGTGGAGGGCACTTCAAGAAAAGGTGTGTGAGGGAAGCTCGCTCATGCTGGTCCCCAAAGACTCAAAGCTGCCCTTTCCTCACAAAGAAATAAAAAAGCTTACAGCATCTGGTATTCCCAGGCGGTCTTCCATCCAAGTACTAACCAGGCCCGACCCTGCTTGGCTTCCGAGATCAGACGAGATCGGGCGTGTTCAGAGTGGTATGGCCATAAGCCTTTGACTCTGACACACATGGGCTCTATATCCATTTCACACACTTTACAACCTCAGAAAAAAAGTGATGCGCAACAGCCTCAGGGTCTTTTCACACGCCAAATCGGTGTCCTGTCAATAAAACAAAAGAATGTTGATGTCATCGAGAGAAAAGTACTGCATCTGCCATCTGTCTTCTTCAAATTAACCACTGCATGAAATTCCATTCCAAAGCTGCAGAGGGCCCTTCAAGAAAAGGTGTGTGAGGGAAGCTCGCTCATGCTGGTCCCCAAAGTCTCAAAGCGGCCCTTTCCTCACAATGAAACAAAAAAGCTTACAGCACCTGGTATTCCCAGGCGGTCTTCCATCCAAGTACTAACCAGGCCCGACCCTGCTAAGCTTCCGAGATCAGACGAGATCGGGCGTGTTCAGAGTGGTATGGCCGTAAGCCCTTGACTCTCACACACATGGGCTCTATATCCATTTCACACAATTTACAACCTCAGAAAAAAAGTGATGCGCAACAGCCTCACGGTCTTTTTACACACCAAATGGGTGTCCTGTCAATAAAAGAAAAGAATGTTGATGTCATCGAGAGAAAAGTACTGCATCTGCCATCTGTCTTCTTCAAATTAACCACTGCATGAAATTCCATTCCAAAGCTGCAGAGGGCGCTTCAAGAAAAGGTGTGTGAGGGAAGCTCGCTCATGCTGGTCCCCAAAGACTCAAAGCGGCCCTTTCCTCACAATGAAACAAAAAAGCTTACAGCACCTGGTATTCCCAGGCGGTCTTCCATCCAAGTACTAACCAGGCCCGACCCTGCTAAGCTTCCGAGATCAGACGAGATCGGGCGTGTTCAGAGTGGTATGGCCGTAAGCCCTTGACTCTCACACACATGGGCTCTATATCCATTTCACTCACTTTACAACCTCAAAAAAAATGTGATGTGCAACAGCCTCACGGTCTTTTTACACACCAAATAGTTGTCCTGTAAATACAAAGAAAAAAATGTTGATGTCATCTAGAGAAAAGTACTGCATCTGCAATCTGTCTACTTCAAATTACACACTGCATGACATTCCATTCGAAAGCTGTGGAGGGCACTTCAAGAAAAGGTGTGTGAGGGAAGCTCGCTCATGCTGGTCCCCAAAGACTCAAAGCTGCCCTTTCCTCACAAAGAAATAAAAAAGCTTACAGCACCTGGTATTCCCAGGCGGTCTTCCATCCAAGTACTAACCAGGCCCGACCCTGCTAAGCTTCCGAGATCAGACGAGATCGGGCGTGTTCAGAGTGGTATGGCCGTAAGCCCTTGACTCTCACACACATGGGCTCTATATCCATTTCACTCACTTTACAACCTCAAAAAAAATGTGATGTGCAACAGCCTCAGGGTCTTTTTACACACCAAATAGTTGTCCTGTCAATACAAAGAAAAGAATGTTGATGTCATCTAGAGAAAAGTACTGCATCTGCAATCTGTCTACTTCAAATTACACACTGCATGACATTCCATTCGAAAGCTGTGGAGGGCGCTTCAAGAAAAGGTGTGTGAGGGAAGCTCGCTCATGCTGGTCCCCAAACACTCAAAGCTGCCCTTTCCTCACAATGAAACAAAAAAGCTTACAACACCTGGTATTCCCAGGCGGTCTCCCATCCAAGTACTAACCAGGCCCAACCATGCTTAGCTTCCGAGATCAGACGTGTTCAGAGTGGTATGGCCGTAAGCTCTTGACTCTCACACACATGGGCTCTATATCCATTTCACACACTTTACAACCTCAGAAAAAAAGTGATGCGCAACAGCCTCAGGGTCTTTTCACATGCCAAATCGGTGTCCTGTCAATAAAACAAAAGAATGTTGATGTCATCGAGAGAAAAGTACTGCATCTGCCATCTGTCTTCTTCAAATTAACCACTGCATGAAATTCCATTCCAAAGCTGCAGAGGGCCCTTCAAGAAAAGGTGTGTGAGGGAAGCTCGCTCATGCTGGTCCCCAAAGTCTCAAAGCGGCCCTTTCCTCACAATGAAACAAAAAAGCTTACAGCACCTGGTATTCCCAAGCGGTCTTCCATCCAAGTACTAACCAGGCCCGACCCTGCTAAGCTTCCGAGATCAGACGAGATCAGGCGTGTTCAGAGTGGTATGGCCGTAAGCCCTTGACTCTCACACACATGGGCTCTATATCCATTTCACACAATTTACAACCTCAGAAAAAAAGTGATGCGCAACAGCCTCACGGTCTTTTTACACACCAAATCGGTGTCCTGTCAATAAAAGAAAAGAATGTTGATGTCATCGAGAGAAAAGTACTGCATCTGCCATCTGTCTTCTTCAAATTAACCACTGCATGAAATTCCATTCCAAAGCTGCAGAGGGCGCTTCAAGAAAAGGTGTGTGAGGGAAGCTCGCTCATGCTGGTCCCCAAAGACTCAAAGCGGCCCTTTCCTCACAATGAAACAAAAAAGCTTACAGCACCTGGTATTCCCAGGCGGTCTTCCATCCAAGTACTAACCAGGCCCGACCCTGCTAAGCTTCCGAGATCAGACGAGATCGGGCGTGTTCAGAGTGGTATGGCCGTAAGCCCTTGACTCTCACACACATGGGCTCTATATCCATTTCACTCACTTTACAACCTCAAAAAAAATGTGATGTGCAACAGCCTCACGGTCTTTTTACACACCAAATAGTTGTCCTGTCAATACAAAGAAAAAAATGTTGATGTCATCTAGAGAAAAGTACTGCATCTGCAATCTGTCTACTTCAAATTACACACTGCATGACATTCCATTCGAAAGCTGTGGAGGGCACTTCAAGAAAAGGTGTGTGAGGGAAGCTCGCTCATGCTGGTCCCCAAAGACTCAAAGCTGCCCTTTCCTCACAAAGAAATAAAAAAGCTTACAGCACCTGGTATTCCCAGGCGGTCTTCCATCCAAGTACTAACCAGGCCCGACCCTGCTAAGCTTCCGAGATCAGACGAGATCGGGCGTGTTCAGAGTGGTATGGCCGTAAGCCCTTGACTCTCACACACATGGGCTCTATATCCATTTCACTCACTTTACAACCTCAAAAAAAATGTGATGTGCAACAGCCTCAGGGTCTTTTTACACACCAAATAGTTGTCCTGTCAATACAAAGAAAAGAATGTTGATGTCATCTAGAGAAAAGTACTGCATCTGCAATCTGTCTACTTCAAATTACACACTGCATGACATTCCATTCGAAAGCTGTGGAGGGCGCTTCAAGAAAAGGTGTGTGAGGGAAGCTCGCTCATGCTGGTCCCCAAACACTCAAAGCTGCCCTTTCCTCACAATGAAACAAAAAAGCTTACAACACCTGGTATTCCCAGGCGGTCTCCCATCCAAGTACTAACCAGGCCCAACCCTGCTTAGCTTCCGAGATCAGACGAGATCGGGCGTGTTCAGAGTGGTATGGCCGTAAGCTCTTGACTCTCACACACATGGGCTCTATATCCATTTCACACACTTTACAACCTCAGAAAAAAAGTGATGCGCAACAGCCTCAGGGTCTTTTCACACGCCAAATCGGTGTCCTGTCAATAAAACAAAAGAATGTTGATGTCATCGAGAGAAAAGTACTGCATCTGCCATCTGTCTTCTTCAAATTAACCACTGCATGAAATTCCATTCCAAAGCTGCAGAGGGCGCTTCAAGAAAAGGTGTGTGAGGGAAGCTCGCTCATGCTGGTCCCCAAAGACTCAAAGCGGCCCTTTCCTCACAATGAAACAAAAAAGCTTACAGCACCTGGTATTCCCAGGCGGTCTTCCATCCAAGTACTAACCAGGCCCGACCCTGCTAAGCTTCCGAGATCAGACGAGATCGGGCGTGTTCAGAGTGGTATGGCCGTAAGCCCTTGACTCTCACACACATGGGCTCTATATCCATTTCACTCACTTTACAACCTCAAAAAAAATGTGATGTGCAACAGCCTCACGGTCTTTTTACACACCAAATAGTTGTCCTGTCAATACAAAGAAAAAAATGTTGATGTCATCTAGAGAAAAGTACTGCATCTGCAATCTGTCTACTTCAAATTACACACTGCATGACATTCCATTCGAAAGCTGTGGAGGGCACTTCAAGAAAAGGTGTGTGAGGGAAGCTCGCTCATGCTGGTCCCCAAAGACTCAAAGCTGCCCTTTCCTCACAAAGAAATAAAAAAGCTTACAGCACCTGGTATTCCCAGGCGGTCTTCCATCCAAGTACTAACCAGGCCCGACCCTGCTTAGCTTCCGAGATCAGACGGGATCGGGCGTGTTCAGAGTGGTATGGCCGTAAGCTCTTGACTCTCACACACATGGGCTCTATATCCATTTCACACACTTTACAACCTCAGAAAAAAAGTGATGCGCAACAGCCTCAGGGTCTTTTCACACGCCAAATCGGTGTCCTGTCAATAAAACAAAAGAATGTTGATGTCATCGAGAGAAAAGTACTGCATCTGCCATCTGTCTTCTTCAAATTAACCACTGCATGAAATTCCATTCCAAAGCTGCAGAGGGCCCTTCAAGAAAAGGTGTGTGAGGGAAGCTCGCTCATGCTGGTCCCCAAAGTCTCAAAGCGGCCCTTTCCTCACAATGAAACAAAAAAGCTTACAGCACTTGGTATTCCCAGGCGGTCTTCCATCCAAGTACTAACCAGGCCCGACCCTGCTAAGCTTCCGAGATCAGACGAGATCGGGCGTGTTCAGAGTGGTATGGCCGTAAGCCCTTGACTCTCACACACATGGGCTCTATATCCATTTCACTCACTTTACAACCTCAAAAAAAATGTGATGTGCAACAGCCTCACGGTCTTTTTACACACCAAATAGTTGTCCTGTCAATACAAAGAAAAAAATGTTGATGTCATCTAGAGAAAAGTACTGCATCTGCAATCTGTCTACTTTAAATTACACACTGCATGACATTCCATTCGAAAGCTGTGGAGGGCACTTCAATAAAAGGTGTGTGAGGGAAGCTCGCTCATGCTGGTCCCCAAAGACTCAAAGCTGCCCTTTCCTCACAAAGAAATAAAAAAGCTTACAGCACCTGGTATTCCCAGGCGGTCTTCCATCCAAGTACTAAACAGGCCCGACCCTGCTTAGCTTCCAAGATCAGACGAGATCGGGCGTGTTCAGAGTAGCATGGCCATAAGCCTTTGACGCTGACACACATGGGCTCTATATCCATTTCACACAATTTACAACCTCAGAAAAAAAGTGATGCGCAACAGCCTCAGGGTCTTTTCACACGCCAAATCGGTGTCCTGTCAATAAAAGAAAAGAATGTTGATGTCATCTAGAGAAAAGTACTGCATCTGCCATCTGTCTACTTCAAATTAACCACTGCATGACATTCCATTCCAAAGCTGTGGAGGGCGCTTCAAGAAACGGTGTGTGAGGGAAGCTCGCTCATGCTGGTCCCCAAACACTCAAAGCGGCCCTTTCCTCACAATGAAACAAAAAAGCTTACAGCACCTGGTATTCCCAGGCGGTCTTCCATCCAAGTACTAACCAGGCCCGACCCTGCTAAGCTTCCGAGATCAGACGAGATCGGGCGTGTTCAGAGTGGTATGGCCGTAAGCCCTTGACTCTCACACACATGGGCTCTATATCCATTTCGCTCACTTTACAACCTCAAAAAAAATGTGATGTGCAACAGCCTCACGGTCTTTTTACACACCAAATAGTTGTCCTGTCAATACAACGAAAAAAATGTTGATGTCATCTAGAGAAAAGTACTGCATCTGCAATCTGTCTACTTCAAATTACACACTGCATGACATTCCATTCGAAAGCTGTGGAGGGCACTTCAAGAAAAGGTGTGTGAGGGAAGCTCGCTCATGCTGGTCCCCAAACACTCAAAGCTGCACTTTCCTCACAATGAAACAAAAAAGCTTACAGCACCTGGTATTCCCAGGCGGTCTCCCATCCAAGTACTAACCAAGCCCAACCCTGCTTAGCTTCCGAGATCAGACGAGATCGGGCGTGTTCAGAGTGGTATGGCCGTAAGCTCTTAACTCTCACACACATGGGCTCTATATCCATTTCACACACTTTACAACCTCAGAAAAAAAGTGATGCGCAACAGCCTCAGGGTCTTTTCACACGCCAAATCGGTGTCCTGTCAATAAAACAAAAGAATGTTGATGTCATTGAGAGAAAAGTACTGCATCTGCCATCTGTCTTCTTCAAATTAACCACTGCATGAAATTCCATTCCAAAGCTGCAGAGGGCCCTTCAAGAAAAGGTGTGTGAGGGAAGCTCGCTCATGCTGGTCCCCAAAGTCTCAAAGCGGCCCTTTCCTCACAATCAAACAAAAAAGCTTACAGCACCTGGTATTCCCAGGCGGTCTTCCATCCAAGTACTAACCAGGCCCGACCCTGCAAAGCTTCCGAGATCAGACGAGATCGGGCGTGTTCAGAGTGGTATGGCCGTAAGCCCTTGACTCTCACACACATGGGCTCTATATCCATTTCACTCACTTTACAACCTCAAAAATTGTGATGTGCAACAGCCTCACAGTCTTTTTACACACCAAATAGTTGTCCTGTCAATACAAAGAAAAGAATGTTGATGTCATCTAGAGAAAAGTACTGCATCTGCAATCTGTCTACTTCAAATTACACACTGCATGAAATTCCATCCGAAAGCTGTGTAGGGCGCTTCAAGAAAAGGTGTGTGAGGGAAGCTCGCTCATGCTGGTCCCCAAACACTCAAAGCTGCCCTTTCCTCACAATGAAACAAAAACGCTTACAGCACCTGGTATTCCCAGGTAGTCTCCCATCCAAGTACTAACCAGGGCCGACCCTGCTTAGCTTCCGAGATCAGACGAG
The DNA here is from genome assembly GCF_037954235.1 of Aulostomus chinensis. Taxonomy (NCBI): domain Eukaryota; kingdom Metazoa; phylum Chordata; class Actinopteri; order Syngnathiformes; family Aulostomidae; genus Aulostomus; species Aulostomus chinensis. Next base: position 29,155,280 of record NC_141323.1, read on the forward strand.
ATCGGGCGTGTTCAGAGTGGTATGGCCGTAAGCCCTTGAATATTACACACATGGGCTCTATATCCATTTCACACAATTTACAACCTCAGAAAAAAAGTGAAGCGCAACAGCCTCAGGGTCTTTTCACACGCCAAATAGGTGTCCTGTCAATAAAAGAAAAGAATGTTGATGTCATCTAGAGAAAAGTACTGCATCTGCCATCTGTCTACTTCAAATTAACCACTGCATGACATTCCATTCCAAAGCTGTGGAGGGCGCTTCAAGAAAAGGTGTGTGAGGGAAGCTCGCTCATGCTGGTCCCCAAAGACTCAAAGCTGCCCTTTCCTCACAAAGAAATAAAAAAGCTTACAGCACCTGGTATTCCCAGGCAGTCTTCCATCCAAGTACTAACCAGGACGGACCCTGCTTAGCTTCCGAGATCAGACGAGATCGGGCGTGTTCAGAGTGGTATGGCCGTAAGCCCTTGACTCTGACACACATGGGCTCTATATCCATTTCACACAATTTACAACCTCAGAAAAAAAGTGATGCGAAACAGCCTCAGGGTCTTTTCACACACCAAATAGTTGTCCTGTCAATACAAAGAAAAAAATGTTGATGTCATCTAGAGAAAAGTACTGCATCTGCAATCTGTCTACTTCAAATTACACACTGCATGAAATTCCATTCCAAAGCTGCAGAGGGCGCTTCAAGAAAAGGTGTGTGAGGGAAGCTCGCTCATGCTGGTCCCCAAAGACTCAAAGCGGCCCTTTCCTCACAATGAAACAAAAAAGCTTACAGCACCTGGTATTCCCAGGCGGTCTTCCATCCAAGTACTAACCAGGCCCGACCCTGCTAAGCTTCCGAGATCAGACGAGATTGGGCGTGTTCAGAGTGGTATGGCCGTAAGCCCTTGACTCTCACACACATGGGCTCTATATCCATTTCACTCACTTTACAACCTCAAAAAAAATGTGATGTGCAACAGCCTCACGGTCTTTTTACACACCAAATAGGTGTCCTGTCAATACAAAGAAAAAAATGTTGATGTCATCTAGAGAAAAGTACTGCATCTGCAATCTGTCTACTTCAAATTACACACTGCATGACATTCCATTCGAAAGCTGTGGAGGGCACTTCAAGAAAAGGTGTGTGAGGGAAGCTCGCTCATGCTGGTCCCCAAAGACTCAAAGCTGCCCTTTCCTCACAAAGAAATAAAAAAGCTTACAGCACCTGGTACTCCCAGGCGGTCTCCCATCAAAGTACTAACCAGGCCCGACCCTGCTTAGCTTCCGAGATCAGACGAGATCGGGCGTGTTCAGAGTGGTATGGCCGTAAGCCCTTGACTCTTACACACATGGGCTCTATATCCATTTCACTCACTTTACAACCTCAGAAAAAAAGTGAAGCGCAACAGCCTCAGGGTCTTTTCACACGCCAAATAGGTGTCCTGTCAATAAAAGAAAAGAATGTTGATGTCATCTAGAGAAAAGTACTGCATCTGCCATCTTTCTACTTCAAATTAACCACTGCATGACATTCCATTCCAAAACTGTGGAGGGCGCTTCAAGAAAAGGTGTGTGAGGGAAGCTCGCTCATGCTGGTCCCCAAAGACTCAAAGCTGCCCTTTCCTCACAAAGAAATAAAAAAGCTTACAGCACCTGGTATTCCCAGGCGGTCTTCCATCCAAGTACTAACCAGGCCCGACCCTGCTTAGCTTCCGAGATCAGACGAGATCGGGCGTGTTCAGAGTGGTTTGGCCGTAAGCCCTTGACTCTGACACACATGGGCTCTATATCCATTTCACACAATTTACAACCTCAGAAAAAAAGTGATGCGCAACAGCCTCAGGGTCTTTTAACACGCCAAATACGTGTCCTGTCAATAAAACAAAAGAATGTTGATGTCATCGAGAGAAAAGTACTGCATCTGCCATCTGTCTACTTCAAATTAACCACTGCATGACATTCCATTCCAAAGCTGTGGAGGGCGCTTCAAGAAAAGGTGTGTGAGGGAAGCTCGCTCATGCTGGTCCCCAAACACTCAAAGCTGCCCTTTCCTCACAATCAAACAAAAAAGCTTACAGCACCTTGTACTCCCAGGCGGTCTCCCATCCAAGTACTAACCAGGCCCAACCCTGCTTAGCTTCCGAGATCAGACGAGATCGGGCGTGTTCAGAGTGGTATGGCCGTAAGCTCTTAACTCTCACACACATGGGCTCTATATCCATTTCACACACTTTACAACCTCAGAAAAAAAGTGATGCGCAACAGCCTCAGGGTCTTTTCACACGCCAAATAGGTGTCCTGTCAATAAAAGAAAAGAATGTTGATGTCATCTAGAGAAAAGTACTGCATCTGCCATCTTTCCACTTCAAATTAACCACTGCATGACATTCCATTCCAAAACTGTGGAGGGCGCTTCAAGAAAAGGTGTGTGAGGGAAGCTCGCTCATGCTGGTCCCCAAAGACTCAAAGCTGCCCTTTCCTCACAAAGAAATAAAAAAGCTTACAGCACCTGGTATTCCCAGGCGGTCTTCCATCCAAGTACTAACCAGGCCCGACCCTGCTTAGCTTCCGAGATCAGACGAGATCGGGCGTGTTCAGAGTGGTTTGGCCGTAAGCCCTTGACTCTGACACACATGGGCTCTATATCCATTTCACACAATTTACAACCTCAGAAAAAAAGTGATGCGCAACAGCCTCAGGGTCTTTTAACACGCCAAATACGTGTCCTGTCAATAAAACAAAAGAATGTTGATGTCATCGAGAGAAAAGTACTGCATCTGCCATCTGTCTACGTCAAATTAACCACTGCATGACATTCCATTCCAAAGCTGTGGAGGGCGCTTCAAGAAAAGGTGTGTGAGGGAAGCTCGCTCATGCTGGTCCCCAAACACTCAAAGCTGCCCTTTCCTCACAATGAAACAAAAAAGCTTACAGCACCTTGTACTCCCAGGCGGTCTCCCATCCAAGTACTAACCAGGCCCGACCCTGCTTAGCTTCCGAGATCAGACGAGATCGGGCGTGTTCAGAGTGGTATGGCCGTAAGCTCTTAACTCTCACACACATGGGCTCTATATCCATTTCACACACTTTACAACCTCAGAAAAAAAGTGATGCGCAACAGCCTCAGGGTCTTTTCACACGCCAAATCGGTGTCCTGTCAATAAAACAAAAGAATGTTGATGTCATCGAGAGAAAAGTACTGCATCTGCCATCTGTCTTCTTCAAATTAACCACTGCATGAAATTCCATTCCAAAGCTGCAGAGGGCGCTTCAAGAAAAGGTGTGTGAGGGAAGCTCGCTCATGCTGGTCCCCAAAGACTCAAAGCGGCCCTTTCCTCACAATGAAACAAAAAAGCTTACAACACCTGGTATTCCCAGGCGGTCTTCCATCCAAGTACTAACCAGGCCCGACCCTGCTAAGCTTCCGAGATCAGACGAGATCGGGCGTGTTCAGAGTGGTATGGCCGTAAGCCCTTGACTCTCACACACATGGGCTCTATATCCATTTCACTCACTTTACAACCTCAAAAAAAATGTGATGTGCAACAGCCTCACGGTCTTTTTACACACCAAATAGTTGTCCTGTCAATACAAAGAAAAAAATGTTGATGTCATCTAGAGAAAAGTACTGCATCTGCAATCTGTCTACTTCAAATTACACACTGCATGACATTCTATTCGAAAGCTGTGGAGGGCGCTTCAAGAAAATGTGTGTGAGGGAAGCTCGCTCATGCTGGTCCCCAAACACTCAAAGCTGCATTTTCCTCACAATGAAACAAAAAAGCTTACAGCACCTGGTATTCCCAGGCGGTCTCCCATCCAAGTACTAACCAGGCCCAACCCTGCTAAGCTTCCGAGATCAGACGAGATCGGGCGTGTTCAGAGTGGTATGGCCGTAAGCTCTTGACTCTCACACACATGGGCTCTATATCCATTTCACACACTTTACAACCTCAGAAAAAAAGTGATGCGCAACAGCCTCAGGGTCTTTTCACACGCCAAATCGGTGTCCTGTCAATAAAACAAAAGAATGTTGATGTCATTGAGAGAAAAGTACTGCATCTGCCATCTGTCTTCTTCAAATTAACCACTGCATGAAATTCCATTCCAAAGCTGCAGAGGGCCCTTCAAGAAAAGGTGTGTGAGGGAAGCTCGCTCATGCTGGTCCCCAAAGTCTCAAAGCGGCCCTTTCCTCACAATGAAACAAAAAAGCTTACAGCACCTGGTATTCCCAGGCGGTCTTCCATCCAAGTACTAACCAGGCCCGACCCTGCTAAGCTTCCGAGATCAGACGAGATCGGGCGTGTTCAGAGTGGTATGGCCGTAAGCCCTTGACTCTCACACACATGGGCTCTATATCCATTTCACTCACTTTACAACCTCAAAAAAAATGTGATGTGCAACAGCCTCACAGTCTTTTTACACACCAAATAGTTGTCCTGTCAATACAAAGAAAAGAATGTTGATGTCATCTAGAGAAAAGTACTGCATCTGCAATCTGTCTACTTCAAATTACACACTGCATGACATTCCATCCGAAAGCTGTGTAGGGCGCTTCAAGAAAAGGTGTGTGAGGGAAGCTCGCTCATGCTGGTCCCCAAACACTCAAAGCTGCCCTTTCCTCACAATGAAAAAAAAAAGCTTACAGCACCTGGTATTCCCAGGCGGTCTCCCATCCAAGTACTAACCAGGCCCAACCCTGCTAAGCTTCCGAGATCAGACGAGATCGGGCGTGTTCAGAGTGGTATGGCCGTAAGCTCTTGCCTCTCACACACATGGGCTCTATATCCATTTCACACACTTTACAACCTCAGAAAAAAAGTGATGCGCAACAGCCTCAGGGTCTTTTCACACGCCAAATCGGTGTCCTGTCAATAAAACAAAAGAATGTTGATGTCATTGAGAGAAAAGTACTGCATCTGCCATCTGTCTTCTTCAAATTAACCACTGCATGAAATTCCATTCCAAAGCTGCAGAGGGCCCTTCAAGAAAAGGTGTGTGAGGGAAGCTCGCTCATGCTGGTCCCCAAAGTCTCAAAGCGGCCCTTTCCTCACAATCAAACAAAAAAGCTTACAGCACCTGGTATTTCCAGGCGGTCTTCCATCCAAGTACTAACCAGGCCCGACCCTGCTAAGCTTCCGAGATCAGACGATATCGGGCGTGTTCAGAGTGGTATGGCCGTAAGCCCTTGACTCTCACACACTTGGGCTCTATATCCATTTCACTCACTTTACAACCTCAAAAAAAATGTGATGTGCAACAGCCTCACAGTCTTTTTACACACCAAATTGTTGTCCTGTCAATACAAAGAAAAGAATGTTGATGTCATCTAGAGAAAAGTACTGCATCTGCAATCTGTCTACTTCAAATTACACACTGCATGACATTCCATCCGAAAGCTGTGTAGGGCGCTTCAAGAAAAGGTGTGTGAGGGAAGCTCGCTCATGCTGGTCCCCAAAGACTCAAAGCTGCCCTTTCCTCACAAAGAAATAAAAAAGCTTACAGCACCTGGTACTCCCAGGCGGTCTCCCATCCAAGTACTAACCAGGCCCGACCCTGCTTAGCTTCCGAGATCAGACGAGATCGGGCGTGTTCAGAGTGGTATGGCCGTAAGCCCTTGCCTATTACACACATGGGCTCTATATCCATTTCACACAATTTACAACCTCAGAAAAAAAGTGAAGCGCAACAGCCTCAGGGTCTTTTCACACGCCAAATAGGTGTCCTGTCAATAAAAGAAAAGAATGTTGATGTCATCTAGAGAAAAGTACTGCATCTGCCATCTGTCTACTTCAAATTAACCACTGCATGACATTCCATTCCAAAGCTGTGGAGGGCGCTTCAAGAAAAGGTGTGTGAGGGAAGCTCGCTCATGCTGGTCCCCAAAGACTCAAAGCTGCCCTTTCCTCACAAAGAAATAAAAAAGCTTACAGCACCTGGTATTCCCAGGCGGTCTTCCATACAAGTACTAACCAGGCCCGACCCTGCTTAGCTTCCGAGATCAGACGAGATCGGGCGTGTTCAGAGTGGTATGGCTGTAAGCCCTTGACTCTGACACACATGGGCTCTATATCCATTTCACACAATTTACAACCTCAGAAAAAAAGTGATGCGCAACAGCCTCAGGGTCTTTTAACACGCCAAATACGTGTCCTGTCAATAAAACAAAAGAATGTTGATGTCATCGAGAGAAAAGTACTGCATCTGCCATCTGTCTACTTCAAATTAACCACTGCATGACATTCCATTCCAAAGCTGTGGAGGGCGCTTCAAGAAAAGGTGTGTGAGGGAAGCTCGCTCATGCTGGTCCCCAAACACTCAAAGCTGCCCTTTCCTCACAATCAAACAAAAAAGCTTACAGCACCTTGTACTCCCAGGCGGTCTCCCATCCAAGTACTAACCAGGCCCAACCCTGCTTAGCTTCCGAGATCAGACGAGATCGGGCGTGTTCAGAGTGGTATGGCCGTAAGCTCTTAACTCTCACACACATGGGCTCTATATCCATTTCACACACTTTACAACCTCAGAAAAAAAGTGATGCGCAACAGCCTCAGGGTCTTTTCACACGCCAAATAGGTGTCCTGTCAATAAAAGAAAAGAATGTTGATGTCATCTAGAGAAAAGTACTGCATCTGCCATCTTTCCACTTCAAATTAACCACTGCATGACATTCCATTCCAAAACTGTGGAGGGCGCTTCAAGAAAAGGTGTGTGAGGGAAGCTCGCTCATGCTGGTCCCCAAAGACTCAAAGCTGCCCTTTCCTCACAAAGAAATAAAAAAGCTTACAGCACCTGGTATTCCCAGGCGGTCTTCCATCCAAGTACTAACCAGGCCCGACCCTGCTTAGCTTCCGAGATCAGACGAGATCGGGCGTGTTCAGAGTGGTTTGGCCGTAAGCCCTTGACTCTGACACACATGGGCTCTATATCCATTTCACACAATTTACAACCTCAGAAAAAAAGTGATGCGCAACAGCCTCAGGGTCTTTTAACACGCCAAATACGTGTCCTGTCAATAAAACAAAAGAATGTTGATGTCATCGAGAGAAAAGTACTGTATCTGCCATCTGTCTACGTCAAATTAACCACTGCATGACATTCCATTCCAAAGCTGTGGAGGGCGCTTCAAGAAAAGGTGTGTGAGGGAAGCTCGCTCATGCTGGTCCCCAAACACTCAAAGCTGCCCTTTCCTCACAATGAAACAAAAAAGCTTACAGCACCTTGTACTCCCAGGCGGTCTCCCATCCAAGTACTAACCAGGCCCGACCCTGCTTAGCTTCCGAGATCAGACGAGATCGGGCGTGTTCAGAGTGGTATGGCCGTAAGCTCTTAACTCTCACACACATGGGCTCTATATCCATTTCACACACTTTACAACCTCAGAAAAAAAGTGATGCGCAACAGCCTCAGGGTCTTTTCACACGCCAAATCGGTGTCCTGTCAATAAAACAAAAGAATGTTGATGTCATCGAGAGAAAAGTACTGCATCTGCCATCTGTCTTCTTCAAATTAACCACTGCATGAAATTCCATTCCAAAGCTGCAGAGGGCGCTTCAAGAAAAGGTGTGTGAGGGAAGCTCGCTCATGCTGGTCCCCAAAGACTCAAAGCGGCCCTTTCCTCACAATGAAACAAAAAAGCTTACAACACCTGGTATTCCCAGGCGGTCTTCCATCCAAGTACTAACCAGGCCCGACCCTGCTAAGCTTCCGAGATCAGACGAGATCGGGCGTGTTCAGAGTGGTATGGCCGTAAGCCCTTGACTCTCACACACATGGGCTCTATATCCATTTCACTCACTTTACAACCTCAAAAAAAATGTGATGTGCAACAGCCTCACGGTCTTTTTACACACCAAATAGTTGTCCTGTCAATACAAAGAAAAAAATGTTGATGTCATCTAGAGAAAAGTACTGCATCTGCAATCTGTCTACTTCAAATTACACACTGCATGACATTCTATTCGAAAGCTGTGGAGGGCGCTTCAAGAAAATGTGTGTGAGGGAAGCTCGCTCATGCTGGTCCCCAAACACTCAAAGCTGCATTTTCCTCACAATGAAACAAAAAAGCTTACAGCACCTGGTATTCCCAGGCGGTCTCCCATCCAAGTACTAACCAGGCCCAACCCTGCTAAGCTTCCGAGATCAGACGAGATCGGGCGTGTTCAGAGTGGTATGGCCGTAAGCTCTTGACTCTCACACACATGGGCTCTATATCCATTTCACACACTTTACAACCTCAGAAAAAAAGTGATGCGCAACAGCCTCAGGGTCTTTTCACACGCCAAATCGGTGTCCTGTCAATACAAAGAAAAGAATGTTGATGTCATCTAGAGAAAAGTACTGCATCTGCCATCTGTCTACTTCAAATTAACCACTGCATGACATTCCATTCCAAAGCTGTGGAGGGCGCTTCAAGAAAAGGTGTGTGAGGGAAGCTCGCTCATGCTGGTCCCCAAAGACTCAAAGCTGCCCTTTCCTCACAAAGAAATAAAAAAGCTTACAGCACCTGGTATTCCCAGGCGGTCTTCCATACAAGTACTAACCAGGCCCGACCCTGCTTAGCTTCCGAGATCAGACGAGATCGGGCGTGTTCAGAGTGGTATGGCTGTAAGCCCTTGACGCTGACACACATGGGCTCTATATCCATTTCACACAATTTACAACCTCAGAAAAAAAGTGATGCGCAACAGCCTCAGGGTCTTTTCACACGCCAAATACGTGTCCTGTCAATAAAAGAAAAGAATGTTGATGTCATCGAGAGAAAAGTACTGCATCTGCCATCTGTCTTCTTCAAATTAACCACTGCATGAAATTCCATTCCAAAGCTGCAGAGGGCGCTTCAAGAAAAGGTGTGTGAGGGAAGCTCGCTCATGCTGGTCCCCAAAGACTCAAAGCGGCCCTTTCCTCACAATGAAACAAAAAAGCTTACAGCACCTGGTATTCCCAGGCGGTCTCCCATCCAACTACTAACCAGGTCCAACCCTGCTTAGCTTCCGAGATCAGACGAGATCGGGCGTGTTCAGAGTGGTACGGCCGTAAGCTCTTGCCTCTCACACACATGGGCTCTATATCCATTTCACACACTTTACAACCTCAGAAAAAAAGTGATGCGCAACAGCCTCAGGGTCTTTTCACACGCCAAATCGGTGTCCTGTCAATAAAACAAAAGAATGTTGATGTCATCGAGAGAAAAGTACTGCATCTGCCATCTGTCTTCTTCAAATTAACCATTGCAAGAAATTCCATTCCAAAGCTGCAGAGGGCCCTTCAAGAAAAGGTGTGTGAGGGAAGCTCGCTCATTCTGGTCCCCAAAGTCTCAAAGCGGCCCTTTCCTCACAATGAAACAAAAAAGCTTACAGCACCTGGTATTCCCAGGCGGTCTTCCATCCAAGTACTAACCAGGCCCGACACTGCTTAGCTTCCGAGATCAGACGAGATCGGGTGTGTTCGGAGTGGTATGGCCGTAAGCCCTTGACTCTCACACACATGGGCTCTATATCCATTTCACTCACTTTACAACCTCAAAAAAAAAGTGATGTGCAACAGCCTCACGGCCTTTTTACACACCAAATAGTTGTCCTGTCAATACAAAGAAAAGAATGTTGATGTCATCTAGAGAAAAGTACTGCATCTGCAATCTGTCTACTTCAAATTACACACTGCATGACATTCCATTCGAAAGCTGTGGAGGGCGCTTCAAGAAAAGGTGTGTGAGGGAAGTTCGCTCATGCTGGTCCCCAAACACTCAAAGCTGCCCTTTCCTCACAATGAAACAAAAAAGCTTACAGCACCTGGTATTCCCAGGCGGTCTCCCATCCAAGTACTAACCAGGCCCGACCCTGCTTAGCTTCCGAGATCAGACGAGATCGGGCGTGTTCAGAGTGGTATGGCCGTAAGCCCTTGACTCTCACACACATGGGCTCTATATCCATTTCACTCACTTTACAACCTCAAAAAAAATGTGATGTGCAACAGCCTCAGGGTCTTTTCACACGCCAAATAGGTGTCCTGTCAATAAAAGAAAAGAATGTTGATGTCATCGAGAGAAAAGTACTGCATCTGCCATCTGTCTACTTCAAATTAACCACTGCATGACATTCTATTCGAAAGCTGTGGAGGGCGCTTCAAGAAAATGTGTGTGAGGGAAGCTCGCTCATGCTGGTCCCCAAAGACTCAAAGCTGCCCTTTCCTCACAAAGAAATAAAAAAGCTTAAAGCACCTGGTATTCCCAGTCGGTCTTCCATCCAAGTACTAACCAGGCCCAACCCTGCTTAGCTTCCGAGATCAGACGAGATCGGGCGTGTTCAGAGTGGTATGGCCGTAAGCTCTTCACTCTCACACACATGGGCTCTATATCCATTTCACACACTTTACAACCTCAGAAAAAAAGTGATGCGCAACAGCCTCAGGGTCTTTTTACACACCAAATAGTTTTCCTGTCAATACAAAGAAAAGAATGTTGATGTCATCTAGAGAAAAGTACTGCATCTGCCATCTGTCTTCTTCAAATTAACCACTGCATGAAATTCCATTCCAAAGCTGCAGAGGGCCCTTCAAGAAAAGGTGTGTGAGGGAAGCTCGCTCATGCTGGTCCCCAAAGTCTCAAAGCGGCCCTTTCCTCACAATGAAACAAAAAAGCTTACAGCACCTGGTATTCCCAGGCGGTCTTCCATCCAAGTACTAACCAGGCCCGACCCTGCTAAGCTTCCGAGATCAGACGAGATCGGGCGTGTTCAGAGTGGTATGGCCGTAAGCCCTTGACTCTCACACACATGGGCTCTATATCCATTTCACTCACTTTACAACCTCAAAAAAAATGTGATGTGCAACAGCCTCACAGTCTTTTTACACACCAAATAGTTGTCCTGTCAATACAAAGAAAAGAATGTTGATGTCATCTAGAGAAAAGTACTGCATCTGCAATCTGTCTACTTCAAATTACACACTGCATGACATTCCATTCGAAAGCTGTGGAGGGCGCTTCAAGAAAAGGTGTGTGAGGGAAGCTCGCTCATGCTGGTCCCCAAACACTCAAAGCTGCCCTTTCCTCACAATGAAACAAAAAAGCTTACAGCACCTTGTACTCCCAGGCGGTCTCCCATCCAAGTACTAACCAGGCCCGACCCTGCTTAGCTTCCGAGATCAGACGAGATCGGGCGTGTTCAGAGTGGTATGGCCGTAAGCTCTTAACTCTCACACACATGGGCTCTATATCCATTTCACACACTTTACAACCTCAGAAAAAAAGTGATGCGCAACAGCCTCAGGGTCTTTTCACACGCCAAATCGGTGTCCTGTCAATAAAACAAAAGAATGTTGATGTCATCGAGAGAAAAGTACTGCATCTGCCATCTGTCTTCTTCAAATTAACCACTGCATGAAATTCCATTCCAAAGCTGCAGAGGGCGCTTCAAGAAAAGGTGTGTGAGGGAAGCTCGCTCATGCTGGTCCCCAAAGACTCAAAGCGGCCCTTTCCTCACAATGAAACAAAAAAGCTTACAACACCTGGTATTCCCAGGCGGTCTTCCATCCAAGTACTAACCAGGCCCGACCCTGCTAAGCTTCCGAGATCAGACGAGATCGGGCGTGTTCAGAGTGGTATGGCCGTAAGCCCTTGACTCTCACACACATGGGCTCTATATCCATTTCACTCACTTTACAACCTCAAAAAAAATGTGATGTGCAACAGCCTCACGGTCTTTTTACACACCAAATAGTTGTCCTGTCAATACAAAGAAAAAAATGTTGATGTCATCTAGAGAAAAGTACTGCATCTGCAATCTGTCTACTTCAAATTACACACTGCATGACATTCTATTCGAAAGCTGTGGAGGGCGCTTCAAGAAAATGTGTGTGAGGGAAGCTCGCTCATGCTGGTCCCCAAACACTCAAAGCTGCATTTTCCTCACAATGAAATAAAAAAGCTTACAGCACCTGGTATTCCCAGGCGGTCTCCCATCCAAGTACTAACCAGGCCCAACCCTGCTAAGCTTCCGAGATCAGACGAGATCGGGCGTGTTCAGAGTGGTATGGCCGTAAGCTCTTGACTCTCACACACATGGGCTCTATATCCATTTCACACACTTTACAACCTCAGAAAAAAAGTGATGCGCAACAGCCTCAGGGTCTTTTCACACGCCAAATCGGTGTCCTGTCAATACAAAGAAAAGAATGTTGATGTCATCTAGAGAAAAGTACTGCATCTGCCATCTGTCTACTTCAAATTAACCACTGCATGACATTCCATTCCAAAGCTGTGGAGGGCGCTTCAAGAAAAGGTGTGTGAGGGAAGCTCGCTCATGCTGGTCCCCAAAGACTCAAAGCTGCCCTTTCCTCACAAAGAAATAAAAAAGCTTACAGCACCTGGTATTCCCAGGCGGTCTTCCATACAAGTACTAACCAGGCCCGACCCTGCTTAGCTTCCGAGATCAGACGAGATCGGGCGTGTTCAGAGTGGTATGGCTGTAAGCCCTTGACGCTGACACACATGGGCTCTATATCCATTTCACACAATTTACAACCTCAGAAAAAAAGTGATGCGCAACAGCCTCAGGGTCTTTTCACACGCCAAATACGTGTCCTGTCAATAAAAGAAAAGAATGTTGATGTCATCGAGAGAAAAGTACTGCATCTGCCATCTGTCTTCTTCAAATTAACCACTGCATGAAATTCCATTCCAAAGCTGCAGAGGGCGCTTCAAGAAAAGGTGTGTGAGGGAAGCTCGCTCATGCTGGTCCCCAAAGACTCAAAGCGGCCCTTTCCTCACAATGAAACAAAAAAGCTTACAGCACCTGGTATTCCCAGGCGGTCTCCCATCCAACTACTAACCAGGTCCAACCCTGCTTAGCTTCCGAGATCAGACGAGATCGGGCGTGTTCAGAGTGGTACGGCCGTAAGCTCTTGCCTCTCACACACATGGGCTCTATATCCATTTCACACACTTTACAACCTCAGAAAAAAAGTGATGCGCAACAGCCTCAGGGTCTTTTCACACGCCAAATCGGTGTCCTGTCAATAAAACAAAAGAATGTTGATGTCATCGAGAGAAAAGTACTGCATCTGCCATCTGTCTTCTTCAAATTAACCATTGCAAGAAATTCCATTCCAAAGCTGCAGAGGGCCCTTCAAGAAAAGGTGTGTGAGGGAAGCTCGCTCATGCTGGTCCCCAAAGTCTCAAAGCGGCCCTTTCCTCACAATGAAACAAAAAAGCTTACAGCACCTGGTATTCCCAGGCGGTCTTCCATCCAAGTACTAACCAGGCCCGACACTGCTTAGCTTCCGAGATCAGACGAGATCGGGTGTGTTCGGAGTGGTATGGCCGTAAGCCCTTGACTCTCACACACATGGGCTCTATATCCATTTCACTCACTTTACAACCTCAAAAAAAAAGTGATGTGCAACAGCCTCACGGCCTTTTTACACACCAAATAGTTGTCCTGTCAATACAAAGAAAAGAATGTTGATGTCATCTAGAGAAAAGTACTGCATCTGCAATCTGTCTACTTCAAATTACACACTGCATGACATTCCATTCGAAAGCTGTGGAGGGCGCTTCAAGAAAAGGTGTGTGAGGGAAGTTCGCTCATGCTGGTCCCCAAACACTCAAAGCTGCCCTTTCCTCACAATGAAACAAAAAAGCTTACAGCACCTGGTATTCCCAGGCGGTCTCCCACCCAAGTACTAACCAGGCCCGACCCTGCTTAGCTTCCGAGATCAGACGAGATCGGGCGTGTTCAGAGTGGTATGGCCGTAAGCCCTTGACTCTCACACACATGGGCTCTATATCCATTTCACTCACTTTACAACCTCAAAAAAAATGTGATGTGCAACAGCCTCAGGGTCTTTTCACACGCCAAATAGGTGTCCTGTCAATAAAAGAAAAGAATGTTGATGTCATCGAGAGAAAAGTACTGCATCTGCCATCTGTCTACTTCAAATTAACCACTGCATGACATTCTATTCGAAAGCTGTGGAGGGCGCTTCAAGAAAATGTGTGTGAGGGAAGCTCGCTCATGCTGGTCCCCAAAGACTCAAAGCTGCCCTTTCCTCACAAAGAAATAAAAAAGCTTAAAGCACCTGGTATTCCCAGGCGGTCTTCCATCCAAGTACTAACCAGGCCCAACCCTGCTTAGCTTCCGAGATCAGACGAGATCGGGCGTGTTCAGAGTGGTATGGCCGTAAGCTCTTCACTCTCACACACATGGGCTCTATATCCATTTCACACACTTTACAACCTCAGAAAAAAAGTGATGCGCAACAGCCTCAGGGTCTTTTTACACACCAAATAGTTTTCCTGTCAATACAAAGAAAAGAATGTTGATGTCATCTAGAGAAAAGTACTGCATCTGCCATCTGTCTTCTTCAAATTAACCACTGCATGAAATTCCATTCCAAAGCTGCAGAGGGCCCTTCAAGAAAAGGTGTGTGAGGGAAGCTCGCTCATGCTGGTCCCCAAAGTCTCAAAGCGGCCCTTTCCTCACAATGAAACAAAAAAGCTTACAGCACCTGGTATTCCCAGGCGGTCTTCCATCCAAGTACTAACCAGGCCCGACCCTGCTAAGCTTCCGAGATCAGACGAGATCGGGCGTGTTCAGAGTGGTATGGCCGTAAGCCCTTGACTCTCACACACATGGGCTCTATATCCATTTCACTCACTTTACAACCTCAAAAAAAATGTGATGTGCAACAGCCTCACAGTCTTTTTACACACCAAATAGTTGTCCTGTCAATACAAAGAAAAGAATGTTGATGTCATCTAGAGAAAAGTACTGCATCTGCAATCTGTCTACTTCAAATTACACACTGCATGACATTCCATTCGAAAGCTGTGGAGGGCGCTTCAAGAAAAGGTGTGTGAGGGAAGCTCGCTCATGCTGGTCCCCAAACACTCAAAGCTGCCCTTTCCTCACAATGAAACAAAAAAGCTTACAGCACCTGGTACTCCCAGGCGGTCTCCCATCCAAGTACTAACCAGGCCCGACCCTGCTTAGCTTCCGAGATCAGACGAGATCGGGCGTGTTCAGAGTGGTATGGCCGTAAGCTCTTGACTCTCACACACATGGGCTCTATATCCATTTCACACACTTTACAACCTCAGAAAAAAAGTGATGCGCAACAGCCTCAGGGTCTTTTCACACGCCAAATCGGTGTCCTGTCAATAAAACAAAAGAATGTTGATGTCATCGAGAGAAAAGTACTGCATCTGCCATCTGTCTTCTTCAAATTAACCACTGCATGAAATTCCATTCCAAAGCTGCAGAGGGCGCTTCAAGAAAAGGTGTGTGAGGGAAGCTCGCTCATGCTGGTCCCCAAAGACTCAAAGCGGCCCTTTCCTCACAATGAAACAAAAAAGCTTACAACACCTGGTATTCCCAGGCGGTCTTCCATCCAAGTACTAACCAGGCCCGACCCTGCTAAGCTTCCGAGATCAGACGAGATCAGGCGTGTTCAGAGTGGTATGGCCGTAAGCCCTTGACTCTCACACACATGGGCTCTATATCCATTTCACTCACTTTACAACCTCAAAAAAAATGTGATGTGCAACAGCCTCACGGTCTTTTTACACACCAAATAGTTGTCCTGTCAATACAAAGAAAAAAATGTTGATGTCATCTAGAGAAAAGTACTGCATCTGCAATCTGTCTACTTCAAATTACACACTGCATGACATTCTATTCGAAAGCTGTGGAGGGCGCTTCAAGAAAATGTGTGTGAGGGAAGCTCGCTCATGCTGGTCCCCAAACACTCAAAGCTGCACTTTCCTCACAATGAAACAAAAAAGCTTACAGCACCTGGTATTCCCAGGCGGTCTCCCATCCAAGTACTAACCAGGCCCAACCCTGCTAAGCTTCCGAGATCAGACGAGATCGGGCGTGTTCAGAGTGGTATGGCCGTAAGCTCTTGACTCTCACACACATGGGCTCTATATCCATTTCACACACTTTACAACCTCAGAAAAAAAGTGATGCGCAACAGCCTCAGGGTCTTTTCACACGCCAAATCGGTGTCCTGTCAATAAAACAAAAGAATGTTGATGTCATTGAGAGAAAAGTACTGCATCTGCCATCTGTCTTCTTCAAATTAACCACTGCATGAAATTCCATTCCAAAGCTGCAGAGGGCCCTTCAAGAAAAGGTGTGTGAGGGAAGCTCGCTCATGCTGGTCCCCAAAGTCTCAAAGCGGCCCTTTCCTCACAATCAAACAAAAAAGCTTACAGCACCTGGTATTTCCAGGCGGTCTTCCATCCAAGTACTAACCAGGCCCGACCCTGCTAAGCTTCCGAGATCAGACGAGTTCGGGCGTGTTCAGAGTGGTATGGCCGTAAGCCCTTGACTCTCACACACTTGGGCTCTATATCCATTTCACTCACTTTACAACCTCAAAAAAAATGTGATGTGCAACAGCCTCACAGTCTTTTTACACACCAAATTGTTGTCCTGTCAATACAAAGAAAAGAATGTTGATGTCATCTAGAGAAAAGTACTGCATCTGCAATCTGTCTACTTCAAATTACACACTGCATGACATTCCATCCGAAAGCTGTGTAGGGCGCTTCAAGAAAAGGTGTGTGAGGGAAGCTCGCTCATGCTGGTCCCCAAACACTCAAAGCTGCCCTTTCCTCACAAAGAAATAAAAAAGCTTACAGCACCTGGTACTCCCAGGCGGTCTCCCATCCAAGTACTAACCAGGCCCGACCCTGCTTTGCTTCCGAGATCAGACGAGATCGGGCGTGTTCAGAGTGGTATGGCCGTAAGCCCTTGACTCTTACACAAATGGGCTCTATATCCATTTCACTCACTTTACAACCTCAGAAAAAAAGTGAAGCGCAACAGCCTCAGGGTCTTTTCACACGCCAAATAGGTGTCCTGTCAATAAAAGAAAAGAATGTTGATGTCATCTAGAGAAAAGTACTGCATCTGCCATCTTTCTACTTCAAATTAACCACTGCATGACATTCCATTCCAAAACTGTGGAGGGCGCTTCAAGAAAAGGTGTGTGAGGGAAGCTCGCTCATGCTGGTCCCCAAAGACTCAAAGCTGCCCTTTCCTCACAAAGAAATAAAAAAGCTTACAGCACCTGGTATTCCCAGGCGGTCTTCCATCCAAGTACTAACCAGGCCCGACCCTGCTTAGCTTCCGAGATCAGACGAGATCGGGCGTGTTCAGAGTGGTTTGGCCGTAAGCCCTTGACTCTGACACACATGGGCTCTATATCCATTTCACACAATTTACAACCTCAGAAAAAAAGTGATGCGCAACAGCCTCAGGGTCTTTTCACACGCCAAATCGGTGTCCTGTCAATAAAACAAAAGAATGTTGATGTCATTGAGAGAAAAGTACTGCATCTGCCATCTGTCTTCTTCAAATTAACCACTGCATGAAATTCCATTCCAAAGCTGCAGAGGGCCCTTCAAGAAAAGGTGTGTGAGGGAAGCTCGCTCATGCTGGTCCCCAAAGTCTCAAAGCGGCCCTTTCCTCACAATGAAACAAAAAAGCTTACAGCACCTGGTATTCCCAGGCGGTCTTCCATCCAAGTACTAACCAGGCCCGACCCTGCTAAGCTTCCGAGATCAGACGAGATCAGGCGTGTTCAGAGTGGTATGGCCGTAAGCCCTTGACTCTCACACACATGGGCTCTATATCCATTTCACTCACTTTACAACCTCAAAAAAAATGTGATGTGCAACAGCCTCACAGTCTTTTTACACACCAAATAGTTGTCCTGTCAATACAAAGAAAAGAATGTTGATGTCATCTAGAGAAAAGTACTGCATCTGCAATCTGTCTACTTCAAATTACACACTGCATGACATTCCATCCGAAAGCTGTGTAGGGCGCTTCAAGAAAAGGTGTGTGAGGGAAGCTCGCTCATGCTGGTCCCCAAACACTCAAAGCTGCCCTTTCCTCACAATGAAAAAAAAAAGCTTACAGCACCTGGTATTCCCAGGCGGTCTCCCATTCAAGTACTAACCAGGCCCGACCCTGCTTAGCTTCCGAGATCAGACGAGATCGGGCGTGTTCAGAGTGGTATGGCCGTAAGAGCTTGACTCTGACACACATGGGCTCTATATCCATTTCACACAATTTACAACCTCAGAAAAAAAGTGAAGCGCAACAGCCTCAGGGTCTTTTCACACGCCAAATAGGTGTCCTGTCAATAAAAGAAAAGAATGTTGATGTCATCTAGAGAAAAGTACTGCATCTGCCATCTGTCTTCTTCAAATTAACCACTGCATGAAATTCCATTCCAAAGCTGCAGAGGGCGCTTCAAGAAAAGGTGTGTGAGGGAAGCTCGCTCATGCTGGTCCCCAAAGACTCAAAGCGGCCCTTTCCTCACAATGAAAAAAAAAAGCTTACAGCACCTGGTATTCCCAGGCGGTCTTCCATCCAAGTACTAACCAGGCCCGACCCTGCTAAGCTTCCGAGATCAGACGAGATCGGGCGTGTTCAGAGTGGTATGGCCGTAAGCCCTTGACTCTCACACACATGGGCTCTATATCCATTTCACTCACTTTACAACCTCAAAAAAAATGTGATGTGCAACAGCCTCACGGTCTTTTTACACACCAAATAGGTGTCCTGTCAATACAAAGAAAAAAATGTTGATGTCATCTAGAGAAAAGTACTGCATCTGCAATCTGTCTTCTTCAAATTAACCACTGCATGAAATTCCATTCCAAAGCTGCAGAGGGCGCTTCAAGAAAAGGTGTGTGAGGGAAGCTCGCTCATGCTGGTCCCCAAAGACTCAAAGCGGCCCTTTCCTCACAATGAAACAAAAAAGCTTACAGCACCTGGTATTCCCAGGCGGTCTTCCATCCAAGTACTAACCAGGCCCGACCCTGCTAAGCTTCCGAGATCAGACGAGATCGGGCGTGTTCAGAGTGGTATGGCCGTAAGCCCTTGACTCTCACACACATGGGCTCTATATCCATTTCACTCACTTTACAACCTCAAAAAAAATGTGATGTGCAACAGCCTCACGGTCTTTTTACACACCAAATAGTTTTCCTGTCAATACAAAGAAAAAAATGTTGATGTCATCTAGAGAAAAGTACTGCATCTGCAATCTGTCTACTTCAAATTACACACTGAATGACATTCCATTCGAAAGCTGTGGAGGGCACTTCAAGAAAAGGTGTGTGAGGGAAGCTCGCTCATGCTGGTCCCCAAAGACTCAAAGCTGCCCTTTCCTCACAAAGAAATAAAAAAGCTTACAGCACCTGGTATTCCCAGGCGGTCTTCCATCCAAGTACTAACCAGGCCCGACCCTGCTTGGCTTCCGAGATCAGACGAGATCGGGCGTGTTCAGAGTAGTATGGCCATAAGCCTTTGACTCTGACACACATGGGCTCTATATCCATTTCACACAATTTACAACCTCAGAAAAAAAGTGATGCGCAACAGCCTCAGGGTCTTTTCACACGCCAAATCGGTGTCCTGTCAATAAAAGAAAAGAATGTTGATGTCATCGAGAGAAAAGTACTGCATCTGCCATCTGTCTTCTTCAAATTAACCACTGCATGAAATTCCATTCCAAAGCTGCAGAGGGCGCTTCAAGAAAAGGTGTGTGAGGGAAGCTCGCTCATGCTGGTCCCCAAAGACTCAAAGCGGCCCTTTCCTCACAATGAAACAAAAAAGCTTACAACACCTGGTATTCCCAGGCGGTCTTCCATCCAAGTACCAACCAGGCCCGACCCTGCTAAGCTTCCGAGATCAGACGAGATCGGGCGTGTTCAGAGTGGTATGGCCGTAAGCCCTTGACTCTCACACACATGGGCTCTATATCCATTTCACTCACTTTACAACCTCAAAAAAAATGTGATGTGCAACAGCCTCACAGTCTTTTTACACACCAAATAGTTGTCCTGTCAATACAAAGAAAAGAATGTTGATGTCATCTAGAGAAAAGTACTGCATCTGCAATCTGTCTACTTCAAATTACACACTGCATGACATTCCATCCGAAAGCTGTGTAGGGCGCTTCAAGAAAAGGTGTGTGAGGGAAGCTCGCTCATGCTGGTCCCCAAACACTCAAAGCTGCCCTTTCCTCACAATGAAACAAAAAAGCTTACAGCACCTGGTATTCCCAGGCGGTCTCCCATCCAAGTACTAACCAGGCCCGACCCTGCTTAGCTTCCGAGATCAGAAGAGATCGGGCGTGTTCAGAGTGGTATGGCCGTAAGCCCTTGACTCTGAAACACATGGGCTCTATATCCATTTCACACAATTTACAACCTCAGAAAAAAAGTGAAGCGCAACAGCCTCAGGGTCTTTTCACACGCCAAATAGGTGTCCTGTCAATAAAAGAAAAGAATGTTGATGTCATCTAGAGAAAAGTACTGCATCTGCCATCTGTCTACTTCAAATTAACCACTGCATGACATTCCATTCCAAAGCTGTGGAGGGCGCTTCAAGAAAAGGTGTGTGAGGGAAGCTCGCTCATGCTGGTCCCCAAACACTCAAAGCTGCCCTTTCCTCACAAAGAAATAAAAAAGCTTACAGCACCTGGTATTCCCAGGCAGTCTTCCATCCAAGTACTAACCAGGCCCAACCCTGCTTAGCTTCCGAGATCAGACGAGATCGGGCGTGTTCAGAGTGGTATGGCCGTAAGCTCTTGACTCTCACACACATGGGCTCTATATCCATTTCACACACTTTACAACCTCAGAAAAAAAGTGATGCGCAACAGCCTCAGGGTCTTTTCACACGCCAAATCGGTGTCCTGTCAATAAAACAAAAGAATGTTGATGTCATTGAGAGAAAAGTACTGCATCTGCCATCTGTCTTCTTCAAATTAACCACTGCATGAAATTCCATTCCAAAGCTGCAGAGGGCCCTTCAAGAAAAGGTGTGTGAGGGAAGCTCGCTCATGCTGGTCCCCAAAGTCTCAAAGCGGCCCTTTCCTCACAATGAAACAAAAAAGCTTACAGCACCTGGTATTCCCAGGCGGTCTTCCATCCAAGTACTAACCAGGCCCGACCCTGCTAAGCTTCCGAGATCAGACGAGATCGGGCGTGTTCAGAGTGGTATGGCCGTAAGCCCTTGACTCTCACACACATGGGCTCTATATCCATTTCACTCACTTTACAACCTCAAAAAAAATGTGATGTGCAACAGCCTCACAGTCTTTTTACACACCAAATAGTTGTCCTGTCAATACAAAGAAAAGAATGTTGATGTCATCTAGAGAAAAGTACTGCATCTGCAATCTGTCTACTTCAAATTACACACTGCATGACATTCCATCCGAAAGCTGTGTAGGGCGCTTCAAGAAAAGGTGTATGAGGGAAGCTCGCTCATGCTGGTCCCCAAACACTCAAAGCTGCCCTTTCCTCACAATGAAACAAAAAAGCTTACAGCACCTGGTATTCCCAGGCGGTCTCCCATCCAAGTACTAACCAGGCCCGACCCTGCTTAGCTTCCGAGATCAGACGAGATCGGGCGTGTTCAGAGTGGTATGGCCGTAAGCCCTTGACTCTGAAACACATGGGCTCTATATCCATTTCACACAATTTACAACCTCAGAAAAAAAGTGAAGCGCAACAGCCGCAGGGTCTTTTCACACGCCAAATAGGTGTCCTGTCAATAAAAGAAAAGAATGTTGATGTCATCTAGAGAAAAGTACTGCATCTGCCATCTGTCTACTTCAAATTAACCACTGCATGACATTCCATTCCAAAGCTGTGGAGGGCGCTTCAAGAAAAGGTGTGTGAGGGAAGCTCGCTCATGCTGGTCCCCAAACACTCAAAGCTGCCCTTTCCTCACAAAGAAATAAAAAAGCTTGCAGCACCTGGTATTCCCAGGCGGTCTTCCATCCAAGTACTAACCAGGCCCAACCCTGCTTAGCTTCCGAGATCAGACGAGATCGGGCATGTTCAGAGTGGTATGGCCGTAAGCCCTTGACTCTCACACACATGGGCTCTATATCCATTTCACACAATTTACAACCTCAGAAAAAAAGTGAAGCGCAACAGCCTCAGGGTCTTTTCACACGCCAAATAGGTGTCCTGTCAAAAAAAGAAAAGAATGTTGATGTCATCTAGAGAAAAGTACTGCATCTGCCATCTGTCTACTTCAAATTAACCACTGCATGACATTCCATTCCAAAGCTGTGGAGGGCGCTTCAAGAAAAGGTGTGTGAGGGAAGCTCGCTCATGCTGGTCCCCAAACACTCAAAGCTGCCCTTTCCTCACAAAGAAATAAAAAAGCTTAAAGCACCTGGTATTCCCAGGCGGTCTTCCATCCAAGTACTAACCAGGCCCGACCCTGCTTAGCTTCCGAGATCGGGCGTGTTCAGAGTGGTATGGCCGTAAGCCCTTGACTCTTACACACATGGGCTCTATATCCATTTCACTCACTTTACAACCTCAGAAAAAAAGTGAAGCGCAAAAGCCTCAGGGTCTTTTCACACGCCAAATAGGTGTCCTGTCAATAAAAGAAAAGAATGTTGATGTCATCTTGAGAAAAGTACTGCATCTGCCATCTGTCTACTTCAAATTAACCACTGCATGACATTCCATTCCAAAGCTGTGGAGGGCGCTTCAAGAAAAGGTGTGTGAGGGAAGCTCGCTCATGCTGGTCCCCAAAGACTCAAAGCTGCCCTTTCCTCACAAAGAAATAAAAAAGCTTACAGCACCTGGTATTCCCAGGCGGTCTTCCATCCAAGTACTAACCAGGACGGACCCTGCTTAGCTTCCGAGATCAGACGAGATCGGGCGTGTTCAGAGTGGTATGGCCGTAAGCCCTTGACTCTGACACACATGGGCTCTATATCCATTTCACACAATTTACAACCTCAGAAAAAAAGTGATGCGAAACAGCCTCAGGGTCTTTTCACACGCCAAATACGTGTCCTGTCAATAAAAGAAAAGAATGTTGATGTCATCTAGAGAAAAGTACTGCATCTGCCATCTGTCTTCTTCAAATTAACCACTGCATGAAATTCCATTCCAAAGCTGCAGAGGGCGCTTCAAGAAAAGGTGTGTGAGGGAAGCTCGCTCATGCTGGTCCCCAAAGACTCAAAGCGGCCCTTTCCTCACAATGAAACAAAAAAGCTTACAGCACCTGGTATTCCCAGGCGGTCTTCCATCCAAGTACTAACCAGGCCCGACCCTGCTAAGCTTCCGAGATCAGACGAGATCGGGCGTGTTCAGAGTGGTATGGCCGTAAGCCCTTGACTCTCACACACATGGGCTCTATATCCATTTCACTCACTTTACAACCTCAAAAAAAATGTGATGTGCAACAGCCTCACGGTCTTTTTACACACCAAATAGGTGTCCTGTCAATACAAAGAAAAAAATGTTGATGTCATCTAGAGAAAAGTACTGCATCTGCAATCTGTCTACTTCAAATTACACACTGCATGACATTCCATTTGAAAGCTGTGGAGGGCACTTCAAGAAAAGGTGTGTGAGGGAAGCTCGCTCATGCTGGTCCCCAAACACTCAAAGCTGCCCTTTCCTCACAATGAAACAAAAAAGCTTACAGCACATGGTATTCCAAGGCGGTCTCCCATCCAAGTACTAACCAGGCCCGACCCTGCTTAGCTTCCGAGATCAGACGAGATCGGGCGTGTTCAGAGTGGTATGGCCGTAAGCCGTTGACTCTGACACACATGGGCTCTATATCCATTTCACACAATATACAACCTCAGAAAAAAAGTGAAGAGCAACAGCCTCAGGGTCTTTTCACACGCCAAATAGGTGTCCTGTCAATAAAAGAAAAGAATGTTGATGTCATCTAGAGAAAAGTACTGCATCTGCCATCTGTCTACTTCAAATTAACCACTGCATGACATTCCATTCCAAAGCTGTGGAGGGCGCTTCAAGAAAAGGTGTGTGAGGGAAGCTCGCTCATGCTGGTCCCCAAAGACTCAAAGCGGCCCTTTCCTCACAATGAAACAAAAAAGCTTACAGCACCTGGTATTCCCAGGCGGTCTTCCATCCAAGTACTAACCAGGCCCGACCCTGCTAAGCTTCCGAGATCAGACGAGATCGGGCGTGTTCAGAGTGGTATGGCCGTAAGCCCTTGACTCTCACACACATGGGCTCTATATCCATTTCACTCACTTTACAACCTCAAAAAAAATGTGATGTGCAACAGCCTCACGGTCTTTTTACACACCAAAAAGGTGTCCTGTCAATACAAAGAAAAAAATGTTGATGTCATCTAGAGAAAAGTACTGCATCTGCAATCTGTCTACTTCAAATTACACACTGCATGACATTCCATTTGAAAGCTGTGGAGGGCACTTCAAGAAAAGGTGTGTGAGGGAAGCTCGCTCATGCTGGTCCCCAAACACTCAAAGCTGCCCTTTCCTCACAATGAAACAAAAAAGCTTACAGCACCTGGTATTCCAAGGCGGTCTCCCATCCAAGTACTAACCAGGCCCGACCCTGCTTAGCTTCCGAGATCAGACGAGATCGGGCGTGTTCAGAGTGGTATGGCCGTAAGCCGTTGACTCTGACACACATGGGCTCTATATCCATTTCACACAATATACAACCTCAGAAAAAAAGTGAAGAGCAACAGCCTCAGGGTCTTTTCACACGCCAAAAAGGTGTCCTGTCAATAAAAGAAAAGAATGTTGATGTCATCTAGAGAAAAGTACTGCATCTGCCATCTGTCTACTTCAAATTAACCACTGCATGACATTCCATTCCAAAGCTGTGGAGGGCGCTTCAAGAAAAGGTGTGTGAGGGAAGCTCGCTCATGCTGGTCCCCAAACACTCAAAGCTGCCCTTTCCTCACAAAGAAATAAAAAAGCTTACATCACCTGGTATTCCCAGGCGGTCTTCCATCCAAGTACTAACCAGGCCCGACCCTGCTTAGCTTCCGAGATCAGACGAGATCGGGCGTGTTCAGAGTGGTATGGCCGTAAGCCCTTGACTCTCACACACATGGGCTCTATATCCATTTCACTCACTTTACAACCTCAAAAAAAATGTGATGTGCAACAGCCTCACGGTCTTTTTACACACCAAATAATTGTCCTGTCAATACAAAGAAAAAAATGTTGATGTCATCTCGAGAAAAGTACTGCATCTGCAATCTGTCTACTTCAAATTACACACTGCATGACATTCCATTCGAAAGCTGTGGAGGGCACTTCAAGAAAAGGTGTGTGAGGGAAGCTCGCTCATGCTGGTCCCCAAAGACTCAAAGCTGCCCTTTCCTCACAAAGAAATAAAAAAGCTTACAGCACCTGGTATTCCCAGGCGGTCTTCCATCCAAGTACTAACCAGGCCCGACCCTGCTTAGCTTCCGAGATCAGACGAGATCGGGCGTGTTCAGAGTAGTATGGCCATAAGCCTTTGACTCTGACACACATGGGCTCTATATCCATTTCACACAATTTACAACCTCAGAAAAAAAGTGATGTGCAACAGCCTCACGGTCTTTTTACACACCAAATAGTTGTCCTGTCAATACAAAGAAAAAAATGTTGATGTCATCTAGAGAAAAGTACTGCATCTGCAATCTGTCTACTTCAAATTACACACTGCATGACATTCCATTCGAAAGCTGTGGAGGGCACTTCAAGAAAAGGTGTGTGAGGGAAGCTCGCTCATGCTGGTCCCCAAACACTCAGAGCTGCACTTTCCTCACAATGAAAAAAAAAGCTTACAGCACCTGGTATTCCCAGGCGGTCTCCCATCCAAGTACTAACCAGGCCCAACCCTGCTTAGCTTCCGAGATCAGACGAGATCGGGCGTGTTCAGAGTGGTATGGCCGTAAGCTCTTGACTCTCACACACATGGGCTCTATATCCATTTCACACACTTTACAACCTCAGAAAAAAAGTGATGCGCAACAGCCTCAGGGTCTTTTCACACGCCTAATCGGTGTCCTGTCAATAAAACAAAAGAATGTTGATGTCATTGAGAGAAAAGTACTGCATCTGCCATCTGTCTTCTTCAAATTAACCACTGCATGAAATTCCATTCCAAAGCTGCAGAGGGCCCTTCAAGAAAAGGTGTGTGAGGGAAGCTCGCTCATGCTGGTCCCCAAAGTCTCAAAGCGGCCCTTTCCTCACAATCAAACAAAAAAGCTTACAGCACCTGGTATTCCCAGGCGGTCTTCCATCCCAGTACTAACCAGGCCCGACCCTGCTAAGCTTCCGAGATCAGACGAGATCGGGCGTGTTCAGAGTGGTATGGCCGTAAGCCCTTGACTCTCACACACATGGGCTCTATATCCATTTCACTCACTTTACAACCTCAAAAAAAATGTGATGTGCAACAGCCTCACAGTCTTTTTACACACCAAATAGTTGTCCTGTCAATACAAAGAAAAGAATGTTGATGTCATCTAGAGAAAAATACTGCATCTGCAATCTGTCTACTTCAAATTACACACTGCATGACATTCCATCCGAAAGCTGTGTAGGGCGCTTCAAGAAAAGGTGTGTGAGGGAAGCTCGCTCATGCTGGTCCCCAAACACTCAAAGCTGCCCTTTCCTCACAATGAAACAAAAAAGCTTACAGCACCTGGTATTCCCAGGCGGTCTCCCATCCAAGTACTAACCAGGCCCGTCCCTGCTTAGCTTCCGAGATCAGACGAGATCGGGCGTGTTCAGAGTGGTATGGCCGTAAGCCGTTGACTCTGACACACATGGGCTCTATATCCATTTCACACAATTTACAACCTCAGAAAAAAAGTGAAGCGCAACAGCCTCAGGGTCTTTTCACACGCCAAATCGGTGTCCTGTCAATAAAAGAAAAGAATGTTGATGTCATCTAGAGAAAAGTACTGCATCTGCCATCTGTCTACTTCAAATTAACCACTGCATGACATTCCATTCCAAAGCTGTGGAGGGCGCTTCAAGAAAAGGTGTGTGAGGGAAGCTCGCTCATGCTGGTCCCCAAAGACTCAAAGCTGCCCTTTCCTCACAAAGAAATAAAAAAGCTTACAGCACCTGGTATTCCCAGGCGGTCTTCCATCCAAGTACTAACCAGGCCCGACCCTGCTTAGCTTCCGAGATCAGACGAGATCGGGCGTGTTCAGAGTGGTATGGCTGTAAGCCCTTGACTCTTACACACATGGGCTCTATATCCATTTCACACAATTTACAACCTCAGAAAAAAAGTGATGCGCAACAGCCTCAGGGTCTTTTCACACGCCAAATCGGTGTCCTGTCAATAAAAGAAAAGAATGTTGATGTCATCTAGAGAAAAGTACTGCATCTGCCATCTGTCTACTTCAAATTAACCACTGCATGACATTCCATCCGAAAGCTGTGAAGGGCGCTTCAAGAAAAGGTGTGTGAGGGAAGCTCGCTCATGCTGGTCCCCAAACACTCAAAGCTGCCCTTTCCTCACAATGAAAAAAAAAAGCTTACAGCACCTGGTATTCCCAGGCGGTCTCCCATCCAAGTACTAACCAGGCCCGACACCGCTTAGCTTCCGAGATCAGACGAGATCGGGCGTGTTCAGAGCGGGATGGCCGTAAGCCCTTGACTCTTACACACATGGGCTCTATATCCATTTCACTCACTTTACAACCTCAGAAAAAAAGTGAAGCGCAACAGCCTCAGGGTCTTTTCACACGCCAAATAGGTGTCCTGTCAATAAAAGAAAAGAATGTTGATGTCATCTAGAGAAAAGTACTGCATCTGCCATCTGTCTACTTCAAATTAACCACTGCATGACATTCCATTCCAAAGCTGTGGAGGGCGCTTCAAGAAAAGGTGTGTGAGGGAAGCTCGCTCATGCTGGTCCCCAAACACTCAAAGCTGCCCTTTCCTCACAATGAAACAAAAAAGCTTACAGCAACTGGTATTTCCAGGCGGTCTCCCATCCAAGTACTAACCAAGCCCAACCCTGCTTAGTTTCCGCGATCAGACAAGTTCAGAAAGGTATGGCCGTAAGCCCCTGACTCTGACACACATGGGCTCTATATCCATTTCACTCACTTTACAACCTCAGAAAAAAAGTGATGCGCAACAGCCTCAGGGTCTTTTCACACGTCAAATAGGTGTCCTGTCAATACAAAGAAAAGAATGTTGATGTCATCGAGAGAAAAGTACTGCATCTGCCATCTGTCTTCTTCAAATTAACCACTGCATGAAATTCCATTCCAAAGCTGCAGAGGGCGCTTCAAGAAAAGGTGTGTGAGGGAAGCTCGCTCATACTGGTCCCCAAAGACTCAAAGCGGCCCTTTCCTCACAATGAAACAAAAAAGCTTACAGCACCTGGTATTCCCAGGCGGTCTTCCATCCAAGTACTAACCAGGCCCGACCCTGCTAAGCTTCCGAGATCAGACGAGATCGGGCGTGTTCAGAGTGGTATGGCCGTAAGCCCTTGACTCTCAGACACATGGGCTCCATATCCATTTCACTCACTTTACAACCTCAAAAAAAATGTGATGTGCAACAGCCTCACGGTCTTTTTACACACCAAATAGTTGTCCTGTCAATACAAAGAAAAGAATGTTGATGTCATCTAGAAAAAAGTACTGCATCTGCAATCTGTCTACTTCAAATTACACACTGCATGACATTCCATTCGAAAGCTGTGGAGGGCGCTTCAAGAAAAGTTGTGTGAGGGAAGCTCGCTCATGCTGGTCCCCAAACACTCAAAGCTGCCCTTTCCTCACAATGAAACAAAAAAGCTTACAGCACCTGGTATTCCCAGGCCATCTCCCATCCAAGTACTAACCAGGCCCGACCCTGCTCAGCTTCCGAGATCAGACGAGATCGGGCGTGTTCAGAGTGGTATGGCCGTAAGCTCTTGACTCTCACACACATGGGCTCTATATCCATTTCACACACTTTACAACCTCAGAAAAAAGTGATGCGCAACAGCCTCAGGGTCTTTTCACACGCCTAATCGGTGTCCTGTCAATAAAACAAAAGAATGTTGATGTCATTGAGAGAAAAGTACTGCATCTGCCATCTGTCTTCTTCAAATTAACCACTGCATGAAATTCCATTCCAAAGCTGCAGAGGGCCCTTCAAGAAAAGGTGTGTGAGGGAAGCTCGCTCATGCTGGTCCCCAAAGTCTCAAAGCGGCCCTTTCCTCACAATCAAACAAAAAAGCTTACAGCACCTGGTATTCCCAGGCGGTCTTCCATCCAAGTACTAACCAGGCCCGACCCTGCTAAGCTTCCGAGATCAGACGAGATCGGGCGTGTTCAGAGTGGTATGGCCGTAAGCCCTTGACTCTCACACACATGGGCTCTATATCCATTTCACTCACTTTACAACCTCAAAAAAAATGTGATGTGCAACAGCCTCACAGTCTTTTTACACACCAAATAGTTGTCCTGTCAATACAAAGAAAAGAATGTTGATGTCATCTAGAGAAAAGTACTGCATCTGCAATCTGTCTACTTCAAATTACACACTGCATGACATTCCATCCGAAAGCTGTGTAGGGCGCTTCAAGAAAAGGTGTGTGAGGGAAGCTCGCTCATGCTGGTCCCCAAACACTCAAAGCTGCCCTTTCCTCACAATGAAACAAAAAAGCTTACAGCACCTGGTATTCCCAGGCGGTCTCCCATCCAAGTACTAACCAGGCCCGACCCTGCTTAGCTTCCGAGATCAGACGAGATCGGGCGTGTTCAGAGTGGTATGGCCGTAAGCCCTTGACTCTGAAAAACATGGGCTCTATATCCATTTCACACAATTTACAACCTCAGAAAAAAAGTGAAGCGCAACAGCCGCAGGGTCTTTTCACACGCCAAATAGGTGTCCTGTCAATAAAAGAAAAGAATGTTGATGTCATCTAGAGAAAAGTACTGCATCTGCCATCTGTCTACTTCAAATTAACCACTGCATGACATTCCATTCCAAAGCTGTGGAGGGCGCTTCAAGAAAAGGTGTGTGAGGGAAGCTCGCTCATGCTGGTCCCCAAACACTCAAAGCTGCCCTTTCCTCACAAAGAAATAAAAAAGCTTGCAGCACCTGGTATTCCCAGGCGGTCTTCCATCCAAGTACTAACCAGGCCCAACCCTGCTTAGCTTCCGAGATCAGACGAGATCGGGCATGTTCAGAGTGGTATGGCCGTAAGCCCTTGACTCTCACACACATGGGCTCTATATCCATTTCACACAATTTACAACCTCAGAAAAAAAGTGAAGCGCAACAGCCTCAGGGTCTTTTCACACGCCAAATAGGTGTCCTGTCAAAAAAAGAAAAGAATGTTGATGTCATCTAGAGAAAAGTACTGCATCTGCCATCTGTCTACTTCAAATTAACCACTGCATGACATTCCATTCGAAAGCTGTGGAGGGCGCTTCAAGAAAAGGTGTGTGAGGGAAGCTCGCTCATGCTGGTCCCCAAAGACTCAAAGCTGCCCTTTCCTCACAAAGAAATAAAAAAGCTTACAGCACCTGGTATTCCCAGGCGGTCTTCCATCGAAGTACTAACCAGGCCCGACCCTGCTTAGCTTCCGAGATCAGACGAGATCGGGCGTGTTCAGAGTGGTTTGGCCGTAAGCCCTTGACTCTGACACACATGGGCTCTATATCCATTTCACACAATTTACAACCTCAGAAAAAAAGTGATGCGCAACAGCCTCAGGGTCTTTTAACACACCAAATACGTGTCCTGTCAATAAAAGAAAAGAATGTTGATGTCATCGAGAGAAAAGTACTGCATCTGCCATCTGTCTTCTTCAAATTAACCACTGCATGAAATTCCATTCCAAAGCTGCAGAGGGCGCTTCAAGAAAAGGTGTGTGAGGGAAGCTCGCTCATGCTGGTCCCCAAAGACTCAAAGCGGCCCTTTCCTCACAATGAAAAAAAAAAGCTTACAGCACCTGGTATTCCCAGGCGGTCTTCCATCCAAGTACTAACCAGGCCCGACCCTGCTAAGCTTCCGAGATCAGACGAGATCGGGCGTGTTCAGAGTGGTATGGCCGTAAGCCCTTGACTCTCACACACATGGGCTCTATATCCATTTCACTCACTTTACAACCTCAAAAAAAATGTGATGTGCAACAGCCTCACGGTCTTTTTACACACCAAATAGTTGTCCTGTCAATACAAAGAAAAAAATGTTGATGTCATCTAGAGAAAAGTACTGCATCTGCAATCTGTCTACTTCAAATTACACACTGAATGACATTCCATTCGAAAGCTGTGGAGGGCACTTCAAGAAAAGGTGTGTGAGGGAAGCTCGCTCATGCTGGTCCCCAAAGACTCAAAGCTGCCCTTTCCTCACAAAGAAATAAAAAAGCTTACAGCACCTGGTATTCCCAGGCGGTCTTCCATCCAAGTACTAACCAGGCCCGACCCTGCTTGGCTTCCGAGATCAGACGAGATCGGGCGTGTTCAGAGTAGTATGGCCATAAGCCTTTGACTCTGACACACATGGGCTCTATATCCATTTCACACAATTTACAACCTCAGAAAAAAAGTGATGCGCAACAGCCTCAGGGTCTTTTCACACGCCAAATCGGTGTCCTGTCAATAAAAGAAAAGAATGTTGATGTCATCGAGAGAAAAGTACTGCATCTGCCATCTGTCTTCTTCAAATTAACCACTGCATGAAATTCCATTCCAAAGCTGCAGAGGGCGCTTCAAGAAAAGGTGTGTGAGGGAAGCTCGCTCATGCTGGTCCCCAAAGACTCAAAGCGGCCCTTTCCTCACAATGAAACAAAAAAGCTTACAACACCTGGTATTCCCAGGCGGTCTTCCATCCAAGTACTAACCAGGCCCGACCCTGCTAAGCTTCCGAGATCAGACGAGATCGGGCGTGTTCAGAGTGGTATGGCCGTAAGCCCTTGACTCTCACACACATGGGCTCTATATCCATTTCACTCACTTTACAACCTCAAAAAAAATGTGATGTGCAACAGCCTCACAGTCTTTTTACACACCAAATAGTTGTCCTGTCAATACAAAGAAAAGAATGTTGATGTCATCTAGAGAAAAGTACTGCATCTGCAATCTGTCTACTTCAAATTACACACTGCATGACATTCCATCCGAAAGCTGTGTAGGGCGCTTCAAGAAAAGGTGTGTGAGGGAAGCTCGCTCATGCTGGTCCCCAAACACTCAAAGCTGCCCTTTCCTCACAATGAAACAAAAAAGCTTACAGCACCTGGTATTCCCAGGCGGTCTCCCATCCAAGTACTAACCAGGCCCGACCCTGCTTAGCTTCCGAGATCAGAAGAGATCGGGCGTGTTCAGAGTGGTATGGCCGTAAGCCCTTGACTCTGAAACACATGGGCTCTATATCCATTTCACACAATTTACAACCTCAGAAAAAAAGTGAAGCGCAACAGCCTCAGGGTCTTTTCACACGCCAAATAGGTGTCCTGTCAATAAAAGAAAAGAATGTTGATGTCATCTAGAGAAAAGTACTGCATCTGCCATCTGTCTACTTCAAATTAACCACTGCATGACATTCCATTCCAAAGCTGTGGAGGGCGCTTCAAGAAAAGGTGTGTGAGGGAAGCTCGCTCATGCTGGTCCCCAAACACTCAAAGCTGCCCTTTCCTCACAAAGAAATAAAAAAGCTTACAGCACCTGGTATTCCCAGGCGGTCTTCCATCCAAGTACTAACCAGGCCCAACCCTGCTTAGCTTCCGAGATCAGACGAGATCGGGCGTGTTCAGAGTGGTATGGCCGTAAGCTCTTGACTCTCACACACATGGGCTCTATATCCATTTCACACACTTTACAACCTCAGAAAAAAGTGATGCGCAACAGCCTCAGGGTCTTTTCACACGCCTAATCGGTGTCCTGTCAATAAAACAAAAGAATGTTGATGTCATTGAGAGAAAAGTACTGCATCTGCCATCTGTCTTCTTCAAATTAACCACTGCATGAAATTCCATTCCAAAGCTGCAGAGGGCCCTTCAAGAAAAGGTGTGTGAGGGAAGCTCGCTCATGCTGGTCCCCAAACACTCAAAGCTGCACTTTCCTCACAATGAAACAAAAAAGCTTACAGCACCTGGTATTCCCAGGCGGTCTCCCATCCAAGTACTAACCAGGCCCAACCCTGCTTAGCTTCCGAGATCAGACGAGATCGGGCGTGTTCAGAGTGGTATGGCCGTAAGCTCTTGACTCTCACACACATGGGCTCTATATCCATTTCACACACTTTACAACCTCAGAAAAAAAGTGATGCGCAACAGCCTCAGGGTCTTTTCACACGCCTAATCGGTGTCCTGTCAATAAAACAAAAGAATGTTGATGTCATTGAGAGAAAAGTACTGCATCTGCCATCTGTCTTCTTCAAATTAACCACTGCATGAAATTCCATTCCAAAGCTGCAGAGGGCCCTTCAAGAAAAGGTGTGTGAGGGAAGCTCGCTCATGCTGGTCCCCAAAGTCTCAAAGCGGCCCTTTCCTCACAATCAAACAAAAAAGCTTACAGCACCTGGTATTCCCAGGCGGTCTTCCATCCAAGTACTAACCAGGCCCGACCCTGCTAAGCTTCCGAGATCAGACGAGATCGGGCGTGTTCAGAGTGGTATGGCCGTAAGCCCTTGACTCTCACACACATGGGCTCTATATCCATTTCACTCACTTTACAACCTCAAAAAAAATGTGATGTGCAACAGCCTCACAGTCTTTTTACACACCAAATAGTTGTCCTGTCAATACAAAGAAAAGAATGTTGATGTCATCTAGAGAAAAGTACTGCATCTGCAATCTGTCTACTTCAAATTACACACTGCATGACATTCCATCCGAAAGCTGTGTAGGGCGCTTCAAGAAAAGGTGTGTGAGGGAAGCTCGCTCATGCTGGTCCCCAAACACTCAAAGCTGCCCTTTCCTCACAATGAAACAAAAAAGCTTACAGCACCTGGTATTCCCAGGCGGTCTCCCATCCAAGTACTAACCAGGCCCGTCCCTGCTTAGCTTCCGAGATCAGACGAGATCGGGCGTGTTCAGAGTGGTATGGCCGTAAGCCGTTGACTCTGACACACATGGGCTCTATATCCATTTCACACAATTTACAACCTCAGAAAAAAAGTGAAGCGCAACAGCCTCAGGGTCTTTTCACACGCCAAATCGGTGTCCTGTCAATAAAAGAAAAGAATGTTGATGTCATCTAGAGAAAAGTACTGCATCTGCCATCTGTCTACTTCAAATTAACCACTGCATGACATTCCATTCCAAAGCTGTGGAGGGCGCTTCAAGAAAAGGTGTGTGAGGGAAGCTCGCTCATGCTGGTCCCCAAAGACTCAAAGCTGCCCTTTCCTCACAAAGAAATAAAAAAGCTTACAGCACCTGGTATTCCCAGGCGGTCTTCCATCCAAGTACTAACCAGGCCCGACCCTGCTTAGCTTCCGAGATCAGACGAGATCGGGCGTGTTCAGAGTGGTATGGCCGTAAGCCCTTGACTCTGACACACATGGGCTCTATATCCATTTCACACAATTTACAACCTCATAAAAAAAGTGATGCGCAACAGCCTCAGGGTCTTTTAACACGCCAAATACGTGTCCTGTCAATAAAAGAAAAGAATGTTGATGTCATCGAGAGAAAAGTACTGCATCTGCCATCTGTCTTCTTCAAATTAACCACTGCATGAAATTCCATTCCAAAGCTGCAGAGGGCGCTTCAAGAAAAGGTGTGTGAGGGAAGCTCGCTCATGCTGGTCCCCAAAGACTCAAAGCGGCCCTTTCCTCACAATGAAACAAAAAAGCTTACAGCACCTGGTATTCCCAGGCGGTCTTCCATCCAAGTACTAACCAGGCCCGACCCTGCTAAGCTTCCGAGATCAGACGAGATCGGGCGTGTTCAGAGTGGTATGGCCGTAAGCCCTTGACTCTCACACACATGGGCTCTATATCCATTTCACTCACTTTACAACCTCAAAAAAAATGTGATGTGCAACAGCCTCACGGTCTTTTTACACACCAAATAGGTGTCCTGTCAATACAAAGAAAAAAATGTTGATGTCATCTAGAGAAAAGTACTGCATCTGCAATCTGTCTACTTCAAATTACACACTGCATGACATTCCATTCGAAAGCTGTGGAGGGCACTTCAAGAAAAGGTGTGTGAGGGAAGCTCGCTCATGCTGGTCCCCAAAGACTCAAAGCTGCCCTTTCCTCACAAAGAAATAAAAAAGCTTACAGCACCTGGTATTCCCAGGCGGTCTTCCATACAAGTACTAACCAGGCCCAACCCTGCTTAGCTTCCGAGATCAGACGAGATCGGGCGTGTTCAGAGTGGTATGGCCATAAGCCTTTGACTCTGACACACATGGGCTCTATATCCATTTCACACAATTTACAACCTCAGAAAAAAAGTGATGCGCAACAGCCTCAGGGTCTTTTCACACGCCAAATCGGTGTCCTGTCAATAAAAGAAAAGAATGTTGATGTCATCGAGAGAAAAGTACTGCATCTGTATCTGTCTTCTTCAAATTAACCACTGCATGAAATTCCATTCCAAAGCTGCAGAGGGCGCTTCAAGAAAAGGTGTGTGAGGGAAGCTCGCTCATGCTGGTCCCCAAAGACTCAAAGCGGCCCTTTCCTCACAATGAAACAAAAAAGCTTACAGCACCTGGTATTCCCAGGCGGTCTTCCATCCAAGTACTAACCAGGCCCGACCCTGCTAAGCTTCCGAGATCAGACGAGATCGGGCGTGTTCAGAGTGGTATGGCCGTAAGCCCTTGACTCTCACACACATGGGCTCTATATCCATTTCACTCACTTTACAACCTAAAAAAAAATGTGATGTGCAACAGCCTCAGGGTCTTTTCACACGCCAAATCGGTGTCCTGTCAATAAAAGAAAAGAATGTTGATGTCATCGAGAGAAAAGTACTGCATCTGCCATCTGTCTTCTTCAAATTAACCACTGCATGAAATTCCATTCCAAAGCTGCAGAGGGCGCTTCAAGAAAAGGTGTGTGAGGGAAGCTCGCTCATGCTGGTCCCCAAAGACTCAAAGCGGCCCTTTCCTCACAATGAAACAAAAAAGCTTACAGCACCTGGTATTCCCAGGCGGTCTTCCATCCAAGTACTAACCAGGCCCGACCCTGCTAAGCTTCCGAGATCAGACGAGATCGGGCGTGTTCAGAGTGGTATGGCCGTAAGCCCTTGACTCTCACACACATGGGCTCTATATCCATTTCACTCACTTTACAACCTCAAAAAAAATGTGATGTGCAACAGCCTCACGGTCTTTTTACACACCAAATAGTTGTCCTGTCAATACAAAGAAAAAAATGTTGATGTCATCTAGAGAAAAGTACTGCATCTGCAATCTGTCTACTTCAAATTACACACTGCATGACATTCCATTCGAAAGCTGTGGAGGGCACTTCAAGAAAAGGTGTGTGAGGGAAGCTCGCTCATGCTGGTCCCCAAACACTCAAAGCTGCCCTTTCCTCACAAAGAAATAAAAAAGCTTACAGCACCTGGTATTCCCAGGCGGTCTTCCATCCAAGTACTAACCAGGCCCGACCCTGCTTAGCTTCCGAGATCAGACGAGATCGGGCGTGTTCAGAGTGGTATGGCCATAAGCCTTTGACTCTGACACACATGGGCTCTATATCCATTTCACACAATTTACAACCTCAGAAAAAAAGTGATGCGCAACAGCCTCAGGGTCTTTTAACACGCCAAATACGTGTCCTGTCAATAAAAGAAAAGAATGTTGATGTCATCGAGAGAAAAGTACTGCATCTGCCATCTGTCTTCTTCAAATTAACCACTGCATGAAATTCCATTCCAAAGCTGCAGAGGGCGCTTCAAGAAAAGGTGTGTGAGGGAAGCTCGCTCATACTGGTCCCCAAAGACTCAAAGCGGCCCTTTCCTCACAATGAAACAAAAAAGCTTACAGCACCTGGTATTCCCAGGCGGTCTTCCATCCAAGTACTAACCAGGCCCGACCCTGCTAAGCTTCCGAGATCAGACGAGATCGGGCGTGTTCAGAGTGGTATGGCCGTAAGCCCTTGACTCTCACACACATGGGCTCTATATCCATTTCACTCACTTTACAACCTCAAAAAAAATGTGATGTGCAACAGCCTCACGGTCTTTTTACACACCAAATAGTTGTCCTGTCAATACAAAGAAAAAAATGTTGATGTCATCTAGAGAAAAGTACTGCATCTGCAATCTGTCTACTTCAAATTACACACTGCATGACATTCCATTCGAAAGCTGTGGAGGGCACTTCAAGAAAAGGTGTGTGAGGGAAGCTCGCTCATGCTGGTCCCCAAAGACTCAAAGCTGCCCTTTCCTCACAAAGGAATAAAAAAGCTTACAGCACCTGGTATTCCCAGGCGGTCTTCCATCCAAGTACTAACCAGGCCCGACCCTGCTTAGCTTCCGAGATCAGAAGGGATCGGGCGTGTTCAGAGTAGTATGGCCATAAGCCTTTGACTCTGACACACATGGGCTCTATATCCATTTCACACAATTTACAACCTCAGAAAAAAAGTGATGCGCAACAGCCTCAGGGTCTTTTCACACGCCAAATCGGTGTCCTGTCAATAAAAGAAAAGAATGTTGATGTCATCGAGAGAAAAGTACTGCATCTTCCTTCTGTCTACTTCAAATTAACCACTGCATGACATTCCATTCCAAAGCTGTGGAGGGCGCTTCAAGAAAAGGTGTGTGAGGGAAGCTCGCTCATGCTGGTCCCCAAACACTCAAAGCGGCCCTTTCCTCACAATGAAACAAAAAAGCTTACAGCACCTGGTATTCCCAGGCGGTCTCCCATCCAAGTACTAACCAGGCCCAACCCTGCTTAGCTTCCGAGATCAGACGAGATCGGGCGTGTTCAGAGTGGTATGGCCGTAAGCTCTTGACTCTCACACACATGGGCTCTATATCCATTTCACACACTTTACAACCTCAGAAAAAAAGTGATGCGCAACAGCCTCAGGGTCTTTTCACACGCCAAATCGGTGTCCTGTCAATAAAACAAAAGAATGTTGATGTCATCGAGAGAAAAGTACTGCATCTGCCATCTGTCTTCTTCAAATTAACCACTGCATGAAATTCCATTCCAAAGCTGCAGAGGGCCCTTCAAGAAAAGGTGTGTGAGGGAAGCTCGCTCATGCTGGTCCCCAAAGTCTCAAAGCGGCCCTTTCCTCACAATGAAACAAAAAAGCTTACAGCACCTGGTATTCCCAGGCGGTCTTCCATCCAAGTACTAACCAGGCCCGACCCTGCTAAGCTTCCGAGATCAGACGAGATCGGGCGTGTTTTTTTTTTTTTTGTCTTTTATTATCAAAAATACATCATACATTTTTACCAACTGTACATTCTTATTTACATGACAAAATTTAACAATTATATAAAAAATAAATTCCTTCAGGAAAGAAATCGTACCAAAAAAAACCCCCCACCCTTGATACACCTCGAACTTGATGAAAACACCATCAGAGTTTTTTTTTTTTTTTTTTTTTTTTTTTTTTTTTAATTAAGTTAAATTTAGACAAATAAACCAACACTATGTGCCTACAGCCACTGGAGCAATGCAGGTCATTCCAAAAAAATAAATAAATAAAAATTAAAGAGAGACAAAAAAAACTCATGGGACTAAAAAGAACAAATTCCTGTCGTGAAGTGTCACACACACAAATTTTTTTTTTTTTTTTTAAATGAAATTTTATCAAAATGAAATGTTAAACACA
Organism: Aulostomus chinensis; assembly: GCF_037954235.1. Taxonomy (NCBI): domain Eukaryota; kingdom Metazoa; phylum Chordata; class Actinopteri; order Syngnathiformes; family Aulostomidae; genus Aulostomus; species Aulostomus chinensis. The sequence continues at coordinate 29,193,826 of NC_141323.1, forward strand.
CCAAAAACATAAACCACCCAATTTGCTCACCCCTTTATTAAATTTGAAAAATACTTTGCTTTATAAAAAAAAGAGACTACTTAGCTGGGAATTTGAAGAGAAAACATACCATTGTCAATCTTGTTTATTTCAATTTTGCCATTTGCTATGTTGAAAAATGTGTTTTTCCTGCAGAAAGTGTTTTCAAAAATATCCTTGTCCATGTCATGTAAGATTTGTAGGTGCGTCAAGAGTGTTGTGTAAAAAACCCCAAATATGTTTATTTTCTTCTTTTCATAGAGAACGTAGTTTCTAGTTGTCCATATGGATTTTTTTGCAAAAGTGAGTATGGTATTTATGAGAGTCCTGTTCTGATCCTTTTGTTTCAGTGTTGTACCAAAGAGAAAAGTCCATGTCCATAGTGTTTCATCTGTCAAACTGAAATTGCAGTGCTCTTGCAGTAGCATCCTTATGAAATTCCTGAATTTATCCGATTCCTTGCAGTTGATGAATAGATGCTCCTGGTCTTCCGGTTCTTTATTGCAGATTTGGCATGTCCTACTGTAGTTTTCCTTATTAATCTGGTGTAATTTGATTCCTGTGAAAATTCTCCTGTGTCTGATATTGAATTCTAGCTTGAAAGTATTGCTGTCCATGTAAGGTATGTTAAGGTTTTGCCAGATTTTTCCTATCGGTATTCCCTTGAATAATTGTGCCCAGTGTTTTTCTGCTTTTGGAGTGCGTTTAATTGAGTTAATCCCTATGGTGTACCAGTCCTTTGTTTTCACCTGTGACAGCTCTTTCCCTGTGTACTGTGTGACAAGCTCAAGCGGTGGGAGTTCGGGGTCTGCTCTCGATTTGTCCGTGATGATTAAGTTTCTCCACAGTGAGGTTATGTTTCTGTTGATTTTGTTACCTAGTCCATTTAGGTAATCCTTTCTGCACGGTGTCCCTGTTTTTTTGAGTTGCGTTGTGACTTTCCTGAGACTGAACAGACCCCTTTCCCCCACCACTTGACCGACCCTTGTTATATTATGTTGCTGAAGTGCCCTGCATTTAAGTGTCCTACCATTGTGTGTGAAAAAGGTGCTTTCGAGAAAAGGTAACTGCAGCACATGACTTTTCTGACTGCACTTAGGCCTGAGGTGGGGCAGGAATTTGCCCCATGCCTCTAGCACCTCCTGGTAGAACATCGGTAGCGAGCCATGGCTTTTCCCAGGAAGGAGGTGATAAAGAGGGAGTTTCTCCCCCTCCCCGTACTCAGCCAGGTAGCCCGCCATTGTGTCCTCCCAGGGGTACTGCCTGTTCCAATCGAGAAAATTTCTAACTAATTTGGCCCTGAGTGCATCTTTTTTTGCACTGATGTCAATTAGTCCTAATCCCCCCTCCCTTTTATTAGCAATTATCACCCGATGAGCGATCGAATTTCCCTTTCCCCTCCAAAGGAAGGAGGAGATCGCTTCATTGAGCGAATTTAGTGCCCACTGCGGTAGCTCACAGGCCCCCAAAACATGATTAATTTTTGACAGTATTAAGGCATTGATGACAATTACCTTTCCTCTCAGGCTTAAACCCCTACTTCTCCATAAATTAAGTGTATTTTCTACCTTTTTTACAAGTTCTCTCCACCCTAAGTCCCTGGCTTCCCCTTCATTTTTACCAATGTATACACCCAGTATTTTCCTGTATTCTTTAGTGCTAAAACCCCAATTATTTTTTAAACTATTTTTGCCGAATTCCATCATTTCTGACTTATTTCTGTTAACCTTAGCTCCTGATGCTTTTTCATATCTTTCTAGATGTTTTATAATATAATTTAAATTTTCTTCATTTTTAAACATTATATTGATATCATCCGCAAATTGTGCTATTTTAACGACTTTGTCTCTATATGTTTTTATACCTATAATATTTGTATCATTCATTATACTTAAAGCTAGTGGCTCAGCAACAATACTGTATAAAAGAGCTGAAAGCGGGCATCCTTGCCTTACCGATCTTTTTAATTTGATCTTTTCTGTTAGTTGTCCATTTATCTTTATTTGACTGTATGCGTTATCGTATAATAATTTAATCCATCTAATAAAGCCTTCACCGTATCCAAATCTTTTTAAAGTTTTATATAAGAAAAGATGTTCTACTCTGTCGAATGCTTTCTCCAAATCAATTCCGAGCAGATACCCCCCCTGTGCTGCCATTGTCCTGACGGTATCCTTTATTGTAAGGATCGTATCTATGATGTCTCTATCTGGTATGCCGTATGCCTGTGTATTACCAATAATGGTTCCTATTGTAAGTTTAAGCCTGTTTGCCAGTGTTTTGGTCAGTATCTTGTAATCTGTATTGAGTAAACTTATTGGTCTATAGTTTGTTATATCCTGTTTTGAACCTTTATTTTTGTAGATAAGTGAAATTATTCCTGCAGTGAATGTATTGGATGTTCTCTGTTCCCGTTCCATTGAGTGGTACAATGACAGCAACAGGGGAGCTATCTGCTCTTTGAAACAAATATAAAATTCTGCTGTTAAACCATCTACCCCTGGACTTTTGTTTTTATTTAAGCTATCTATTGCCGTCTTTATCTCATTAATAGTAATTTGTGCATCAGACCATTCCTTATCCTCCACTGAAATACTAGTTTGGATATTTGATAACAACTTGTCTACCTCTTCGCTATTGCTATATCCATTATCAAATAATTCTTTATAAAACTCTGTAGTTACTCTTAGTATATTTTCTTGATCGTCATATTCTTTTCCAGTTATATCGTTGATTTTTTCTATTATAGTTTTGTTTTGTTTTTGCTTTTCGAGCCCCAAAAAATATGCGGTGCATTTTTCTCCTTCTACTAAATTTTTAACTCTGCTTCTTATCATTGCACCTCTGCATTTTATTTTTTCTATGTTTCCTAGTTTTGCTTTATATAATTCATAGTTTTCTGTGTTTCTGTTAGGTTCTTTATCAAATAATGCTATTTCATGATTGATTAATTTTCTTAGTCGATTTTCTTCCAGCTCCTCTCTCCACTTTTTCTCTTTACTATAATTTATACTACTTCTTTTAATTCTTTGCTTTAGAATTTCCCACTTTTCTATAAAATTATTTTCTATTTTCATTTCTATTTTTGCATAATCAAGCAGTTTTGTGATTTTTTTAACGTAAGTTGAATCTGCCAGGAGGCTGGAGTTGAGGCACCAGGTACCTCCCCCCCTGAAACCTCCTGCAGCACCCAAGTAACACTCAATTGTTGCGTGATCACTCCATGCGTTATAATTATATTGTATTTTATTGATCTGTTTTGTTGCTTCAGGGGCCGCTATACATAAATCTATTCTGGCTTGTTTCATTTTTCCCTGCACAACCTGTCTTCTGGAGTACTCTTTCTTGAATGGGTTGTGAATTCTCCATACATCTGTCAAATTGTGAATATTCATTAAATTATATAGCTCAGTTCTGCTTGTGTCATTCTTGTATACATTGTTAATTGATATATCATCCTTAGTTAATGCGATATTGAAATCGCCTATTATTATGGTTCTATGATCTATCCATCTGCTTATACTATTTAGAAACATTTTCCTTTCCTTTTCACAGTTACTGGCATATATGTTAACAATTCTGTATGTTCTATTGTTTATGCAAACATCTATAATAAGTATTCTACCTTTCTTGTCATGATATATTAACTTGCTATTGGTACTTATAGTCTTTTTTACTAAAATAGCTACGCCACAAGATTTACTTGTGCCGTTGCTAAAAAAGACATCTCCTTCCCACATTTTGCTTGCTGCCGCCACGCTATCCCCTTCCCACCTTGTCTCCTGTAAGCAGAGAATGTCACACTTGCTTTTAAGTAAAATGGCGGTCATCCTGCCATAAGTGAGGAGTCCATTGACATTAAGGGAGTGCAGCAGAAACATGGTCAGACCAAAAAAACCTTTAAACAGCCAATTTTCCCTCAAGATTTTTTACCTCTCCCTCCTTCTTTCTTCTGTTTTTTCTTCATCGCAGCATCTTTTATTGAGGTGTGCTTTTTCCGAATATTTTTTATTGTGGCAAAGTCCATTTCCGAGTCACTGTTTGATCTACTCTGAGGAGGGAAGGTGGAGGGCACATTTGAGGTAGGTACCCTGGTGGATGTGGCTGCCGCCGGCTGCAATTCTCTTGGGGTATCCCCCACCTCCATTGATTCCAGGAGTTGAGAAGGCTCCGGCTCCTTTTCGGACCCGTTTCCTCCTCCATCCTTTCCTCTCTGCTGTGGGCCTGAGTCAGTGCTCATGTCATTCAGACTTGAACCAAGCCTTGTGCCTGGGCTCTGCACCACTTTAGGAGGGCTCTGGGTTCTCTGAGGGGCGTAACCCTCACCAGCAGCCTGCTTGGCGGCGCCACTACCCACCTCGTCATCTTCCTCCTCATCCTCCGTTCCTCCCTCACTTAAACCTTCCATCTCACTGTACAGCTCCTCAGATCCAGATTCCACCACAATATCCTCATCACTATAATTACAATTACATTCATCAATTTTGTTCCAACACACCTCACATTTCTGTATCTTATTAGGTTTCCTGTTGCACTCCCTTGCATAATGCCCCTGGACACCACACTTATGGCAGGAGAACTCAGGACAGTCCCTTAGGATGTGCCCCGGCTGGAGGCACATCCTACACACCCTAGCCTGCCTATCATGTATGACCCTGAAATATTCCGGTCCCATTGCTGTGTCAAACCGTGCTGAATAAGGCAGAGATTGGACTTTATCTGTAAACTTTACTTTGAGAAACCGCGTCCCATCAGCAATTTGCGTACCCGGCCACATCCTCCTCCTTATAGTTGATGCAGCTGAGACTCCCCACCCTTCTAGCTTTTGTAAAATTTCCTCATCTCTGATGTAAGCTGGTAAGCTTAAAAAAGAAACCATGAGTTCATCATTACACAGATCTTTGACATGCACTGTGTTGTCCCCAATTTTGAAACCATCTAGGATTCTCTTTCCCTTTGATGTGTGACATGGTAATTTCATATTTCTGCGGCCCTGTCGCCCTACAGGCTATTAAACCTCCACACAGTGCTCTTATGCATCTCATTAATTCGAGAACTGGGACTTCATCCTGCCCAGTTACCTCGACACTGACCGTCAGTTCTCTGTCATACTTGTGGTCGCCACCCGCAGATTTCGCCGCTCCATGTCGCTGCTGCAGCTGCCTTTCCCCACCAGACGCCGCATCTCTTTCCGCCGCCAATTCTCTCTCACTCTCCGTCGCCTCTCCAGTAGCTTCTCGCTGCCCAGGTCTTCTCGGAACCACGTCTTCAGCTCTGTTCTTCAGGCCACCAGCTCTCGTTGCCTGTGGACCGGCTCCAGCGCTCATCTCCTCTGAATCAGCCGCTGCTCGCCGTCTTTCCCCCGCTGTCGCTGCGGAAGCCGCTCTCGCATTTCCCTCCGGCAGTTTTCCTTCCGACTTCTTCATGTTTCGTTTCTGATTGTTTCTTTTAACAAGCAACCATTTTTCATTTTCTTCACCTGTTTGTGCGTTTATGTCAAGTCCGTTTTCCATGCTCGTAATCTGAAATCCGTTTGAAGAGTTCAAATCCATTTCGTCCGTCCGAAAGTTTTCCATTAGGAAAAAAAAAAACTCAAATTGACCTCCCCCGATCAGTATAAAAACTGTCGGGGGGAAAAAATGTTCACTCTAAAAACGAACCAAAAATGCACGGAAAATAAGGAAGAACAATGAAAAAGGCTGAAAAAAACGAAAGAAATGGGAAAAGCGGAGTCCGCGACCTCCGTGTGTCGTGCTGTCAGCGTACCGTCTGATTGGCGCATGCGTGTTCAGAGTGGTATGGCCGTAAGCCCTTGACTCTGACACACATGGGCTCTATATCCATTTCACACAATTTACAACCTCAGAAAAAAAGTGAAGCGCAACAGCCTCAGGGTCTTTTCACACGCCAAATAGGTGTCCTGTCAATAAAAGAAAATAATGTTGATGTCATCTAGAGAAAAGTACTGCATCTGCCATCTGTCTTCTTCAAATTAACCACTGCATGAAATTCCATTCCAAAGCTGCAGAGGGCACTTCAAGAAAAGGTGTGTGAGGGAAGCTCGCTCATGCTGGTCCCCAAAGTCTCAAAGCGGCCCTTTCCTCACAATGAAACAAAAAAGCTTACAGCACCTGGTATTCCCAGGCGGTCTTCCATCCAAGTACTAACCAGGCCCGACCCTGCTAAGCTTCCGAGATCAGACGAGATCGGGCGTGTTCAGAGTGATATGGCCGTAAGCCCTTGACTCTCACACACATGGGCTCTATATCCATTTCACACAATTTACAACCTCAGAAAAAAAGTGATGCGCAACAGCCTCACGGTCTTTTTACACACCAAATCGGTGTCCTGTCAATAAAAGAAAAGAATGTTGATGTAATCGAGAGAAAAGTACTGCATCTGCCATCTGTCTTCTTCAAATTAACCACTGCATGAAATTCCATTCCAAAGCTGCAGAGGGCGCTTCAAGAAAAGGTGTGTGAGGGAAGCTCGCTCATGCTGGTCCCCAAAGACTCAAAGCGGCCCTTTCCTCACAATGAAAAAAAAAAGCTTACAGCACCTGGTATTCCCAGGCGGTCTTCCATCCAAGTACTAACCAGGCCCGACCCTGCTAAGCTTCCGAGATCAGAAGAGATCGGGCGTGTTCAGAGTGGTATGGCCGTGAGCCCTTGACTCTGACACACATGGGCTCTATATCCATTTCACACACTTTACAACCTCAGAAAAAAAGTGATGCGCAACAGCCTCAGGGTCTTTTCACACGCCAAATACGTGTCCTGTCAATAAAAGAAAAGAATGTTGATGTCATCGAGAGAAAAGTACTGCATCTGCCATCTGTCTTCTTCAAATTAACCACTGCATGACATTCCATTCCAAAGCTGCGGAGGGCGCTTCAAGAAAAGGTGTGTGAGGGAAGCTCGCTCATGCTGGTCCCCAAAGACTCAAAGCTGCCCTTTCCTCACAAAGAAATAAAAAAGCTTACAGCACCTGGTATTCCCAGGCGGTCTTACATCCAAGTACTAACCAGGCCCGACCCTGCTTAGCTTCCGAGATCAGACGAGATCGGGCATGTTCAGAGTGGTATGGCCGTAAACCCTTGACTCTGACACACATGGGCTCTATATCCATTTCACACAATTTACAACCTCAGAAAAAAAGTGATGCGCAACAGCCTCAGGGTCTTTTCACACGCCAAATCGGTGTCCTGTCAATAAAAGAAAAGAATGTTGATGTCATCGAGACAAAAGTACTGCATCTGCCATCTGTCTACTTCAAATTAACCACTGCATGACATTCCATTCCAAAGCTGTGGAGGGCGCTTCAAGAAAAGGTGTGTGAGGGAAGCTCGCTCATGCTGGTCCCCAAACACTCAAAGCGGCCCTTTCCTCACAATGAAACCAAAAAGCTTACAGCAACTGGTATTTCCAGGCGGTCTCCCATCCAAGTACTATCCAGGACCGAACCTGCTTAGTTTCCGCGATCAGACGAGTTCAGAATGGTATGGCCGTAAGCCCCTGACTCTGACACACATGGGCTCTATATCCATTTCACACACTTTACAACCTCAGAAAAAAAGTGATGCGCAACAGCCTCACGGTCTTTTCACACGCCAAATACGTGTCCTGTCAATAAAAGAAAAGAATGTTGATGTCATCGAGAGAAAAGTACTGCATCTGCCATCTGTCTACTTCAAATTAACCACTGCATGACATTCCATTCCAAAGCTGCAGAGGGCGCTTCAAGAAAAGGTGTGTGAGGGAAGCTCGCTCATGCTGGTCCCCAAAGACTCAAAGCGGCCCTTTCCTCACAAAGAAATAAAAAAGCTTACAGCACCTGGTATTCCCAGGCGGTCTTCCATCCAAGTACTAACCAGTCCCGACCCTGCTTAGCTTCCGAGATCCGGCGTGTTCAGAGTGGTATGGCCGTAAGCCCTTGACTCTCACACACATGGGCTCTATATCCATTTCACTCACTTTACAACCTCAAAAAAAATGTGATGTGCAACAGCCTCACGGTCTTTTTACACACCAAATAGGTGTCCTGTCAATACAAAGAAAAAAATGTTGATGTCATCTAGAGAAAAGTACTGCATCTGCAATCTGTCTACTTCAAATTACACACTGCATGACATTCCATTCGAAAGCTGTGGAGGGCACTTCAAGAAAAGGTGTGTGAGGGAAGCTCGCTCATGCTGGTCCCCAAAGACTCAAAGCTGCCCTTTCCTCACAAAGAAATAAAAAAGCTTACAGCACCTGGTATTCCCAGGCGGTCTTCCATCCAAGTACTAAACAGGCCCGACCCTGCTTAGCTTCCGAGATCAGACGAGATCGGGCGTGTTCAGAGTGGTATGGCCAAAAGCCTTTGACTCTGACACACATGGGCTCTATATCCATTTCACACAATTTACAACCTCAGAAAAAAAGTGATGCGCAACAGCCTCACAGTCTTTTTACACACCAAATAGTTGTCCTGTCAATACAAAGAAAAGAATGTTGATGTCATCTAGAGAAAAGTACTGCATCTGCAATCTGTCTACTTCAAATTACACACTGCATGACATTCCATCCGAAAGCTGTGTAGGGCGCTTCAAGAAAAGGTGTGTGAGGGAAGCTCGCTCATGCTGGTCCCCAAACACTCAAAGCTGCCCTTTCCTCACAAAGAAATAAAAAAGCTTACAGCACCTGGTATTCCCAGGCGGTCTTCCATCCAAGTACTAACCAGGCCCGACCCTGCTTGGCTTCCGAGATCAGACGAGATCGGGCGTGTTCAGAGTAGTATGGCCATAAGCCTTTGACTCTGACACACATGGGCTCTATATCCATTTCACACAATTTACAACCTCAGAAAAAAAGTGATGCGCAACAGCCTCAGGGTCTTTTCACACGCCAAATCGGTGTCCTGTCAATAAAAGAAAAGAATGTTGATGTCATCTAGAGAAAAGTACTGCATCTGCCATCTGTCTACTTCAAATTAACCACTGCATGACATTCCATTCCAAAGCTGCAGAGGGCGCTTCAAGAAAAGGTGTGTGAGGGAAGCTCGCTCATGCTGGTCCCCAAACACTCAAAGCTGCCCTTTCCTTACAATGAAACAAAAAAGCTTACAGCACCTGGTATTCCCAGGCGGTCTCCCATCCAAGTACTAACCAGGCCCGACACTGCTTAGCTTCCGAGATCAGACGAGATCGGGCGTGTTCAGAGTGGTATGGCCGTAAGCCCTTGACTCTTACACACATGGGCTCTATATCCATTTCACTCACTTTACAACCTCAGAAAAAAAGTGAAGCGCAACAGCCTCAGGGTCTTTTCACACGCCAAATAGGTGTACTGTCAATAAAAGAAAAGAATGTTGATGTCATCTAGAGAAAAGTACTGCATCTGCCATCTGTCTACTTCAAATTAACCACTGCATGACATTCCATTCCAAAGCTGTGGAGGGCGCTTCAAGAAAAGGTGTGTGAGGGAAGCTCGCTCATGCTGGTCCCCAAACACTCAAAGCTGCCCTTTCCTCACAATGAAACCAAAAAGCTTACAGCAACTGGTATTTCCAGGCGGTCTCCCATCCAAGTACTAACCAAGCCCAACCCTGCTTAGTTTCCGCGATCAGACAAGTTCAGAATGGTATGGCCGTAAGCCCCTGACTCTGACACACATGGGCTCTATATCCATTTCACTCACTTTACAACCTCAGAAAAAAAGTGATGCGCAACAGCCTCAGGGTCTTTTCACACGTCAAATAGGTGTCCTGTCAATACAAAGAAAAGAATGTTGATGTCATCGAGAGAAAAGTACTGCATCTGCCATCTGTCTTCTTCAAATTAACCACTCCATGAAATTCCATTCCAAAGCTGCAGAGGGCGCTTCAAGAAAAGGTGTGTGAGGGAAGCTCGCTCATACTGGTCCCCAAAGACTCAAAGCGGCCCTTTCCTCACAATGAAACAAAAAAGCTTACAGCACCTGGTATTCCCAGGCGGTCTTCCATCCAAGTACTAACCAGGCCCGACCCTGCTAAGCTTCCGAGATCAGACGAGATCGGGCGTGTTCAGAGTGGTATGGCCGTAAGCCCTTGACTCTCAGACACATGGGCTCCATATCCATTTCACTCACTTTACAACCTCAAAAAAAATGTGATGTGCAACAGCCTCACGGTCTTTTTACACACCAAATAGTTGTCCTGTCAATACAAAGAAAAGAATGTTGATGTCATCTAGAGAAAAGTACTGCATCTGCCATCTGTCTACTTCAAATTAACCACTGCATGACATTCCATTCCAAAGCTGCAGAGGGCGCTTCAAGAAAAGTTGTGTGAGGGAAGCTCGCTCATGCTGGTCCCCAAACACTCAAAGCTGCCCTTTCCTCACAATGAAACAAAAAAGCTTACAGCACCTGGTATTCCCAGGCCGTCTCCCATCCAAGTACTAACCAGGCCCGACCCTGCTTAGCTTCCGAGATCAGAAGAGATCGGGCGTGTTCAGAGTGGTATGGCCGTAAGCCCTTGACTCTGACACACATGGGCTCTATATCCATTTCACACACTTTACAACCTCAGAAAAAAAGTGATGCGCAACAGCCTCAGGGTCTTTTCACACGCCAAATACGTGTCCTGTCAATAAAAGAAAAGAATGTTGATGTCATCGAGAGAAAAGTACTGCATCTGCCATCTGTCTTCTTCAAATTAACCACTGCATGACATTCCATTCCAAAGCTGCGGAGGGCGCTTCAAGAAAAGGTGTGTGAGGGAAGCTCGCTCATGCTGGTCCCCAAAGACTCAAAGCTGCCCTTTCCTCACAAAGAAATAAAAAAGCTTACAGCACCTGGTATTCCGAGGCGGTCTTACATCCAAGTACTAACCAGGCCCGACCCTGCTTAGCTTCCGAGATCAGACGAGATCGGGCGTGTTCAGAGTGGTATGGCCGTAAGCCCTTGACTCTGACACACATGGGCTCTATATCCATTTCACACAATTTACAACCTCAGAAAAAAAGTGATGCGCAACAGCCTCAGGGTCTTTTCACACGCCAAATCGGTGTCCTGTCAATAAAAGAAAAGAATGTTGATGTCATCGAGACAAAAGTACTGCATCTGCCATCTGTCTACTTCAAATTAACCACTGCATGACATTCCATTCCAAAGCTGTGGAGGGCGCTTCAAGAAAAGGTGTGTGAGGGAAGCTCGCTCATGCTGGTCCCCAAACACTCAAAGCGGCCCTTTCCTCACAATGAAACCAAAAAGCTTACAGCAACTGGTATTTCCAGGCGGTCTCCCATCCAAGTACTATCCAGGCCCGAACCTGCTTAGTTTCCGCGATCAGACGAGTTCAGAATGGTATGGCCGTAAGCCCCTGACTCTGACACACATGGGCTCTATATCCATTTCACACACTTTACAACCTCAGAAAAAAAGTGATGCGCAACAGCCTCACGGTCTTTTCACACGCCAAATACGTGTCCTGTCAATAAAAGAAAAGAATGTTGATGTCATCGAGAGAAAAGTACTGCATCTGCCATCTGTCTTATTCAAATTAACCACTGCATGACATTCCATTCCAAAGCTGCGGAGGGCGCTTCAAGAAAAGGTGTGTGAGGGAAGCTCGCTCATGCTGGTCCCCAAAGACTCAAAGCGGCCCTTTCCTCACAAAGAAACAAAAAAGCTTACAGCATCTGGTATTCCCAGGCGGTCTTCCATCCAAGTACTAACCAGTCCCGACCCTGCTTAGCTTCCGAGATCCGGCGTGTTCAGAGTGGTAAGGCCGTAAGCCCTTGACTCTGACATACATGGGCTCTATATCCATTTCACTCACTTTACAACCTCAGAAAAAACGTGATGCGCAACAGCCTCAAGGACTTTTCACACGCCAAATAGGTGTCCTGTCAATATAAAGAAAAGAATGTTGATGTCATCTAGAGAAAAGTACTGCATCTGCCATCTGTCTTCTTCAAATTACACGCTGCATGACATTCAATTTCAAAGCTGCGGAAAGGCGCTTCAAGAAGAAGTGCGTGAGGGAAGCTCGCTCATGCTGGTCCCCAAAGACTCAAAGCTGCCCTTTCCTCAAGCTGAAGTTGAAAGAATTGCAAATTAATCCTTCACAGGTACTTGTTCACAGAGATGGATGAAATAAAAATTGAATATATTCTAGTATTATAAAAATACAATGAACTAAATTATTAACAATGAGTAAGAGGATTTTCAAAACAAAACAAACAGTGTCTTTCTTGGTTCTGAACTTTTGTTTCACTGAAAATAAAAATCTTTTTTAGTTAGATAGTTTCACATAAAATACCCTCAAGTCATCCTTTACACCTCAATTGTAAGGAAAAAAAGTTTCCTCTACAAAAGATAACCCTTTTGTTTTTTTTAAATATACATCATATTTAATCCCTTTCAGAATCCTTAAGTTACCTTCTAAAACGGTATTCTTTAATTTACAACAACTAAAACTCAATATTTTACCTGTGGGCACACACACATTCATATGAAACACCTTAAATTAAATTTTTACCTGTTTCAGGCCTGTTTATTGAAGCTCGTGTGCGGTCGGGGCTTCACAACTGTAATGGCCGCTTCACTCGCAGCTGAGCACACAATAAAAGCAAGTGCATGTGTATGTTAGTCCTCAAAAATCCAGGGTTTTATTAGAAGGGGGAGAACGGGAATGGAGGATGAGAGTCTGAATGGTAATGGCAATGGCGGTGGAAGTCACAATCCAAACACTCACACGCAATGGCGGGACAGCGAAAGTCACGAAGAAGAAAACACAGCAGGACAGGGCACAGCAGAACAGCAGAGCCATCGGATGGAAACCCGTCTCTCTCGCTCCAATGTCCGTCTCCTTCAAGCATATTATCTTAATTTAGCCACAATTATCAAACATTATCTCGTGTCGAATTCGCATTACCTTTACTTTCGCTCCAAAAATATTACAACGCTAAAGCTACGATCTGCTGGCACATTAGCACGGAATGCTATCCCTAGCTAGCACGTCGCTAACCATGTACACATCCAGTCTCTTTTCACAGGCATAAATATTCACCTCTCGAAGGTCACACAGAAGTTTACATCAGGACCACCAGTCGTCGACCTCCAAAATAAACTTAAATGCTCTCCACACAAACGATGCCTCCCCTCTTAACTCTCTGATCATTGCCTCTGTTTCTCTCCCCATGCGCGCTAACTACTCACCTCACAAACCTGCGCCACTAGTCCCACCCCTTACACAGTAACTTTCCTCTCATTGGCTTTTGCGGTCTTAATACACCCAAAGATAAGACAGGAATGAAATGATTGACAGGTAACAATTGAGGTTACATATAAACACGGCTTCTTCCCCTCTCCTTATTCTCAGATCACTGATCTTTTACAGACTCAGAGAACTTAAAGACCTTCATATGAATTTATTTTTTAACTGTAAATAGTTTTACTTTTTAAATGTTACATATTATATTTATGCTTTTAACCTGCTCACATTATAACCAATTTTAAAGATCATGAACTCTATTTATTTTTGAACTTTTTAACACATCTTTTTATGCTTTTTATGCGATGTAATTTATTTGATTTTTGTACAGGGCTACGTGTTGTATGATAACAAGAGTGTATATTGTTTACAATGTGTTACAGTCAATGGGTGGCACGGTGGTACCGTGGTTAACAGTGTCGCCTCAAAGCAAGTTCAAGTCCTGGCTCGAGCACAGGTTCTTTCTGTGTGGTGTGTGCATTTTCTCTCCGTGCCTGCGTGGGTATTCTGTCTGCAATGGACTGGCTACCTGTCCAGGGTGAAACCTGCCTCTCACCTGAAAGCCACTGGGAAAGGCTCCAGCCTCCCCCTGCAACCCTTAACAGAAATAAGCTGGGATGCATGGAAGTATAGAAAGCGGATACAATGAAGCGCATACAAATTTTTCGAATGCATGAAAAAGTCTCACCTTTTGTTTTTTTCATATTGGTTAGTTTGGAAGCATGGAATTTCTGACAAAGCCTAAGTTTGTATTGTTTATTCACTGATTTTTCTGACAATTTACAAACAAAGCTTTCAAAACTGAGAGGACAAGCAGTGGTGTTTAAGATCAACACCCAACATGGGGCTTGAACCAACAACCCTGAGACTAAGAGTCTCATGCTCGACTGACTGAGCTAATCAGGTTACGTCAGTGTAAGTCCCATAGCATGAAGCGGTCAGAGTGAGAGACTCACAGTCCTGTGAGTGATCACCCACCCATCTATCCATCCATCCATCCATCCATCCATCCGTCCATCCATCCATCCATTTTTCCGCTTATCCTGTTAAGGGTCACAGGGTGGGGCTGGAGCCTATCCCAGAGGGGACATTACCTTGGACAGGTCAGTGGTCCATCGCAGTCCACCGCAGCCAACAAATATTGACAGACAACCATTCACACTCACAGCCATACCTACGGTCAATTTAGAGTTGCATTTCCATTTGCATGTCTTTGGACTGTGGAAGGAAGCTGGAGTACCTGGAGAGAACCAGCACAGGGAAAACATGCAGACACTCTCAGGATTTATTCCAATGAAGTGCCTAAAAAAGGAGTGTTGGAACTCACTCAGATGAATGAGACATTATAAGCCATCAAATATATACATGTAGATATAGTGTTGGAGATCCAAGAAAACAGGGAGAAAAGAGAAGAGAAGAAGAAGAAGAAAAAAACAGCTTCTTTGACCAGATAACATAGTTGTCTATTTCAATGTTTGAGGTCTGAAAAAATAACTGATTAACTGTGAAATGTGATGGACAGGCAAGTACTTACTAGGATCAGGGCAGCTGGAAAATAGGCTCCTGCATCTGTAGGCAATATCAGAGACAAAGAAAAATCAACACAAATGAGCAGTCACTTGAACGATGCTAAAACCACTCTTTTTTAAACAAATACAACCACAGCTTCTGATCTATGGCCTTAAGTACACTGTAATCATGCCATCAGACAGACTCATGCCAGAGCAGTAGCCTAGCACAAGATGGAGGAACGTAATTGCATGTAAACACAGTCAGTGTGCACTCATCTTAATATGAACCGACTTAACTGTTGTGTGACACGTATATTGTGTGTACTGTAAAATGGTTCAGACTATCAGAAAGCTTCATGAATTCACAGGCAAAATACAGATGTCGCACACATTAATTTGTGGAGGCTCGAGATGTAAAAAGTAAAGTCAACTCTCTGTGTTTTTTGGATTAATTTGCAAGCATTTTCAACATTTTGGCAAGCTGCTAAATCTGGCTAGCATGATGTGCACCGAGTGTAATTATCAATGCAAATGTGGCAGGATGAGAGGTCCCATCCTAGCAGTGAGACTGGTTGGTGATGCCTGACTTGGCTTGTCCCATCATTAGCCAACCAGTGTGTGGCGCTGCTCTATAAATAGGGGCAGCATCTACCTGGTCAATCTCTTGCTCTTGGGGTCCGGGGTCCTCCCACTTCCTGGTCACCTCGCTTCCGCCTCTGATCGCCTCACGTCTGCCTTCTCGCCAACGTCTGTGTTGGTATGTAGCAGTAGCTCCCTGTAGCTCGTGTTGCATGCTGATCATGCACGTTTTTCATATTCACGTGTTTAATTGTAGGCGTCCGGCTTTTGGGACACGGGCCCTTAATCGCCGCGAGTGGGGAAACACCCCCCCCCCCGATCTGACGTGCAGAGGCTGTTTGCCACAGCATACTAGCTGTGAAACCCTTTGCTCTGCATGCGTGCGATCTACACCTGATTGGCACAGCTGGTGAGCCGTGACACTGAGGAAGAACTAGCTGCTGCTTTGCTACCGGGCGCTGTCTTGCCGGACTATCCTGCTTTGCTAGATGCTCCTGCTTTGCTCTGGCTGCTGTTTTGCTACAGACTACCCTGCTTTGCTCTGGCTACTGTTTGGCTACAGACTACCCTGCTTTGCTGTGGCTGCTGTTTTGCTACAGACTACCCTGCTTTGCTCTGGCTGCTGTTTGCTACAGACTACCCTGCTTTGCTCTGGCTACTGTTTGGCTACAGACTACCCTGCTTTGCTCTGGCTGCTGTTTGCTACAGACTACCCTGCTTTGCTCTGGCTACTGTTTGGCTACAGACTACCCTGCTTTGCTCTGGCTACTGTTTGGCTACAGACTACCCTGCTTTGCTGTGGCTGCTGTTTTGCTACAGACTACCCTGCTTTGCTGTGGCTGCTGTTTGCTACAGACTACCCTGCTTTGCTCTGGCTACTGTTTGGCTACAGACTACCCTGCTTTGCTCTGGCTGTTTTGCTACAGACTACCCTGCTTTGCTCTGGCTGTTTTGTTACAGACTACCCTGCTTTGCTCTGGCTGTTTTGCTACAGACTACCCTGCTTTGCTCTGGCTGTTTTGCTGCAGACTATCCTACTTTGCTTCTGGCTGTTTTGCTGCAGACTATCCTGCTTTGCTTCTGGCTGTTTTGCTGCAGATTTTCCTGCTTTGCTCTGGCTGTTTTGTTACAGACTACCCTGCTTTGCTCTGGCTGTTTTGCTGCAGACTATCCTGCTTTGCTCTGGCTGTTTTGCTACAGACTACCCTGCTTTGCTCTGGCTGTTTTGCTACAGACTACCCTGCTTTTCTCAGGCTGTTTTGCTACAGACTACCCTGCTTTGCTCTGGCTGTTTTGCTGCAGACTATCCTGCTTTGCTCTGGCTGTTTTGTTAAAGACTACCCTGCTTTGCTCTGGCTGTTTTGTTAAAGACTACCCTGCTTTGCTCTGGCTGCTGTTTTGCTACAGACTACCCTGCTTTGCTCTGGCTGCTGTTTTGCTACAGACTACCCTGCTTTGCTCTGGCTACTGTCTTGCTACAGACTACCCTGCTTTGTTACAGGCTCCTGCTCTATTAGCCTGCTCTGCTCCTAGCCTGTTCTGCGACCTACTGGCCATCTACACATGTTTTGCTTGTTTGTTTGTTAACTGTTTACTGTGTTCACTGGAGTGCTCTACTTCTGTGTTAACGAAGTGGAATCCGCTGTGTGTTGAACTGGAGGATGTTTCAGTAATTCACCTTGTTTAACCAGAGTCTGCCAGATCCTGATGTCCACCGTGTGGCGCCACTAAACTGTACTTCATGGTGCTCTGAAGGCTTGGATCTGCATTGTTTCCCATTCCTCCGCTTGGGCTTCAGGGTGCAGCAAGCTGCTGGACGGCTATCTGTTAGCTCCCTGGTCTAGCAATGGAGAAATGAACTCATTTCTGGTTATTTTGGATTGTATTATTTTTCCTTGCTAATTTGTGTTTAATAATTAAATCTTGTTTCTCAAATTAATTTGTAAATTGTGGTTTGAGTTTGTTTTTTTTTTTAGTTTTGGAGTTAAATTATAATTCTTGTCAGTTCGTTTCAGGTACTGGAAGCTCACGGTCCTGGCGGCGCTTTGCCTCTTGTGTGCTGTGCACCCCTGTTTTGCTTTAATCATGTGTTTTTTAAATGTGATGTCCCAATTGATCAGGGTGTCTTCTGCCTTGGGATCCCTCACCCCCACTGGTAAGCTCCAGACTTGTTTAGATTTATTCTTGTTTTCTTTTTAATCTGCTGGCCTGTTTACAATAAAATATTTTTGTCATGGAACCACGTCTCCTGCCAATTAGTAAATGAACCTGTGAGTGCCTTTTGGTCGGTACGTTAACTATTTCCTTGGGCAAAATTCCCAAGGTGCCGTTGTCCGGCTTTGGTCACTATTATATTTTAATAAGTGCTCCCCCCACTCGTGTGTGTCGCCACACAAACTGGAAACTTCACTTAGCCTCCACTGGCCTACAGACTTTGCGCCAGTGTCTACAATAAATGCAATCGCTACTCACAAATGACTGTGATTGAGATGGATGACGAAAACCAAGGCTCTGGCCTCACATGTACAGCTCAGGAGATTCTCCTTCCGTCCATAAGGCAAAGATACTGCATGATACTGTTGATTTATTTACAGTGAAGTACTGTATTTTAGCATTACAGCATAGTTCTGTTAAACAGTCATGGGGTGTAATTTAACAGATTCCTATTAGAATTAACGGCAAAGTACTTTATTTTTATAAACAGGGTGATACTGTTGAAATCTTGTAGTACACTGCAAGCAATTGCTGTAAATGTACAAGTCCCACAACTTTCATAAAATTCATCACTGGATTCAGGACGACCCCTGCTACTCTGCCCCGGTGGGCGGGAGGAGGCTCAGGCCCAAACAACGCTGACTGCAGCTTTAATTTAATCCTAGGTTTATGTAATACTCTGATAAATCAGTGGTATTTATTTCATGATTTTCATACGAATAAGTTAAGAACAAAATGCCAGTTCATGGTTAAGCTAAAATTTACATAAGTAAGTATTTGTTATGAAGATATTAAAATGTATAAAATTTGTGTTTGAAATTAGTAACTTTCAAAAAAAACATCATTTCATGGGGTGTGAATGTCTTTAAAAAATGTTAAATTAATTCTATTAAGTTAGGTTATGTGCGTGAGTTCATGACCTTTAGTGTTTACACTTCCGGGAGAAACGCGCGCGAGGAATCGTGTGAATTGCGTAACGTTATCGGAGTTTGGAGACTGTGTGTCGTCGGAGAGGAGTTTTTATCGGTAACGGACTGTGAACTGTAATTGACCGACGTGATCGGAGTGCGTGAGTCGGATTCTCCGCCACCGATTGTGTTTTGAGCACCAGGCAAGTCCAGTTACAGAAGCTAGCGGGAGCTAGGCTAACGCTGTCCACGCTGAAGGGAGACGCCGCTGCAAGGACGGGACAGGAGCTTCGGATAGTCGCCTCGGGAGAGAGTCGTTAACGGAGGACGCGTCACTGCTGCCGATGGAGTCGGAGGACGGGTCGTGGTTGCCGACGGAGCCGGAGGATGTGCCGCTGCTGCCGAGTCACGGAGGTCTGTTGCTGCGGGCTGCTGCGAGCGGGACGGTTGCTGCCACAACGAGCGAGGGATTCATCGGCTGCGGTCCGGTATTGTTGACGTCACCGACACACGGGGGGATCTGGTAAAGGTTTCCATCATGAGCTCCAACTAAAGCGGGCCAACGAAAGTAAACAGACTGCACTCGAAATAAAATTAGACAGTTGAAAGAGAGACAAACAATATACCCTGGGGTTCTTTTTATTTTCTGTAGTCTTGTTTATTCAAGGTTTGAATGTGTTTTTCTGCAAGCCTTTAATACATTTTCTAAACTGAAATCTTGTGTTGTTTCATTGAATTTGTGTGTTGTTACTGAAGCTTTACAGCAGAGTTTAAAGGTCAAGTGTACTCCCCATAGCCTGCATTTGAATATTTAAGAGTGAGAATCATACATTGCCCTAGATTGATATTAATTATTAGAGATGTGACTTTTACCATACAAGATATCTGAAATGAGTTAAAGTGTTCCCTGTAAGCCTAAGGTGGGTTTTAATATTGGAGCCGGTGGTAAAAGGGTTACATTTAGAAATCTAAACCCCTGCTACCATGAGCACACATGGAAATAAAGACTCAACGGACCGCTCGGTCTACTTCAGCTAGCACACTGAACAATACTGTTGTTTACTTGCTAGCTGATAAGTGAGCAGCTGATGTTTGCAATAACATTGAAATAAACTAAAAATAGAGTCAATAGCTCAAATCCTATCACCACCAAAGGAGCCACGTCTTTAACACTTCAATCTCATAGCGACTCCTCAGGATTTCTTCTTCTCTCCATTGCATTTTGTAGGAGGCTCCTGCCGGTCCACACTGCCTTCCCCCTAACAGATTCAGCTACTGAGACTAAAGTTCGTCAGTGAGCTCAATGCATTAAAATGACTTAATATTTGTTGAAAACTAAATAGGCGTGAAGCTGTAACCTCACATGAACACTTGAAGTCTAGATTTCAGCTGCATGTGAAGAAATCAGCATAAAATCCTTGTGTTGGTGTTTAAACCTGGACTACCAGAACCAGGCTAAGAGGTGTTTGTCTGTTAGCTGTGAAGCAAACTGAAACATGAAGGCTTTGAGGGTTTGTTCTCAACACAAAGAAAGATTCAATGCTCAAACTGCCAACTCTGTAAAAAAAAATTTTTTTTTTACAAATCTCAGTTTATTTCTTCATGAAGATCTTAATGAGGCAATCAGCACCAGAGCACTAAAGTTAAAATTAGTAACACCGTCACTAACGATGGATATATTTGACCCAATGTAGTTTTCCTGATCAAATATAGTTTTCATCAAAATATTATTTTTTTATCATTAATTATTTCCCAATGTGCAACGTCACATGAATGAAAAAATGGAGGACCCTATAAAATGACCTGACGTCAGTGTTCAAGGGTGAAGTCATTTTTGGAATGAAGAAGAGTTCATCCAGCTTTTTTTGCCTCGTGTCTCTGAACCAGCTCATTTGTTGTGTCCACGCAGAGAGAGAGAGAGGATAAATGTGATCGTGGAGAAGTCCTTTTGTTCTTCAACTTGTCCAACTTGATGGTGAGTCTCCTTTTATCAAGGATTACTGAATGCTTGTGTTATTCATGGCATTGTAAACACTTTATAAACCCTTCATTCAGAGCTGTAAAGAACCTTTAACCTCATATCCCAGACATCAAAGTGGGCCACTAACTGGTGAGAGGAAGCTATGCTATGCTGCTACATTCTGAAGAGGTAAAGTAGCAGGTTCTGAGAGTGATGGCTAACCTGGATGTGTTCATCTCCTACTTTAATATCAGCGTCCCAACTTGGAGCTCTGACCACCTCCAGCTTTTTGTTCCTGTTTCTGCTTCAGTCAACAGGGAACTCAAACCTGCAATAGAATCATCAACAACAATGGAATAGAAAACAGAGGAAGACAAAATATCATAAACTTACAAAGCTGAGAAATGTTCATGAAGAATAAATGCACACATTATGATTGAGGCCAGAAACTAAAACTCCACACCAAATGTATTTTGACATGTAGGGATAATGAACTTGAATGTGTTGAAATAGCAGATAAATGAATCCACTATCACACAACAAGATGATGACCCACTATCACAAGATGGCGTCACAGATCCTGATGCTCTGAGCAGGAAACACCAAGCAAAACATGACTAAAAAGCTCCTGTTGTTCCCTCCATGAAAAACTGTGGCACTGATGAGAAGAAGGATCCCAGCGTCCTCTGAGGATCCATCGCCGCACCATTCGGTAGAAGGATGATCGGGTCGGCACCAGGAGAAACCCTTGTGTCTCCGATGCAGGGAAGATGGAGCACTGAAGAGGACACATTGTGGCGTCCTGAAGAGGACATTTGGTGGAGCCTGAGACAGCAAACATCATGCCGCCCTTCATCAGAAGAACCACAGCACCAGAAGAAAGAATCCTGGCAGTGACGACAGGGAGGATCAGGGTGTCCTCCTCACCACCACCTTTAAACCTTCAAATGAACTTTCAAAAGCTTCAGAGTGGTGAATGATTTTTTTCAACCTTTTTTTTTTGTTTTTCCTTTAATTCTCATTTGTGCGATTGTCTGATTCATTAGAAATAAACACTGTCTGCTGGGTTTAAGTTGACTGTGATTGTCTATTTGCATGCAAGTTGAAAGTTATGCCAATAAAAACCACAAGTATTTGAAGACCAAAGGAAGAACCCCCAAAGTCAGGACCCTGAGATCAAAGTGAGCGCTCTGATCTCAGAGGTTTGGGATATTTCACATCCCATGTTCCTTCAAATAAGAGCCCTGTGTCACTGTCTACAAGTTTTAAACCGTATTTGTTTGTGAAAATTAAAACCAGACGTCCACTGTGGTCCTTTTTACACGGTAAGTAAAGCCCAGATGCCATGGTGGACCTGTTAGCACCCTGGACTTTGAATCCAGTGACCTGAGTCCAAGTCTCAGTTCCAGCAGGTTTCCTGCAGCCTTCAGAAGAGCTGCTATGTTTCTCTGTAGATAACTAAGTGATGCTCTCAGCAGGTTGAGGGCACCACCAACAAGTGAGGTTATGAACCTCTGACTTGTAGGAAGAAGGTAGGAGATCTCCAACAGGATCCTTCTTTCCTCTGTCCTCCTTGGATCTCATGGATCATCACAGTCAAGTGGAGACCCAAGCTCCTGGATGGATGTGGCACTCAGGAATTGCTGAGTTTTCCAGTGGATTTTGTTCCACCCATGGTTCAGGAGCAGGATTCCTCCTGGTGAACCTTGTATCTGTGGACCCCAACTGTGTGGTTTTGGAGAATTTTTCATGTCATGTCAAGAAATCAGGCTGGTGGGTTTTTCAATGAGAGAAATTCTGGTAACTTAATTATGTGGCATGTTTGTTGAAGCAGTAATTAACTGATAAATTAAGGAAGGCCTGGCCAGTCTTTGCTCACAGGTCATACGATGTCGTTAGAAGGTCCTGAATTAATCTGGAGTTCCATGATTTCCTTGTGGTTCATGTTCCTTTTGGCAATGTAGTCTGAAACAAGAGCAAGATGAACCTCCAAATAGCAACAGTTTGGATTGCAGGTGATGTCAAGTTGTATTTTGAGGAAACTCCTCCTTGTGTTTGGTTCCATGGTGTAATGGTGAGCACTCTGGACTCTGAATAAGTGGTCAGAGTTCAAGTCTCAGGGGGACCTTCCTGTCTGGAATGTGTCCCATGGAACAAACTGATAAAGAGATATTATGTGGTTCTAATGTTCTGGTTCATTTCTTGTCCTTTAGAAAAATGAAATTCATTTCTTACTGCCATGAACACAGACTGTGTGTTTAATGTTAACAATAAATGCAACAACTCAGGAGCCAGTAGCTCCTGTGGAAAAAATTCTACTTTGTCAATGAATTAATTCATTTCATATTGCAGTCTGCAACTTTAAGTTTCTGTCAGAATGGCCGAGCGGTCTAAGGCGCTGCGTTCAGGTCGCAGTCTCTCCTGGAGGCGTGGGTTCAAATCCCACTTTTAACAAAGGATGTTTTCTCCACATTCCTATGCATCCACAATGGAAACTTCCAAACCAAGTTGAAGCTGCTCTCTACTGATGGGAGTGAGTGGTCGTCTGCCAAAGTGGGTTGAACTGGCAGCAGAGGAGGCAAACGAGTTTCCCTGTGACGTTCCAACATTGGCCTGGTTTCCTCCAACATGGAGCAGCCACCAAAATCTAACTACAAATGTTGGATCAAAGTCTACTGAAGAAATGCATTTTCTTTGACTTCACATTTTGTCCATTAATTTCATAATCAGAGTCACCATCTCATCACATGACAAAAGTTTGGGTTCTGTATTGGTGGTAAAATATCCTTCCATGCCCCTCACTAGTTTGCACACAGAAAAGCATATTTTACTGGTTTCAAATCTCTTAGTGTGTTCTCTCTCTTAAACCAGCTGTGGCAGCTTTCATTGTGTGATTGATTTTAAAATATAAAGATGGAACAGAACCATTGGAATAAGATGTCAGGACATTTGAAGGAATGTAAATCTCCTGTTGAAATGTTGCAGTGTGCAGCTGAGGCTCTCTGGCAGTGGCACAAGGAGCCACAATGGCAGAACCTGGACCCTCCTGGAGGAGAACCACAGGTGAGGGCCTTCTTGGCTCCAGATTGATGGAAATCAAGTGTCTGAGGCTGTTAGCAGCCATTAAGTTGATCTGGTTGGGCACTGGTATTTTTTCTTGCTGCAGCTCAGGAGTGATTCAGGAGAAGAGTTTCAGAACAGCCAAGATTGGGGACTGAAATTTTCAAATTTCCCCTGGAACCAGACAACCTTGGGAGGTAAAACCTCCAATCATAGCCACTCAGATGCAGCAGCAGAAAGAAGCTGTCATCTACCCTGACAGTCAGAGCATCAAGTCAAGAAAACATCAACCATCTTGGAGTTCCAAACCTTCACCTGTCAGATTCAGCTACTTCTTATTGTGGGACTTTAAATTTGAACACAATGGAATTTGGACAAGGAGTTTTCCTTCAAGTCCAAACATCATCGTCCAGCCTCCAACCAGAGGTCCATCAGTTATCATGGGAGCCACATGTGGAGTCTGGATTCTTTTCTAGAATGTGACAGCAATGACAGTCCTGCCAAGTGACATCACTGACATGAATGGATGACTTCAGTCACATGACTGGATGACTTCAGTCACATGACTGGATGACTTCAGTCACATGACTGGATGACTTCAGTCACATGACTGGATGATAATGTAGATGCCAATGTAGAGGTTGGGGAAATAGTCTCTGAGAATCCAGCTTGAACCAACGCCCTCCTTGTTTTTCAAAAACCCAAACAGCGACCATCAGTCTCCCTCCAATCCTGTACTTGGGTTCAATGTTGCTGTTCCATTTTGCAGCAGTAGGTGTCGCTGTGATACCAGGTTCAGTTCAAGAGTCCCAACTCCAGCTCATGTTGGTGACCTCAGTGGCAGGGTAAAATGGCACTTCAGTGGATCATGTGGATCAACTCATGTCTGTCCTCACTGCTCCACAGGTCTGTCAAATGTTCTGTAAAATAGTTTGACCCAGCAGAGATGCTAGATTAGGAGTTGATGGGAGTTGTTGCAGATACCAGTGTCCAAAGTCCAGCTTGAACCCAGTTTGTGCACTTATTTGTCAAGCTAGCAGAGATTCTTTTTGACAAGAATTTTTCCTTTCGTTTTAGTTATCGTCAGTCATCGAAGACTGGATTCAGTTAAATTCCCATCTTAGCCTTTTAGTTTAGAACAGTTTTAGTTTAAATTTAGTCTTTTGTCTTAAGTTTTAGTCTCATTTTAGTCTGAAGCAATGTTTTATTTTCCTGAGATGTTGCAAAGGGATATGTGATGTTCTATAAAACTCCATACAAAGCAAACATGAAACTGTCATTTAAACTGAGATTGAAGCACATTGCTCTTGTCAATAAGGATCATGATCATAATAATGAAACGTCAGAAGCCTGTTAGAAAAAGTGCAAATTCTTGTTTATTTTCTGTATTTGACTGACAAGCCACAAGAGTAACGCTCCAGCTGCGGGATGGCGGGCCTTCAGGTGTCTTTTCAAACTGGTCGTGTTTTTTCCACTAATCTAAGATCCACAACGCTCCCCATCCTTGTCAGGAACAACACACTCCGTCTTCTGTTCAGCAGGATGATAACAGAAATGCGTCCATAAATCCGCTCGTCTTTTTCTTCCAACTTTCCACGCTGCCGCCACAGGTGAAGATCTGCTGCTCGTCTACACAGCGTCTCTGCAACGTGCACTGAAACACCGCGGAGGGCGGGGCGGGTGTGGGGTCGGGGCTGCCAATCAAAAAGTCGGACTGAGAGGTCAAATTTGTTTTGAGATGATTTATTGGTTCAAAAGAAAAGAAATCAAGGCATTAAGGATGGTTGTAACCCTGAGAGTCCGACCGGCCGCCGTCATCCTTTTCATCACGTTTTTACTCGTCAGCTCACAGTGAACAGCGATTTTGTTTTAATGTTCGTTGTCAGTACTATTAGTATAGTATAGTCCATCCACTGTCATCTTCCACTTATTCCTACACATTAAGGGTAGCGGGGGGGCTGGAGCCTATCCCAGCGTCAACGGGCGAGAGGCGGGGTTCACCCTGGACAGGTCGCCAGTCCATCGCAGGGCCAACATAGAGAGACCTTTTTTTAGTCAGTAAACCCTCGATTTCAGTTAAAAAATGATAAAATGAACCTCAAGAAAATCATAGAAATAAACAAAAGGTTGTTGTGTTTCCTGACCATTACTGAGGGATGTTAGAACACATCTCTGACATGGATTGGTTTTATTTATTATTCATTTTAATATGATTAACTATTGTAACATCCATGGTGTTATGGGTCAGTTTAGACCCTCATATATTTACCTCAAGAAAAAGGAAAAAAGTCTCTTTTTCAGCAAATGAACTTTAATACAAACACAAAATGAAAAGCAGAACAAGCCAGAACCCAAAATATGGATTTGCAAGGTCAAACAAACAACAACCAGTCAAGCAAACCAAACCAACAGAAACCAACTACTGGTTCAAAACCAGTAAAAAACAAAAACAGAGGAAAAGTCTCTGTGTGTAAGAACATGCATGTGGATGTGTGTGTGTTTAGATGTGTGTGTGTCAAAAACTGACACACTTCATTTTTTGACAACATGAGCCAACAGTGGTGGTGTCTGTCAAAGAGGTGGAGCTCTGTCCTTCACCTGCAAGATTTCAGCAGGCAGCTCAGGTCCAGTTTTCTTCACTGTGCCACCATGATAAGTTTCCTCCTGAGAAGTTCTTGTCCAAGGTCATAGCTGGTAAAAGAATTGTCACAGTGATACTGGGACCCTGCAGTCCAGTCGTCATATCCAGGACCACACTGGACATGGCCGTCTTTGTTTGTTTTGTTGTTGTGCAGGTCGATGGGAAAACGAGGCCAAATGAGGATCCCCTGAAGCTCCCATGACTGGGAGAGGAGCTGCTGTCAGTGGGTTGCTGACAGTGCACTTCTGACTTCAGGTTTGGCTCTAATTGTTGCTTTGTGGTCTTATTTTGATCACTGGGTCAAAACCGATACTTACTCTTTTATAATTTAGTGACAAAAATGTTTTTGCTTTATTTTGTTGAACTGGAGGTCCCTGACAAAGTCAAAAAGCAATAAACAAATTGATGTGCTTCTTTGATGCATTTAAAACCTCCAAACAGGTCACACAGGAGGAAGGTTAAATCATGTGACCATCATTATAACAGCTGTTGACCTTGTTTGAACTATTTGATGGTGCTAAATATTGCCAGCTTGCTAACATTAACTAGCTAACGTTAGCTAGCTAGCTAATATTATTTTCTAACTTCAGGCCTAAATTTGGGATTGATTGTGAAAATTGTTCACCTCACCTTTGTCAGCACCAGGTTTTTTCTTGATGATGTCATTGTAACTGCCTTTCTGATTCTAAAATATAATGCATCCAAGAATAAAAATGTAAAACTGCCCCTCCATGGAAATATCATATTTAATATATTGCAATATTCTTTTCCAGTATACTACACTATATTTTTGTTTTATCAGAGAGACTTTAATGTCTGTCTTTGGTTTCTAAACTCTGACTCTCCTGTTATTGGTGCTGACTGAATTCTACCACCTGACAGACTGGGAAGGCTCATATTTGTGATGGATCCATAAATACATGAAGGTCTTGTTTCAATGAATTGGCGTGAAATAACTTGTTATTTTGTTCGTGGTTGTCATGGTGACTCGTGGTGTCGGGGCTCCATTGATGATGGCATTTTGTCGTGGTTGTGCACGTGTGCAACTCAAGGTGAACGTACTCACAGTTGATGGAAGCAACTCAGATCAGCTGTTCTGGAACCAGATACTCAGAGTTTCCCATCTCAGAGTGTCAACTCAGGAGTGATTGAGGAGAAGAGTTTCAGAACAGCCACAGTTGGGGGACTTCCATCCAGCCATCCATTTTCTTTACCTGTAAGGGAGTTCAGGAATCTGGAGCTGCTTCGTTCAGGTGGATCCAGAACACAAGATGGGTGTCAGTCAGGACACCAGAAGGAGACCAGCATCTGGAAGGTGAAGATGCTTTAATCTGACACTGTTGTGTCAACAGTTCTGAAATAAGAACAAAAATAAACAGTATTATTTCCACCTCATACTCCTGCATATATTCAAGTGAACAGGGAACACCAATTCATGCACAACTTCTCCTGTGTGTTCATCCACAGTCACTAAACAACAACCAAACCAAACAAAAGGGGGTTTGCTAGCGTGGCCTGCTGAGGTAGAAAGGAGCTGTACAAATTGAGTCCTTTTACCATTTCTTTCCTGGCTGCTTCTGGCGGCGCTGTCGTCACTTCCTGTGACAGTGGTAGGGAAAGGGGTCCCCCTTCAGAATAAGTTTTATATCATTATGTTACTGCCTCTTCAAGATGCCTTCAACAGACCAACTCCCTGAATAGCACAGTGAGGTGGTGTGGCCGAGCGGTTTAAGGTGCTGGATTAAGACTCCAGTCTCTGAGGAGACACAACTTCTTGCATGTTGGTGCCCCATCACACACAACAGGTGCACTTGTACTCTTTTCACCTCTGACCCACAAACATTCCACCAGTGAACGTCCAGAAATTGAAGCATAAACAGTTCAGCAACAATGAATTCTTCAAATCCTCCTCTGAAATAAGAGATGAATCTTTACCTGCTGAGGCCTGCTTCAGAGAAAATTGTGAAACCTTCAACACTCACATTCCTGTTCTTGTCACAATCCTGCTCTCCTCAATCAAGGCCTGTTCAATGAATGGTAGAGCAGAGTGGAGCAGAGGAAGCGTGCTGGGCGCAGAACCCAGAGGTTGATGGAACAAAACCATTCTCTGCTGAAAGAAAGGAGCAAAATAAACCTGATTGTTTTGAAATGTGAGTCTGTTAAAAAGAGGTAGAAATGGTGATGTAGTCAGTTGTCCCTTTTGTTTTATTACAGAGACCTCATTGTTAATGAAATAATTTTAATTCTTTACTTGAAGTTTCATGCTGTTTCGACTGAAAAAGGCGAGTTCCTGGAGAAGATCTTCCAGGGCGTCCAGGTTAAAGCGGTGCCCCAGCTGGCACCAGGATCTGACCCAGGTCCTGCATGTGAGATACTGTCAGTTCTGTTCTGCCCTGCTCACAACCACAGGCTGGTGTTGAGGCCTGCAGCAACCAGGGCCCCAGTCACCAAGTGTATAAAGGCTGGTCATTGTGGCAGTGGGAGGAGTCAAAATGAAGACAGACCAATGTGAGCAGGACGTGACTGCAAAAGTAAGAAGAACTTGACCATGTTTCCTACAGTACCCAGGAGGCTTGGTAGTTGTTGAAGGAAGCTCCAAAAGCAAAGAGCAGACAGCAGGATATAAAAAGAAAAGATCCAGACACTAAAACTACAAGTAGAAACAAGATTAAATACTAAAAGCTTTGGAAAGATACTCCAAGGTTGTATACACATTATTATATACACTACTATTCTCCATGACTCCTAAAGAGGGACAGGAAGAATTAGAATGTGGATCAGATCAGCTGATTTTAATGTTAAGTCCATCCCTCCATCCACTTTCTATTCTTATCCTTTAAGGGTCACGAGGGGGGGGGGGGTCCCAGGTGACATTGGGCAAGAGGCAGGGTTCACCCTGGACAGGTCACCAGTCCATCAGGAGAAATGAGGTGGTCAGTATCATGCAACCTAAACTAAAACATTAGTCAGATCAAATTCAGGTTAAAGCAAGAGTCTCCAGATCAAAGTCAGAATTCCTGATGATGTCATCAGGGCTTTGACAGTACCTAGAATTCTGTCTTTGATCTCAGGTGGACATGAAAGAAACACAATTGAGGAAAGTATAAGAGAGCACATTCAGCTTCATTAGAAACACTTGAACTGTTGAACAGTAGAATTTGTTTGAAACAGTTTACAACACTGAGTGACAGGATTGAAGAGGGAAGATTTTTCTACTTTAAATTTAATTCTAACTTCAAAGTCAAGTCAAGTCAATTTTATTTATAAATGCCAAATCACAACAGAAGTTATCTCATGACACTTTACAAGTTTATCTCATGAGATCGGTCCCCTGGAAGGTATCACCTTGATGCTTGATGTTCCTGCCTGTTTAAAGGGTTTGTCACCACTGTTGCAGGATGTGCTTGCTGATGGAGAATTGTTGGGTGTAGATTCATTGAAGGAGTTTGGTACTGGACGTGCTCTACCTGTAAAGTGTCATGAGATAACTTTTGTTGTGATTTGGTGCAATGTAAATAAAATTAACTTGACCAGTGTTATTTGTGGTCTTTTGTTAATTTCATGCCACATGAAATTCTTATTGGTCACTTTTCTTGCGACAGTCTCACAGTGGCAAGACAAGAACACTTCTACTTTTAATGATGACAGTTCGTTCAACACTGAACTTCATCCAGTACCATGTTGTCAAACACTGGAACATCCACAGCACCTGAATTGCCACCTCAATTAATTTTCTACATCCCAGTTTTGATTGATTCTTCTCAGCCTCATGAAGGAGCATCTGATCAGGTGTTTGACTACTTGTTAGTTGTAATTCCATAGATTTTAATCTCAGGTTTTATAGAATTAATAAGAACATCTTAAAGACCTTTGTCCAACACTTGAAACTCACCTGTCTGTCGAGGCCCAACTGGCCTTTGGTAGTGAGGTGGTGGATGCATGTGAATGAAATGAGGCTCGTGTTGCTGTGAGGAGCCACTAGAGGGAGACACCTGTCGTTCCTCCCAGCTGACAATGAGGCTTCACAGCTGCATTTGAAGCTGTCCTTTATGAGTCACAACTGTCTTGAGCTCAGGAGCCAAACTCACCAAAAACACTTCATCTTGGTCATGTGGTCTGTTTGTCAGGAGATTCCAAATCAAAAATTGTTGACACACAAGAGAAGAAAACACGTCAAAGTTTGTTCATTTTTATGAATCAAACTGAAAATGAACAGAAGAGTGACAATGAAAATGGATTCAAAAATAATAAATAACAATAAATAATGAATAAATACTCAGAATTTACTGGCATTTGACTGCATTTTGTGGTTAATACGTAGATAAAAGAGTAACATATATATTCTATACATGTGAGAAACGTACATGGCTTTGGACAAAAGCATTTGCTCAATGAAATTGTAGGATTATAGAATTCTATAAATGTATAATATAATTGTAGAAATGCTCTCTATCACCACCCCAATGTCTGTGCCAGGGTCTCTGGCCAGTTGTCAATGGCTCCTATCACCTGCCCAGGATGGATCAAGCTTGCTTGTCTTTGTAATTCTGCACTTATTAGAGACCTGGAAACAAAGGAATGCTGAAAAAGAGAAAATAGGACCTCACGCAAATGGGCTTGTGACACAATTTTAAAGAATTGTGTAAATGTGAATCTTTTACAAATGTGTGTGTGAATGTGGTTGTTGTGGCCGAGTGGTGAAGGCGATGGACTAGAAATCCATTGGGGTCTCCCTGCTCAGGTTGGAGTCCTGCCAACAACGTTAAAGTGTTGATGTTCTGGAGGAGACAACATCTGATCTTTGTTAGATCCACGAGTCAAAGGTTTTCTTTAAAGTGCTGCAGCAGCTGAGGATGAGGGAGAGACAGAATTACAAACCATCTTCCTGAGGACATTTTGAAAAATGATTCCAAATCCGAAGTTGTTGATACACAAGAGAAGAAAACACGTCAAAGTTTGTTCATTTTTATGAGTCACACTGAAAATGAACAGAAGAGTGACAGTGAAAATGGATTCAAAAATAATAAATTATCATAAATAATGAATAAATACTCAGAATTTACTGGCATTTGACTGAATTTTGTGGTTAATCAGTAGATAAAAGAGTAACATATATATTCTATACATGTGATATACGTACATGGCTTTGGACAAAAGCATCTGCTCAATGAAATTGTAGGATTGTAGAATTTTATAAATGTAGAATATAATTGTATAAATGCTCTCTATCACCACCCCAACGTCTGTGCCAGGGTCTCTGGCCAGTGGTCAATGGGCTCCTATCACCTGCCCAGGATGGATCAAGCTTGCTTGTCTTTGTAATTCTGCACTTATTAGAGACCTGGAAACAAAGGAATGCTGAAAAAGAGAAAATAGGACCTCACACAAATGGGCTTGTGACAGAAACTAAGATAATTTTGTGAATATCCATCCTCTACAAATGTGTGTCAATGTGGTTGTTGTGGCTGAGTGGTGAAGGCGATGGACTAGAAATCCATTGGGGTTTCCCTGCTCAGGTTGGAGTCCTGCCAACAATGTTAAGCTGTTGATGTTCTATGTCAGGGTGAACGTCATACCTGTGCCTGATTCAGTGTGGTGGCTCATACCTGAATTTATCCAAACCAGCTAACTTCTTAACGCCAATCTACACAGTTTCAATCATACAAACCTCAAACTGCAGTAAGAAATTTTCAATTCTCTCATCCACCAACAATCCTCATCTATAAAATCTGGAAGATGGAACCGCAGAAAGTCTGCGGGAGAACGTAGACGAGTGCTGCCACCGACCCATCATGGGGAAGACCGGTAACGTGGCTAAACATCAGGAGTCATGAGTTTGCTCAAAAATAATGACTTGGAGTGAGTTCAATGAGTTCATAGCCAACAATTCTCCATCAGCAAGCACATCCTGCAAAAGCAATGATGACAATTTTCCTTTTAAAAAGCAGGAACGTTGCGCAGATCCAGGATCAGTGGGAACGGCTGTTTGCTTTAAACGGTTGGGGGGGAAGAGTCGATTTATTGTCGAGTCAATGTTATTTATATTGTGCCAAATCACAAAAAAAGTTATCTCAAGACACTTGACAGGTAAAGCAGGTCTAGAACCACACTCCTTCAATGAATTCACGTATGTGAAGATGTTCAACTTATGTGACAAATTCTCATGACAATGAGTCCAGAGAGCCTGTCAGCGTTGACATTCCCCTGGTGTCAGTGAAGTCATGTCAACGAACCTGGGGCCTGTAGTTGGTGTCCATCCTTGATATCCTCCAAACAGGTCATCAAACTTGGCCCTCGTCAGCTTGAAGGACAGCTGGAAACGGCCTTCGTCCAGGCACAGTTTTTGGAGAAAGCGAGTTAAGAAGTTTAGAGTTCCAAGAAGCTTCTTCAGTTCGTTCAGTTTGGTCCTGTAGAACTGTTCAATGTGTCATGACTTCAGAAGCTCAAATCCTCTCTAAGTTCTAGTGAGAGTGGAAGAGATTATAAAATGAGAGAAGCAGGGCCCTCACTCAGAGCTGAAACAGCTCAGTTGGGAGAGCGTTAGACTGAAGATCTAAAGGTCCCTGGTCCGATCCCAGGTTTCAGCAGAGGAACAGCATTGACTTTACTTTCCAGTGGAGGAACTGCAGACATGAAGGAAACTAACATCTTGTCCTGTGTATTCTTATGACATTCAAGACATTTTTGGAGCCTCTTGTTGGATTTTGCCACAGAGAATCAGAGCCAATCAAAAGCATGGTGGACTTTAACATGGAGGATTGAACAAGTCAAGAAAGCAGCAGTTTGACCTTCACAGGTGTTTCTTTTCCTGTCTAAATACTGTAGAAAGAGCCTGAGTAGCTCAGACGGTAGAGCATCAGACTTTTTTTCTGAGGGTCCAGGGTTCAAGTCCCTGTTCAGGTGCTGTGGATGTTCCACTTCAGAATTCAGAATAAGGACCAGGAGGGTGGGACACAATAATAGATAGGAGTAAATGTGGAGTCTGCCTTCTTTTCTAGAATGTGTGGCCAAGTGACATCACTGACATGAATGGATGACTTCAGTCACATGACTGGATGACAGTGTAGATTCCAATGTAGAGGTTGGGGAAATAGTCTCTGAGAATCCAGCTTGAACCAACGCCCTCCTTGTTTTTCAAAAACCCAAACAGCGACCATCAGTCTCCCTCCAATCCTGTACTTGGGTTCAATGTTGCTTTTCCATTTTGCAGCAGTAGGTGTCGCTGTGATACCAGGTTCAGTTCAAGAGTCCCAACTCCAGCTCATGTTGGTGACCTCAGTGGCAGGGGAAAATGGCGCTTCAGTGGATCATGTGGATCAACTCATGTCTGTCCTCACTGCTCCACAGGTCTGTCAAATGTTCTGTAAAATAGTTTGAGCCACAGCAGAGATGCTAGATTAGGAGTTGATGGGAGTTGTTGCAGATACCAGTGTCCAAAGTCCAGCTTGAACCCAGTTTGTGCCACTTATTTGTCAAGCTAGCAGAGATTCTTTTCACTGCCAAGCTAAAGTGACTTCTGTCAACAAAGGTAAACATACAAAAGGATATTTCTACTGTCAGTTCAAGATTTTTATCAAACTCCTTTTTCACAGCTTGAACCTTCCTCTTGTGTTAGCTTTCTGTTCCCATCTCTGATGTTAACAGGTCTGTTTTGACCCACGTCTTCAATCGGCTGTAAAATAAACTAAAAACAATTTTCTATCATCCAAGTTGTTTCCCATCTCTTGGTTACCTTGTTAGGCTTCCTTATCCATGGAAATATTGATTGGAATATTTTGATGTGGGCCTCTAGACAAACAAACAACAACCAGTCAAGAAAGTCAAACCAACAGAAACCAACTACTGGTTCAAAACCAGTAAAAAACAAAAACAGAGGAAAAGTCTCTGTGTGTAAGAACATGCATGTGTATGTGTGTGTGTTTAGATGCGTGTGTGTCAAAAACTGACAACATGAGCCAACAGTGGTGGTGTCTGTCAAAGAGGTGGAGCTCTGTCCTTCACCTGCAAGATTTCAGCAGGCAGCTCAGGTCTAGTTTTCTTCACTGTGCCACCATGATAAGTTTCCTCCTGAGAAGTTCTTGTCCAAGGTCATAGCTGGTAAAAGAATTGTCACAGTGATACTGGGACCCTGCAGTCCAGTCGTCATATCCAGGACCACACTGGACATGGCCGTCTTTGTTTGTTTTGTTGTTGTGCAATGTGAGAGAACATGACAGACCATTTTATACCAAAGACAGGCTGTGTGTGTGTCTGTGTGTGTGTGTGTGTGTGTGTGTGTGTGTGTAACCATGTTAAATTCTTTTAAATAAATGTGTTTCAACCTGCTATTATTTGTATGCTGTATGATTTATGAAACCCAAGACTAACTAAGGTGTACATACTGCAACCTAAAGTATGGTAATGAGGAGAATGATGAAAAATCCACAAGGTGATCAGAAAATAATAAATGTATTCAGGAAAACAAAATCATCTCTGAACATGTGTGATTGAAATATGTCAGTGGGACTGGCAGAATCTGGCTTTACCACAAAGTGTCTCATTAAGAGATCTCTCACATGCATCTGCTGGGGAGGGTCAATCTGTCCGTCCACATTCAGATCATTGATGCAACAACTCTGTTCTGATCAAACTACTCAGGATGAAACAGACCAATGTTGACATCAAGTAGCAACTCAGCAGCTGATCAACAGAGTCCTAAGCACCAGTAGAGCCTGTCCATCGTCCCTGGGTGGGCTCGAATCACCAGCCTCTCGGTTAACAGCCGACCGATTGAGCCATAGAGACTCTGAGTCTCCTGCTTTTCATGAAGAGTTTTCAGGCTAAATTTCAGAGTGTGAGGTCCACACTGCACATTTGAGGGAACATGAAGGACAGATGAGAGTCTGACTGTCATGGTGAAAGCCGTACTCTGGTGCTGGGATGAGGTCATTGAGATGATCTGGGAGCAGTCCTCATGTCAAATGGACAAAATGTGTCAACATGAAATGTAATTGGAAACCTATTTGAAGCCTTATTTTGTGTTTGATGGACATTTTTTAAATCTCTAATGACTTGTTTTAACTAAACCTACTGGATCCTGTGGTGCCTGATGAGGAGACAACTTGGGTACAAAGTTGAAGAGGAGGGTTTTTGGAGGGGAGGTGATTTTTTTTCCAGTGTTGTAAATCAAAATAACTACAACGACATGATAGAATTTTCTCAAAATGTCATGACTAAGATGGATTCCAAACCAAATCAGCTGTCACAAGGGAAAGTCTGCATGTAAACACACACACACACACACACACACACACACACACACACACACACACACACACACACACCAACTGACATTCCCAGGGACTAAACCAAACCAATTCCTACTTAACCCTAAGCTCCACCTCAGTTCCAGATGAAACTGGTTGAACATGGAACCTTCCCACTTGGAAAATTTCCATCACCTTCACCACCACTGGAGTATCAACAAAGATTTTGGTCAACACCAGAATGGTTGAGACAAGACAACATGCTACCAATCCTCTCTCTCTCCCTCATCATCAGCTGCTACAGCCCTTGAAAGAAAACCTTTGACACATGGACCTAAAGTCAGAGCAGATGTTGTCTCCTCTGGAACAGCAGTTTAACGTTTTTCGCAGGACTCGAACCTGCGCGGGGAGACCCCAAAGGATTTCTAGTCCGCCACCTTAACCACTCGGCCACAACAACTACACTCCCATGAACATGAGTAGAGGATTGATATTCAACAATTTATCTTCATTGAAGCACAGTAGATTTTTTTAATCTTCTCATAAACACAAACTATTTGTGTGTGTGTGTGTGTGTGTGTGTGTGTGTGTGTGTGTGTGTGTGTGTGTGTGTGTGTTGTTTACCAGCAAGCTGAAAACTGTTGTGGTATTTGACAATTCTATTGTTTCTGAATGAAAATCATGTGAAGGAGAATCATTGAGACATCCTAAAAATGGCTGAGGTCTGCTGAGCTGCAACAGGTCTGAGCTGCTTTTGATGCCCAGATGATGAGGAGGCAGTGAATGTTGGGTTTGGTGGAGCTGAAAAAATGCTGCAGGTGTTGAGAGGTCTGCTGGAGTCCAGGACTTCCTCTCCAGGTCTCAGCTTCTCCCTGCAGTTCACACAAACACCACAACAGTCCTGGAACCCCTGCAGATGGTGGAGGACCATGATGACCCCGATGCACCATCAGGGCATCAAAAACCAGTCATGATGATCAAAAAGGTCCCTCCACTCATCCAGGGTCAACTCTAGAAGAAGCTTCTGGAACAGATGAGCAAACACTCTCAACTAGAAATCATGATTAAAACGCAATTTTGATTTTTACAATTTCCTTCAATGTTTTAAAAACCATCAAAGTGGACAGAAGCCCAGATGGTCCAAACCTGTTTCCTGTCTCCTGCCATTGTGGAGAGCCTCTGTTCTGTCCTGCTGCTGTCCAGTTGTCTCTACTGAGCTCCTCTGCTGGTTCCACCTTGAAGAGTGTCTGAGCTAAAATTGAACCTTGAGGAACTTCAACCTTTGATCTCAGAGTTTTGTGTTTGATCTTAGAAATCTGTCTTTGATCTCACCTGAGACAAAGACACGGAAGCTCAAACTGCTGTTGAGGAGGCCGTGATTGTATAGTGGTTAGTACTCTGTGTTGTGGCCTCAGCAACCCTGGTTCAAATCCAGGTCACGGCAGCATGAGACAAATTTCTTGTGTGTACCGATGGACACAAACCAAGCTGAAATTTCCCACAATGCAATAGGGTGGTGTTTGGTCAGTTTCTTCTCAATGCTAATGTCTGCTAGCTTAGTCTGCTAGCTTAGTCTGCTACTTTGATGGCTCTGACTACAAAAAGGTCCAGACCCCTGGATATGGTGGTTCCTCCCTAAACGTAGATTCTGTCAGCTCATGTTTTGAAATCAACTCACCATGAACACAAGTAGATTTCAATGGACTGCAAATGTGTCTCATTTAATGGAAAACATGTCAAATATAAATTCCATCACCTGAGGAGGTCTGCTGCTGGAATTAAGCTCCAGATATTCACAAGATATTCTAGAGCTTTAAAATAACCCTTATCCCAGTGGCTTTCACGTGTGAGACAGAAGAACATGGATGGATGGAAATATAATATTTAATATATTGCAGGATATTTTCCAATATATTCCACTATATTTACTATATTTTCGGTCTTGTTTCAATGTTATAACATTAAGCTCATCTTAGTAAAACAATGAAGTTACCTGAACTAAATTCTTGAAAAAAAAAACTGTCACTGACTGAAATAAATCTAATCTACTTCAAAGTTCCTTCTGTTGTCATAAGTCAGCCATTTTAAGTGTACTTGTAGTTCCAGAGCATTCCAAGTGGAGATGATATGAATCATTTTGTTCGATGAACTCAGTTCCTCTGCTTTGATGTTGGTGGACTGAGTGGAGTTTGCCTGAACCTGCTTGAACCTGTTTGCTCCTGCTCAGTCCCTCACTCAAGCCTCACTCAGCCTCAGCAACACCGCTCCACTGAGGACTGATTCAGGTTCCTAGCAACCAAATACAGAGGAGAGCCCAGCCTCACGGCAGGTCTTTGCAGAATCAATTTTCACAATCAAAGCTCCCACAGCTGCAAAAAGTGAGAGGACAAGCAGTGATGTTCAAGTTGAACGTCCAACGTGGGGCTTGAACCCACAATCCTGGGATTAAGCATCTCATGCTCTACTGACTGAGCTAGTTAGGCTACATCTGAGTAGCTTCAATAGCATGAAGTGATCAGAGTGAGAGATGTTACAAGCGCTTCATCTGCAAAAGAAAAGAACAGCGCCATCTGGCATACACGTGACCACAGTCACATGAGCAATCACATGATTAATGAATGACAACAAACACACCTTCATCTTTGACAAAACAGTAAAATAAAAGGTGAATCACAGATGAGACACCAGTGGTAAAAACACTAAAGTGCTGTCAAGGAGAAACAGGATACGACCAAACACACACACAAGTTACAGAGAGAGAACTCTCCCAGAGGGAACCACTCAAAGGAGAACCATAGACATCATCAGGCTGTATGACCTCATCAATATGAGACAGGGGGATAGGAAACAAGCTCAGAGATGTCAGAAACATGAGATCCAAGTGGTGAGAAAGCTTCAACTGGTGAGGTTACAGAAGAAGACTGAGAGATCAAAGACAATTTGTGTCCACAAAGAAATCATTGAGAAATCAAGGTGAGATCAAAGAAGGAATTCTAAGATCAAACACAAAACTCTGAGATCAAAGGTTGAAGTTCCCCAAGGTTCAGTTTTAGCTCAGACTCTCTTTAATATCTCTATACTGCCACTTGTCATCAGGAGACTCAGTATAAACTTCCACAGTTCTGCTGATGTCACATAGCTGTACATCGCCGTGTCTCCTGATGACTTCCTCCACGTCACCTGTTGATGTGACAGGACTCGACCAAACATCATGTTTTGATGAAGAGGGTGTGAGTCTGAGTTGGCTCAGTTGAGACAACTGGACAGCAGCAGGACAGAACAGAGACTCTCCACAATGACAGGAGACAGGAAACAGGTTTGGACCATCTGGGCTCCACCCACTTGTATTTATTAAAGGAAATTGTAAAAATCAACAAAGTGGAAACATTGGTTTTGCCAGTGGGTTTAAATCATGATTGATATGTTAGTGTTTGTTCATCCATTTATTTGCCCAAGAGAAGAAGAAGTGACTCTGAGTCAAACTGGAGTCCTTTGAGGTCTGGCATCTCAAGAAGGAGGAGCATTCAGGCTGAGGTCATCATAACAGTCAGGATGTGCTGACTCATCATTAGTGGGAATCTCAGTGTCAATGTTGTGTAGTGAGGGACAGCACTGTTGCTGTGGCCTGATATGTAGATGAAGGAATCAATGAGACACCATGAAGACAGACAGCATTGCTGGACAACACCTTCTTTTATTACTTCAGCATTGGCAAGAACTGGAAGCATCAGCAGAACCACCACAGAAGAAGAACACTTTTTTTTTTTTACAGATTTTTCATGTCACCAAGCACTCTATGAGCTAAACTGCCCCCTTCTGGTGTAACTACGCATGTACAGGTGAAACAATGAAACTCTTACCAAAAATAACAGAAAATCATGGAGCTCATTATGACATCACACTAACTACTTTCACTCCAGAAATCAGGTCATGACATCATAAAGAAGAATAGAAGTCTCTTCCTCACAGGTGTCACAGAACAAAATCTCTCCAACACTAAACAGTAGTGAGAGAGCAAAGCTGGTAAGAAGACAGGACTGTTGGAGGAGGAAACCTCTCAATGTTCCAGAGTTGTTTCAGTGGAAGACATCACATTTGGGAGGGAGGTTCTTGACATTTTCATCCATTTTTATTTTGGTCAGATGAACACATCATGAGCTCTACTTGGACAGAATACGCCTTCAAACAGGCAGGGGTGCTGAGGCTCAGAGACCAACAGTTGAACAACATCAGAGCTCATCAGAACAAAGACCAAGGTGTCTGTTTTCATTTCAAAAGATTTGTTGTCAGTGAGTCTATTATATTTTTCATCAACACCTGAATGAAGGATGGTTTCATGAAAAACTGTCATTTTTTTAACGAAAGCTGAGAAAAACACAGTTTTGTCAAAGAAGTGGTTTTCCAGCATCAAACTGGACTTCATTTTGTTTCCATCTCTCATTTGGTGACTTCAAATGTTCACTGTAAAAATCCAGCCTACTAATCAGGAGGAGGCCCAGTATTGGACCATGAGCTGATCTCTGCTATGCTGGTAGATGGGAACTTGTTTAAAGTTGATTTTGTGATTATTTTTCAACAAAATGTGCTCAGACGGCTCCTCAACAGTTCTGATGATGAACAGAACCTCTGTCCTCATGGGTCATGTGACAGGATGAGACCTCTACATGAGCCAGAAGCAGTGAACGCACCCCCGCACAGCAGAACATGTTCACTTGACCTGCTCTGGCTACTTGTGGTTAGCTTGCTGCTAACAAAAGTGGGTACAAAAATGGAATCATGGTCCCTTCAGACTTTCCTTCAGTTTTATTCTGTCAGTGGAACGAGTCAGTTTGGGCTGTAGAGACTAAAACAATCAAGCCAATGTTTTGCAGCCACTTCTTCTTGGATGTTTATGGGAAAAAAGTATTTTGGGGCCACAGTGCATCACGTGGTGGATGGGGGAGGAGCATCCAAATCTGAGGAGACGTTTCCATTGGATGGAAAATGAGTCGACACCACTGAGGGAAGGATGAGTCCTCAAATGTTTGAATTGTTTTAACAGGAAGAGAAAAAAAGAAAAACCGGGAGTTTGATGTAAAAACACTGGAAAAGTTTTTGGTTTGTCATGTGTGGAGAGATAAATGAGCCATGACCACAGAGATGCAGGATCAGAACTGAGAACATGGAGTTTTCATTTCAGGGACCTTCAACAACCTTTGATCTATCTGATAAAACAGGCCAGAACTGAGACTTGACCTTGAGAACAGAGATGGACGATCATGAAAACATGAGAAAAACCACAAGACTGCAATTAGGAGACGTCCTGTTGCTTTAAACATCATCACGGTGAAAGCAGAAGAAGCCTGGAGCTCAGTTGTGGCGGCCCTGCAGTCACACGTCCGTGGTGTCTTGGTGGTGAACTCCAGCCTCTTCATCAACCAAGCCTTCCTCTGTAGCATCACCAGCGTTGAGTTCAATGTTCTCCTGGTGTCCTGCCTGCCGCTCCATTTTGGCCTGGAAGACATGACAGCTCAGACCTCCAGTTGCTGCTGAAACAACTGCTCATAGCCAAGGACTACGAAGCTACGTCGTGTTACCTTGAAGTAGCAGTAGAAGAAGACAGCACATGACCCCAGGATCAGATGGTGGATGAACGCTCTGATGATGAAATCACTTAAAGGCACTGAAAAACATTTAGAATCATCACATTTGATCAATGACATCACCACTGACCGCCACAGACATGTTGATGGTTGAAGGTTCTTGATGGAAGGCTGCATGTTAAAGGAACACGCTAAATTTTAGGAGAAGTCTCTGACTGTCCATCATCCCCAGAGCCAGACTAGAAGATGGAGACCCTTCTCTAGGAGCTGAGACTCATGCTAGTTAGCTTAGCACAATGAATGGTAGGAGGTGGGAAGTGTTAGCATAAAAGTCCCAAACAGTCGTTGCCTGTGGAAGGAACTGAAAAAAAAGAAAATAGAAGTTTTAATATAAACAGACAGAAAATGTTGTTATTTCATGTGTTTTCACAGAAAACAGACACCCCCTATTTTTTGAATTTATTCCACCTGACCAGTAGGTGGAGCTCTGACGCTTACGTGGGTTAGGCTGAGAGATTTTTCCCACAGGCCCAACGACGCCTCAGAAATCAAACGGACTTGAGAAGACGTTCATCCATCGTTTCTCTCTTCATTGATCCTCAGTCTTCATCCTGGGTATCACATGTAGCGTCCAGATACCCCTCAGTCTGGAGCCGCTACACCTGCATTCATATATCTGGGCTTGTGGATCACTTTTAACAGACATTCTAATTTTAGAATCAGACACATAGCTGGGACTACTTTCCTGACTGGGAGCAGTGATTTGGCCACCAAAACCAAATGTTTGTTGGAGCAGGAGAGCGACTGCTGCTACTGATCATGGCCGACATTGGAAGAGAGGGTGAGGAGGAGGAGGAGGAGGAGGAGGAGGACTGCAGGACAAACCAACATCATGATCCTGAGACAGTTGATGCTAACACTTCCCACTCACTACCATTCATTATGCTAAGCTAACTCATGGTCTGCTGGTCTCTGCTGGTCTCAGCTCCCTCATGGACACACAGAACATGTAATTACAACATTCTTGGTTTGATTTCACCAACGTGTTGAACCTCATGCAGTTTCCTCTCTCTTTGTTTCCTGTTTGTTCAAACTGTCCAGTTCAAGTCTGGGGCCTCTTGCAACGAGATCGTTTCCTGTCAGGTTCGTTCTGACACTGAGTTTGAAGTGGGACCTTCACGTGAGCAAATGATAGGACGAACAAATGTTTCTGGAGAAACTATTAACACTTGCTAACACTTCCCAACCGCTACGATTCAATGTGCTAAGCTAACTAGCGAGGGTCTCAGCTCCCTAGAGGAGAGTCTCTGTCTCCTTGTCTGGTTCTGGGGATGATGGACAAGAAGCATATTTCCCAGAAGGTTGGTGGATTCATTTAACACAGACTATTTTTACACGTCCGCCATCGTTCCACTGTTATTCTGAAAATGACAACAGTCCAGATTTAATCAGGATTCTAGAAAGAGTTTATTCTGGGTGGGTTTTCAAAACTGAGCATTTCTCAATGAAAACGTAGGACAGACCAATATTATTTAGGTTTGAGGCTTTTCTGTCATGAATGAACTTCAGGAGGAATTAAAACTGTAGAGTCTCACAGTGTGAGACACTTTAACTGGACGGGAGACAAACAAATGACAAGTCAAGTCAGTTTTATCTATATTGCACCAAATCACAACAAAAGTTATCTCATGACACTTTACAGGTGTCTGCTTTCTGAATTGTACCAAGGTGCTTGTTTCCTTGGACTTATAGATTTCTTTTTTAACGGGGCATTTGAGTCCAAAGTTGTTCTTAAGGAGCCTGTTGGACTGTCAAGAAAATGATCAATTTGACAGTGAACTTTAGCTCCGCCCTTCATCTCTCAGACTAGCCTAGCTAGTTAGAATTAGCTAGCTGGACTATTTTCCATAGTCATGTAAACAGCTTCATCAGAATGTTGTCATTTTCAGGCTAAAAACATGAAGCAGGAGAACA
This sequence comes from Aulostomus chinensis, assembly GCF_037954235.1. Lineage (NCBI taxonomy): Eukaryota > Metazoa > Chordata > Actinopteri > Syngnathiformes > Aulostomidae > Aulostomus > Aulostomus chinensis. The sequence goes on from NC_141323.1 coordinate 29,236,754, forward strand.
GAGGAGTAGAAAGTGCATGTAAATGTAGTCAGGGTCACATTCTTCTGTCTGACTCCAGCTGGTCCTGTTGTCACCTGCTATGATGAGGTGGAGCTCCTGGCTCTCAGAGGAGAAGTGATGGGGGAAAACATGGGACAGGTGATAAACACATTTGTAGTTCCCTCGGTGGGTGTGGTCTGCTGCTGAGAACAGGAACTGGGCGGAGTACTTGAGCGCTGGTAGGGTGTAGTTCTGTGCCGTGCTGGAGGTGGAGAAGATGAGCTGGAACAGGCCTCCTGGGTACTGTGGTTCAACAGAGCAACTGATGGTGAAGTTGGAGCCCCGGAGCAGCAGAGTCTCCTGCTGCCTCACCTCAGAGACGCCGTCAGTGAAGGCAGAGAAGGAGATGTTTGGCTGGACCAGCAAATCTGTGGAGGGGGGAGCAGAAGAAAGGCTGAATCAGCAGATGTGCTGGTGTCATCGAGGAAGCAGCAGCTTGTTTGGAATGTCCAGTTTTACCTGAGCACACCACCATCAGACTGGTAGCACTTTGAACTTCATCAGTCTCCACTACACACTCCCGCAGTCCAGATGCTGACTGGACACAAGAAGACCTGATCCACCACACAGGCCTGGATCGCGAGTTCTGTCTTTTATTTGTCAAAGCAGCAGAGCCACAATTCATCCGTCTACACACTGCAGAGGCAGACTGGTGGAGCCATTCAGGACCCCCAGGGGCCGCTGGTCTCCACTCTCCCTGGTGTTTGATCTCCACGGTCCCAGCACAGCGACTGGGCTCTCCCACCATCCTGACTCCATCAGGCTCTGAGCAGACACAGGAATCATGAGTGGTAGAAGTAAAGCAGTGGGATGAAGCAGATCTATGACCTTCACCTGAGCAGACGAGGCCAACGCTTTTCCCAGGTAAGCAGGTCTTCCTCACTGAGCCAGACCTTCCACAGTTTAGCAGAGCAGATTCATCTCCACCACACTGGAACTTTGCTGCCATGACTGGGGTCTCCATGTCTGTATACGGGCCCCCGTGGAGGAGGGACGGAGCCCCACACCCCAACTCTCTACACACCACCTCTGCATCCTGCAGGCCAAAATCCTCCTCACACACAGAGGACCATGACTGGTTAGACTTCACCTCCAGTCTGCCTGAGCACAGACTGGACCCCCCCACCAGCCTGACAGACTCTGTGGAGACATCAGGAAATCATCATTCTAATATTCACCCATTTTTCTCAGCTACTAATCCTGCTTAAACTCATCGGAAAAAACAAGAACCATGAAACTTCCCTTCCTGACTCACCTTCCTCTTGTTATTGCTTGATGAGGCTGAACCCCCAAAACACACACACACACACACACACACACACACACACACACACACACACACACACACACACACACACACACTCATATTTGAGACAACTTGGTCTCTCTGCTTAAAGTGAAACATCTGGATTCCGTATTTCACATCATCAACATGACCCTCATCAAAATCAGGATCTCATCATTGTCAGAATAACAGAGGAATATTTGTGTTCATGTAAACAGCCAAAGACAACTTGTCCTGGATCTCAGTCACATGACTGTTAGTGTCAATAATGTTACCCGAGCAGGTGATTTCCTGGATGGAGGAACCAGGAGAGTTCCATGATCTCACACACTCCTTCAGTGTTGATGGAGACTGAACACACTCAGAGTAGATGAACCACATGAGTCGTTCTGAGGACTCGTCTCTCTCCTGTATTGAGACAGCAGAACCACAGTCCAGCCGTCTACATATCACAGCTGTTTCCTTCAGGGTCCAGGACCGGTCTGTCTCTGCTGCTCTCCACTCTCCCAGGTGTTTCACCTCCAATCTACCAGCACAGTGGTTTGCTCCTCCCACCAACCTGACATCATCAGCATCTGAGCAGAGACAAGAGCATCATTAATACATGAATATGCAACAGGACGGAGGAGGACCTGAACCAAAGCTCCACCTGAGCAGATGAGTCCAACTGATTTGCCAGGTGAGCAGGTGTTTCCAGACCCTGAGCGTCCACAGTCCAAGAGGGAAGATTCATGGCCCTCACACTGGAACACCTGAGCCCAGAATGGAGACTCTGCTGGTCCAAAAAGTCCCCCCTCCAGGACTGAAGGTGTCCCACATCTCAGCTCTCCACACAGCACCTCTGCATCCTGCATGTCAAAGTCCTCTTCACACACTGAGGACCACAGCTGGTTAGATTTCACCTCCAGTCTGCCAGAGCAAAGGTTCGACCCGTCCACCAGCCTGACAGACTCTGAAAAAGACAACAAGAGGCAGATTCATGATGAGAATGAATTCATGTCAACATGAACTCACCGTTTCATGCCTCTGACATGTTAACTAGCAAACCCTGGAAATGAGACAGGAAAACACAGATTTCCAAGGAATTGAACCTGAGAATGAAAAAGAAAATTTAGAATTGCAAGGAATTTATCCTCTTTGAAATAATTCACATGCTCTTATATCATCTGAAATCCCACACGTGTAAATCAGAGAACACAACTGGAATCTTTGGTTTTCATCACCATCTTGACCCTTGTCAAATTTGAGCACCGGTGGCTTGAAGTTAAGAAATATTAACTTGTGATTGGAGGGTTGCTGGTTCAATCCTCAGGATTTGCAGGAAGAAGCAGTGTAAATGACTCTCATGTCGGTCTGTTTCTGAGGGAAAATTTCCTGAGGGGTTTTAATTTGTTCAGGTAATTTTCAGGATTTGAGAATTTCATTTTGAAGGGAATCCAGTTACGTTCCTGTTTTGCACATCTGGCAGGCAGCAATTTGATGCCTTCACAGAATGAAGTGAGGTTAAACAGGGTTTTCCTGATGTGTGCTGATCCTGTTAAAGACACTGAAGCTCCTGGCTGGAACTGGAACAAGGAATTCTGTGGTTCATTTGTTTGATATCAATTTATGGGAATCAGTGAACTTGATCGAGTGTTGAGATGAAGGCTATGCTAACAGGAGCTTCTCTCACAACTGTTTCTCAGTCTTGTTAGCTTCTCTACCTCACCACATGAGCACACTATGGGTGAACATGACTCATTTTTGTGGTTCGTTGTTGTGTAGATTGTTCATGTTGCACATCTGACGTTTAAAATTGTTGTTTTTCTAAGAGATAAATTTATTTCATTTATCTGTCTTTTAGCTCGGAAGGTTTTTTTCTGAAGACAAAAATGAAACAGAGAGACAGTAAATTATGTTAAAATACAACTGAAAGCTGAACAGATTAAAAAGCTACTGGAAACATCAGTACACTTCACCTTTGTCTCACCGGGAATGAGCTACAAGCAGCACTGCTGCCTCCCTCACTACCACCACCATGGGGCCCTTGAGCAAGGCCCTCAGTGGCTGAACTGAGCAGCTTGTTTTATGTGATAATGAACATTATCAGAGTGATGCTGCAAATGTGAGTCCCTCAGTGAGTTTCCTCTGGTAAAATAAAGGTTAAAAAAGGGAATATCATCATTGTCAGAATAACAGAGGAACATTTGTGTTCATGTAAACAGCAAAAATCAACTTGTCCTGGATCTCAGTCACATGACTGTTAGTGTCAATAATGTTACCTGAGCAGGTGATTCCCAGGATGGTGGAACCAGGATAGTTCCATGATCTCACACACTCCTTCAGTGTTGATGGAGACTGAACACACTCAGAGTTGATGAACCACATGAGTCGTTCTGAGGACTCGTCTCTCTGCTGTGTTGAGACAGCAGAACCACAGTCCAGCCATCTACATATCACAGCTGTTTCCTTCAGGGTCCAGGACCAGTCTGTCTCTGCTTCTCTCCACTCTCCCAGGTGTTTCACCTCCAGTCTACCAGCACAGTGGTTTGCTCCTCCCACCAACCTGACATCATCAGCATCTGAGCAGAGACAAGAGCATCATTAATACATGAATATGCAACAGGACGGAGGAGGACCTGAACCAAAGCTGCACCTGAGCAGATGAGTCCAACTGATTTGCCAGTTGAGCAGGTGTTTCCAGACCCTGAGTGTCCACAGTCCAGGAGGGAAGATTCATGGCCCTCACACTGGAACACCTGAGTCCAGAATGGAGACTCTGCTGGTCCAAAAAGTGCCCCCTCCAGGACTGAAGGTGTCCCACATCTCAGCTCTCCACACAGCACCTCTGCATCCTGCATGTCAAAGTCCTCTTCACACACTGAGGACCACAGCTGGTTAGATTTCACCTCCAGTCTGCCAGAGCAAAGGTTCGACCCGTCCACCAGCCTGACAGACTCTGAGAAAGACAACAAGAGACAGATTCATGATGAGAAGGAATTCATGTCAACATGAACTCACCTGTTCATGCCTCTGACATGTTAACTAGCAAACCCTGGAAATGAGACAGGAAGACGCAAATTTCCAAGGAATTTATCCTCCTTGAAATAATTCATGTGATCCAACAGGGCTGGTTCGAGACAGTCACATATAAGGGGGCAGATGGAAATGTGAAGGGGGCAAAGGGTGGCAACACATGTGGGAAAATGGTGTGGTGGCGGTGTTGGGGGGGGGGGGTAGGTGGTTCTCTGGATAACTGATATTATCATGTAGTTTGATTGCTCTTTATCAGACCTTTACCCTAAGACCGGTCCCACTTGGTCCAACTTGTCCCACCTGAAGGCTAAGCTTCTGCTGGTGTAACTCTTCAGGTCACTGAGGCCCACAAACCCCCTGACCCTGATGAGGTGGCAATACCTCTGGGCAAAATTAAAAAAAAGAAAACAAAAACAAAAACAAAAAACAAAAAAACATTTCTTAGGATGACAACAACTAAATCTTGACATCTACCTTCATTGGATGGCCTGTATCAAATATATTCAAACCCAACAATAACACTTATCATGATTGCCAATGTCAACAAAAAAAAAAGGGTAGGCCAGGTTATTAAAGAAAAATCCCTTCACCAAGTCTCGAAAAACAAAACCGATCAATAGAAAATAAATAAATAAATAAAATAAAGAATAAAATAAAACATCCATCCATCCAGATCTCGACAACCAACAACATTGAAGGTCTTTGTTGGCTCCATGCAGCAGACCAGCTCACTGTGGTGCTTGTGGGATCCAGAAAGAAACACTTCTCTTACAGAGTCAAACAGTGAGAAGAACAACGGGCTGGTCCTCAGTTGACTCTACAAATACAGATGTGCGTGCAGCTGAGTGACAGGGAGATGAGAGGAAGCTGAGACTGTATCACGCACTTTTTTTGCATTTTTCCGCTACTGCAGATAATTTTGTCAACTCATAATATATCAATTTTGTACGTATATCAAAATGTGTTTTTTTTTAACTTCTAAAATTTTGATTTGAGGGGGCAGGGCATTTGTTTGAGACAGATCTTGCTTCCCCATAGAGCCGCCCTGTTGATCTTATATCATCTAATATCCCACATGTGTCAATCAGAGAACACAACTGGAATCTCTGGTTTTCATCACCTTCTGGACCCTTGCAAAATTGAGCACTGGTTATGTCACGATCCCTGTCTCGTGCTTCCTGTTTTATTTTGCAATCATGTCCTGTCTTCCTGACCTCCCTCCTGTGATTCCCTCATGTGTCTCACCTGGTTGATTGCACCACCTGTGTCTTGTTTCCCCTCTCGTATTTAACCCGTGTGTTTTCCCCTGTTAGGTTGTTGGGTCATTGTTGTTGTTGATGATGTCGCTGTCGTCGCTGATTGTTCTGTCTTGTATACTGTCAAGTTCATCAGTCACCGGTCAAGCCTCCAGCCTCACGTCTTGTCTCCGCCCTCACGCCACGTCTCCGCCCTCACGCCACGTCTCAAGCCTTCGCCCTCACGCCACGTCCAGCCCCCAGTCACCCAGCTTCAATAAACCTCTTTTGTGCACCTCCCAAAATTGTCTGCATTTGGGTCTCCCACACCATCCTCAACCCTCAACCCTAACATGTTACCAAAAGGAAAGAAAATTGCCTTGTGATTGGAAGGTTGCTGGTTCAATCCTCAGGATTTGCAGGAAGAGAGTGTAAATGACTCTAATGTCCGTCCATTTCTGAGGGAAAATTTCCCGTGGGCTTTTATTTTGTGAAGGCAATTCTCAGGAGTTGAGGCTTTTATATTGAAGAGCGTCCAGTTAAGTTCCTGCCCATCTGGCAGGCAGCATTTTGAAGCTCCTGGCTGGAACTGGAACAAGGAACTCTGTGTTTCATTTGTTTGATATCAATTTATGGGAATCAGTGAACTTGATTGAGTGTTGAGATGAAGGCTATGCTAACAGGAGCTTCTCTCACAACTGTTTCTCAGTCTTGTTAGCTTCTCTACCTCACCACATGAGCACACTATGGGTGAACATGACTAATTTTTGTGGTTCGTTGTTGTGAAGATTGTTTATGTTGCAGATCTGACATTTTAAAAAAAAGCTAATTTCATTTATCTGTCTTTTAGCACTTGAGGGTTTTTCCTGAAGAAAAGGATGAAACAGACAGTAAATTATGTTAAAATCCTGCTGAGTGCTGAACAGATTAAAAAGCTACTGGAAACATCAGTGCACTTCACCTTTGTCTGGCCAGGATTGAGCTACAAGCAGCACTGCTGCCTCCCTCATGAACACCACTGAGGTGCCCTTGAGCAAGGCCCTCAGTAGATGAACTGAGCAGCTTGTTTTGTGTTTTTGTGAACATTATCAGAGTGATGCTGCAAATGTGAGTCACTCAGGGAGTTTCTTCTGGTTAAATAAAGGTTAAAAAATGGAATATCATCATTGTCAGAATAATAGAAGAATATTTGTGTTCATGTAAACAGCCAAAGACAACTTGTCCTGGATCTCAGTCACATGACTGTTAGTGTCAATAATGTTACCTGAGCAGGTGATTTCCAGGATGGAGGAACCAGAAGAGTTCCATGATCTCACACACTCCTTCAGTGTTGATGTAGACTGAACACACTCAGAGTCGATGAACCACATGAGTCGTTCTGAGGACTCGTCTCTCTGCTGTGTTGAGACAGCAGAACCACAGTCCAGCCGTCTACATATCACAGCTGTTTCCTTCAGGGTCCAGGACCGGTCTGTCTCTGCTGCTCTCCACTCTCCCAGGTGTTTCACCTCCAGTCTACCAGCACAGTGGTTTGCTCCTCCCACCAACCTGACATCATCAGCATCTGAGCAGAGACAAGAGCATCATTAATACATGAATATGCAACAGGACGGAAGTGGACCTGAACCAAAGCTCCACCTGAGCAGATGAGTCCAACTGATCTGCCAGGTGAGCAGGTGTTTCCAGACCCTGAGCGTCCACAGTCCAGGAGGGAAGATTCATGGCCCTCACACTGGAACACCTCAGTCCAGAATGGAGACTCTGCTGGTCCAAAAAGTCCCCCCTCCAGGACTGAAGGTGTCCCACATCTCAGCTCTCCACACAGCACCTCTGCATCCTGCATGTCAAAGTCCTCTTCACACACCGAGGACCACAGCTGGTTAGATTTCACCTCCAGTCTGCCAGAGCAAAGGTCCGACCCGTCCACCAGCCTGACAGACTCTGAGAAAGACAACAAGAGGAAGATTCATGATGAGAATGAATTCATGTCAACATGAACTCACCTGTTCATGCCTCTGACATGTTAACTGGCAAACCCTGGAAATGAGACAGGAAAACATAGATTTCCATGAAATGGAAATGTGAAGGGGGCAAAGGGTGGCAACAGATGTGGGGAAATGGTGTGGTGGCGGTGTTGGGGGGGGGGGTAGGTGGTTCTCTGGATAACTGATATTATCATGTAGTTTGATTGCTCTTTATCAGACCTTTACCCTAAGACCGGTCCCACTTGGTCCCACTTGGCCCACCTGAAGGCTAAGCTTCTGCTGGTGTAACTCTTCAGGTCACTGAGGCCCACAAACCCCCTGACCCTGATGAGGTGGAAATACCTCGGGGCAAAATTAAAAAGAGAAAAGAACAAAAACTAAAAAAAAACAAAAAACATTTCTTAGGATGACAACAACTAAATCTTGACATCTACCTTCATTGGATGGCCTGAATCAAATATATTCAAACCCAACAATAACACTTATCATTATTGCCAATGTCAACAAAACTAAAAGGGTAGGCCAGGTTATTAAAGAAAAATCCCTTCACCAAGTCTTGAAAAACAAAACCGATCAATAGAAAATAAATAAAATAAAGAATAAAATAAAACATCCATCCAGATCTCGACAACCAACATCATTGAAGGTCTTTGTTGGCTCCATGCAGCAGACCAGCTCACTGTGGTGCTTGTGGGATCCAGAAAGAAACACTTCTCTTACAGAGTCAAACAGTGAGAAGAAAAAACGGGCTGGTCCTTAGTTGACTCTACAAATACAGATGTGCGTGCAGCTGAGTGACAGGGAGATGAGAGGAAGCTGAGACTGTATCACACACCTTTTTTTGCATTTTTTCCGCTACTGCAGATAATTTTGTCAACTCATAATATATCAATTTTGTCTGTATATCAAAATGTGTTTTTTTTAACTTCTAAAATTTTGATTTGAGGGGGCAGGACATTTGTTTGAGACAGATCTTGCTTCCCCATAGAGCCGCCCTGATGATCTTATATCATCTAATATCCCACATGTGTCAATCAGAGAACACAACTGGAATCTCTGGTTTTCATCACCTTCTGGACCCTTGCAAAATTGAGCACTGGTTATGTCACGATCCCTGTCTCGTGCTTCCTGTTTTATTTTGTAGTCATGTCCTGTCTTCCTGACCTCCCTCCTGTGATTCCCTCATGTGTCTCACCTGGTTGATTGCACCACCTGTGTCTTGTTTCCCCTCTCATATTTAACCCGTGTGTTTTCCCCTGTTAGGTTGTTGGGTCATTGTTGTTGTTGTCGTTGTTGATGATGTCGCTGTCGTCGCTGATTGTTCTGTCTTGTATACTGTCAAGTTCATCAGTCACCGGTCAAGCCTCCAGCCTCACGTCCTGTCTCCGCCCTCACACCACGTCTCCGCCCTCACGCCACGTCTCAAGCCTTCGCCCTCACGCCACGTCCAGCCCCCAGTCACCCAGCTTCAATAAACCTCTTTTGTGCACCTCCCAAAATTGTCTGCATTTGGGTCTCCCACACCATCCTTAACCCCCAACATTGACATGTTACCAAAAGGAAAGAAAATTGCCTTGTGATTGGAAGGTTGCTGGTTCAATCCTCAGGATTTGCAGGAAGAAGCAGTGTAAATGACTCTAATGTCGGTCCATTTCTGAGGGAAAATTTCCCGTGGGCTTTTATTTTGTTAAGGCAATTCTCAGGAGTTGAGGCTTTTATATTGAAGAGCATCCAGTTAAGTTCCTGCACATCTGGCAGGCAGCATTTTGAAGCTCCTGGCTGGAACTGGAACAAGGAACTCTGTGTTTCATTTGTTTGATGTCAATTTATGGGAATCAGGGAACTTGATTGAGTGTTGAGATGAAGGCTATGCTAACAGGAGCTTCTCTCACAACTGTTTCTCAGTCTTGTTAGCTTCTCTACCTCACCACATGAGCACACTATGGGTGAACATGACTAATTTTTGTGGTTCGTTGTTGTGAAGATTGTTTATGTTGCAGATCTGACGTTTAAAAAAAGAGCTAATTTCATTTATCTGTCTTTTAGCACTTGAGGGTTTTTCCTGAAGAAAAGGATGAAACAGACAGTAAATTATGTTAAAATCCTGCTGAGTGCTGAACAGATTAAAAAGCTACTGGAAACATCAGTGCACTTCACCTTTGTCTCACCAGGATTGAGCTCCAAGCAGCACTGCTGCCTCCCTCATGAACACCACTGAGGTGCCCTTGAGCAAGGCCCTCAGTAGATGAACTGAGCAGCTTGTTTTGTGTTTTTGTGAACATTATCAGAGTGATGCTGCAAATGTGAGTCACTCAGGGAGTTTCTTCTGGTTAAGGAAAGGTTAAAAAATGGAATATCATCATTGTCAGAATAATAGAAGAATATTTGTGTTCATGTAAACAGCCAAAGACAACTTGTCCTGGATCTCAGTCACATGACTGTTAGTGTCAATAATGTTACCTGAGCAGGTGATTTCCAGGATGGTGAAACCAGGAGAGTTCCATGATCTCACACACTCCTTCAGTGTTGATGTAGACTGAACACACTCAGAGTCGATGAACCACACGAGTCGTTCTGAGGACTCGTCTCTCTGCTGTGTTGAGACAGCAGAACCACAGTCCAGCCGTCTACATCTCACAGCTGTTTCCTTCAGGGTCCAGGACCAGTCTGTCTTTGCTGCTCTCCACTCTCCCAGGTGTTTTACCTCCAGTCTACCAGCACAGTGGTTTGCTCCTTCCACCAACCTGACATCATCAGCATCTGAGCAGAGACAAGAGCATCATTAATACATGAATATGCAACAGGATGGAGGAGGACCTGAACCAAAGCTGCACCTGAGCAGATGAGTCCAACTGATTTGCCAGGTGAGCAGGTGTTTCCAGACCCTGAGCGTCCACAGTCCAGGAGGGAAGATTCATGGCCCTCACACTGGAACACCTCAGTCCAGAATGGAGACTCTGCTGGTCCAAAAAGTCCCCCCTCCAGGACTGAAGGTGTCCCACATCTCAGCTCTCCACACAGCACCTCTGCATCCTGCATGTCAAAGTCCTCTTCACACACTGAGGACCACAGCTGGTTAGATTTCACCTCCAGTCTGCCAGAGCAAAGGTCCGACCCGTCCACCAGCCTGACAGACTCTGAAAAAGACAACAAGAGGCAGATTCATGATGAGAATGAAGTCATGTCAACATGAACTCACCTGTTCATGCCTCTGACATGTTAACTAGCAAATCCTGTAAATGAGACAGGAAAAAAGATTTCCTAGGAATTTATCCTCCTTGGAAAAATTCATGTGATTGTTGAAACTGGGAAACAATATTCCTGCTCATTTCTTACTGAACCTAATATCCCAGGATTTAATATCCCACATTTCTAAATCAGAGAACTCAACTGGAATCTCTGGTTTACATCAGCATCCTGACCACATAGAGAAGTGAACTTGTGATGGGAGGGTTGTCAGTTCAATCATCAGGAGAGGCAGGAAGAAGGAGTGTAAATGAATCTGATAGGCTGTTATTGGGGTTAAACTCTGTGAGCTTTTATTTTCTTAAGGCCTTTTTTAGTCGAGGCTCCAAACATGTAGGAATCATTCAAAACTTTGAAGCGCCAAGTTGGAATGAGAACAAGGTCTTCTGTCATTTTTCTGTTTGATGCCATGTTCTGTGTTTTGGGTGGGGTTTTTGTATCTGTGTGTTGAGGTAAAGGCTATGCTGACATCAGTCAAGTCAAGTCACTTTTATTTGTATTGAGCCTAATCACTACAAAAGTTATCTCATGACACTTTACAAGTACAGCAGGTCCAGCACCAAACTTCTTCAATGAATCTACACCCAACAATTCTCCATCAGCAGGCACAAAAGCAGTGACAAAAGCCTTCCTTTTAACAGGCAGGAACGTCGAGCAGATCCAGGCTCAACAGGAACGGCCTTCTGCTTTGAATAGCAGGGGGAAAGAGAGCAGGAGAGCAGGACAAGACAGAAAAGGGAGGAAGACAGATAAACAGAAGGAAAGAGAGGGACAGATGTAAAGACAGAGAGAAAGTGGAAGAGACTGATGGACAGATTGGGACGGGGATTAAAAAGAGTTCTGTGGAAATACAACTTGATATTCGGCTTCAATTCCATACGACAGGACGAGGTTGAGGGTGTGACTGAGACAGTGAGTGGGCTCACCTGCAGACTGATGGAAACCAATGGAGTCTAAAACCATGAGCTTTGGTCACAACTGTTTCTCAGTCTTGTTAGCTTCTCTACCTCACCACATGAGCACACTATGGGTGAACATGACTCATTTTTGTGATTCATTGTTTTGAAGATTGTTCATGTTGCACATCTGACGTTTAAAATTTGTGTTTTTATTAAGAACTGATTTCATTTATCTGTCTTTTAGCTCTGAAGGTTTTTTTCTGAACACAAAAATGAAACAGAGAGACAGTAAATTATGTTAAAATACAACTGAAAGCTGAAAAGATTAAAAAGCTACTGGAAACATCAGTACACTTCACCTTTGTCTCACCAGGATTGAGCTACAAGCAGCACTGCTGCCTCCCTCACTACCACCACCATGGGGCCCTTGAGCAAGGCCCTCAGTGGCTGAACTGAGCAGCTTGTTTTGGTTTTTGTGAACATTATCAGAGTGGTGCTGCAAATGTGAGTCACTCAGGGAGTTTCCTCTGGTTAAATAAAGGTTAAAAATGGATATCATCATTGTCAGAATAATAGAAGAATATTTGTGTTCATGTAAACAGCCAAAGACAACTTGTCCTGGATCTCAGTCACATGACTGTTAGTGTCAATAATGTTACCTGAGCAGGTGATTTCCTGGATGGTGGAACCAGGAGAGTTCCGTGATCTCACACACTCCTTCAGTGTTGATGTAGACTGAACACACTCAGAGTTGATGAACCACATGAGTCGTTCTGAGGACTCGTCTCTCTGCTGTGTTGAGACAGCAGAACCACAGTCCAGCCATCTACATATCACAGCTGTTTCCTTCAGGGTCCAGGACCGGTCTGTCTCTGCTTCTCTCCACTCTCCCAGGTGTTTCACCTCCAGTCTACCAGTACAGTGGTTTGCTCCTCCCACCAACCTGACCTCATCAGCATCTGAGCAGAGACAAGAGCATCATTAATACATGAATATGCAACAGGACGGAGGAGGACCTGAACCAAAGCTGCACCTGAGCAGATGAGTCCAACTGATTTGCCAGGTGAGCAGGTGTTTCCAGACCCTGAGCGTCCACAGTCCAGGAGGGAAGATTCATGGCCCTCACACTGGAACACCTGAGTCCAGAATGGAGACTCTGCTGGTCCAAAAAGTGCCCCCTCCAGGACTGAAGGTGTCCCACATCTCAGCTCTCCACACAGCACCTCTGCATCCTGCATGTCAAAGTCCTCTTCACACACTGAGGACCACAGCTGGTTAGACTTCACCTCCAGTCTGCCAGAGCAAAGGTTCGACCCGTCCACCAGCCTGACAGACTCTGAAAAAGACAACAAGAGGCAGATTCATGATGAGAATGAATTCATGTCAACATGAACTCACCTGTTCATGCCTCTGACATGTTAACTAGCAAACCCTGGAAATGAGACAGGAAAACACAGATTTCCAAGGAATTTATCCTGAGAGTGAGAAGGAAAATATAGAATTGGAAGGAATTTATCCTCTTTGAAATAATTCATGTGATTATTGAAGCTGGGAATCATGATTCCTGCTCTTTCCTCCCTAAACCATCTAATATCCCACATGTGGATACCAGAGTACACAACTGGAATCTCTAGTTTACGTTATCATCACCACCATTTTCAGATCCTAGCAGTGGCAGCCTAAAGTTGTGATTCTCAAACTGTGGAAAACCCAAATATCTTTTGGAAAGTTAAACAAGTCAAAATTGTTTTGAAACAATGAATACTATAGAAAAAATAGCAAACAATTTTGAAAGAAAATACATTTCTGTATCAATCAAGGATGGTTCCAAGTCTGCTTTCAGACAGGAGGTGGAGCAGCTGGTCCACTGGGGCAGTCTGAACCACCTGGAGCTGAACCTGCTCAAGAATGTGGAGATGACAGTGGACTTCAGGAGAAGCCCACCCACACTCTCCCCCCTCACCATCCTCAACCACACAGTGTCTCCTGAGGACATGTTCAAGTTCCTGGGAACCACAATCTCCAAGAACCTGAAGTCCACCTCTAACATGGACACTGTCCAGAAAAAAAGCTCAGCAGAGGTTGGACTTCCTGTGACAGCTCAGGAAGTTGAACCTGCCACAGGAGCTGCTGATCATCTTCTATACTACAATCATTCAGTCTGTCCTGTTCACAGCCATCACTCTGGTTTGGATCGGCCACCAAACAAGACAGGATCAGACTGCAACGAACAATCGGGTCAGCAGAGAGAATCATGGGGGCCGACCTACCTGTCATCCAGGACCTTTATCGGTCCAGGGTCAGGAAACGGACAGGCACCATCTCTGCTGACCCATCACACCCCAGTCACAAACTGTTTGATCCCCTCCCCTCTGGAAGATGCTACAGAGCCCTGGATGCTGAGACCACCAGGCTAAAAACAGTTTCTACCCTCAGGCTTTCAGTCTGATGAACGGGAAATAGTCAGAGTGTCAGGAAATAAAAACAAACATCTGCTACACCAGTAGCTCAATAGCAGGTGATCTGACAGGAGGGAACTGCAAATCATAACAATGGTGATGAAGGAAAAGCCGGCCCTGGTGTTGTTCAGTGTGAAAACCCTGGAAGAGATCGTCATGAGGCCACAGCTCCTGGAGGAGCTGAATGATTCCCAACTCCTGTGTTGTCCTGAGGATGAACTCACGTCACTGCTGCTCGCCTCCACAGAAGAACCAGAGCCAGCGTTTCCCTGATTGATGCTAAGATACATTCTGATGTGTGTGATTCTACAACTGTCTGGTGTGCGTCTCAGTCAAACAGCAACAGTGTGTTGGCCTACCTGTGCTGGACCCTGAGCAGCACACACTGGGTCTTCTATTGGAACCTGTGCTCAGTGTGTATTGCTATCAAAGGTGATTCCAACAGAGGCTCCAGCTGACTGCTGCATCAGAGCACTGATACCAAAGACACTGCCCAGCTCCTTACTTTCAAATATTCTCAAACACTATTTCTAATATAATTTACTGTATTTCATCAGTGATCAATGCATCATTTATAGCAGTAATTGGCAACAAGTGGATCTTTTCACTGGAACCTCAGAGTTCACCAGATTGACACACACACTTGAAAACAAGTTCAGATTCATAAAATATTCCAGTGTTTCGTGTTTCTCTATGGTTGTCTGATGGTTGGCCTCTGACTCACTCTGACTCTGAGAAAACATGCTGTGCACCTCTTATGCAGCTGAACAGAGGCGCTATGACACTGTTCCATGGTCATCATGGAGGTACTTGCTTCAAGAGTTAGACAACCACATGCCTGAAGGACAGAGAAGTGAACTTGAAACTAAAAGGTTGTTGGTTCAATCCTCAGGACTGGTAGGAGGAAGCAGCCACACTCATTAACACCACCAAGATGCCCTTGAGCAAGGCTCTCAGAGGTGGTACTGAGCAGCTGCTGTTCTATGACTGTGAATGTGATCAGGGTGCTCCTGCAAATGTGAGTCACTCTCAGTGAGTTTCCTTGGACTAAATAAAGGTAAAAAATAAAAACACTGGAGTTTTGTGAATATTTGTGTGCATGTTAAAAAAACAAAGTCACTTGTACTGGATCACAGCAACATGACTGCATTACTGTGTACCAAATCACATACTTCCATACTGCATATGTAAAATTTTCAAACTGAGTATTCTAAGCAAAGTATGTACTCAATCGCGCAGTGCGCGTGTTTCGAGGGTGCAGTGCTGTCCCAAACCACATCCTGCCGTGCGGTGCACTCTTCAGAAATGATGACGTGATGTCTTCTTCTTCTACACAGATTTGTGACTGGCGAGCACCGCATCAGCATCAGCTAATTACCGCCACCTTTTGCCTGTGCTTGTTTGTCAATTTCTGAAGCAGTAAAAAAGCAAAATGGAGGGTCATCGCACATTGTTACACCACAATAGGCACCAACAACACGATGTCCTCCTTCTACTGGCTGAAGATGCAACTGTCTGTAGAGTTTAATTGTGTGATTTATTTAGCACAACATTTTGGTGACAAGTGATTTTATCTTTTCAAACCCGTGTCCACACAGAATTTCCAACTTGTCCCTGTTATTTCATGTAAAGATGACTCTATACAAGTCAGTGTTGGCCGACTCTCACCACAGCAAGTGTCCACAGTTGCACACTCAAAATCTTAACTGATTGGAGTACGTCATCCGGGAACTTTTGCATTCTCAATTTTTGAAAACTATCCATACGTTTTTCCATTTTCAGTTGAGTAGACTAAAAATTTTAAGTATGCAGTATAGAAGTATGCGATTGAGAAAACACGCAGTGAGAGTCTTCTGGCGAGATGAAGGTTAAAAAAATTGTTATGTTATTGTCAGAATCATAGAGGAACATTTGTGTTCATGTAAACAGCCAAAGACAACTTGTCCTGGATCTCAGTCACATGACTGTTAGTGTCAATAATGTTACCTGAGCAGGTGATTTCCTGGATGGTGGAACCAGAAGAGTTCCATGATCTCACACACTCCTTCAGTGTTGATGTATACTGAACACACTCAATGTCGATGAACCACATGAGTCGTTCTGAGGACTCGTCTCTCTGCTGTGTTGAGACAGCAGAACCACAGTCCAGCCATCTACATATCACAGCTGTTTCCTTCAGGGTCCAGGACCAGTCTGTCTCTGCTTCTCTCCACTCTCCCAGGTGTTTCACCTCCAGTCTACCAGCACAGTGGTTTGCTCCTCCCACCAACCTGACATCATCAGCATCTGAGCAGAGACAAGAGGATCATTAATACATGAATATGCAACAGGACGGAGGAGGACCTGAAGCAAAGCTCCACCTGAGCAGATGAGTCCAACTGATCTGCCAGGTGAGCAGGTGTTTCCAGACCCTGAGCGGCCACAGTCCAGGAGGGAAGATTCATGGCCCTCACACTGGAACACCTGAGCCCAGAATGGAGGCTCTGCTGGTCCAAAAAGTCCAACCTCTAATTGGCCTCCCTGGATGAGTTTTACATTTTACTTTCTACTGCTCACTGCAGGTCCAGTCAAGTGAGAGCACTTTTCCTTCACCTGCCTCAGCATTTTGGGACTCAAAAGTACTGCAATTGGAAAACTGTGGAACCGACAGGGAGGGAGAAGAAAATGTCCTTGAGAAGCAGCTAAATACATAAAAACTGATGCTACATTTCCAGGCAGCACCTCTGGTTTGAAGTAAACATACTAGCTTTGTTTATATGTGATCTAACCTCATGTACACAGCAAGTTAATGGTGTGATTCTCATGACACTCCTGCCTAAACTGTATAATACAACATTATTCCACATTTATACTTGGATTCATCTGCATGTTCCAGTTGATTTGCACTTCTGGTTGGATGCTAGCTGCATGTCAGTACTTGTACTCTGAACAATGACAAATTTGAATCTATAATTGATGTTTAATATACATCATCGAGGCTATTTGTACGTATTCAGTGGAAAATGTTTTTATTGCACCAGGTGAACAAGTGCACCTCCTAAAATTACGAGTGTATATTAGGCCTGTCACAGTAACACGTTATGTTAGTTGATGTATCCCATCAATTTCGTACCTCTTATCTTGTTAAGGGTGGCGGGGGGCTGGAGCCTATCACAGCAGCCTTCCTGTGAGAGGCCAGGTTCACCCTGGACGAGTTGTCAGTCCATCACAGGGCCAACACATAGAAACAGACAACCATTCACACTCACAGCCACACCTACGGACAATTTAGAGTATCAATCAGCCTCGTCCCCTCTTGATGTCTTTGGACTGTGGGAGGAAGCTGGAGTACCAGAGAGAACCCACACAGACACAGGGAGAACATGCAGACTCCACACAGAAAGATCCTGTGCTCAAGTTTGGGCTCAAACCTGGAACCTTTTCGCTGTGAGGCAACAGTGCTGACCACTGCACAACCATGTCTCCCAGGATATATTATCCAAGAATTATTTTGATTTATGATATGATTATTGACATTTTAACAATTTTACCACTTCAATAATTATGTACCACCTAATAAATCAAGTGCACACTTTATCTCTGTTCCTGTCATGAATTGAGCTTGGACGAGAACCCAAAGCCACGACTCCCAGGCAAGGTGCCAGATGAAGAAAGTTTATAACTAAAGTACAAATCCAAACCACTCTTATGAGGAAAAAAGCCTAAACTACAAAAACTCAAACTCACTCGACTGAGGAGAACCTGACTAGACAAAGTGACAAAGAAACTCAAAGTTAGATCAGGTAAGGAGCATGGCATGGAAAACAAAACCTGACTAGACAAAGATTCAACAAAAACACAAACTTGATGAGGCATTAAATGACGTAGCACGTTTGGAACTGACGGAAAAGACAAACTCGCACCAGACAAAGAGAAATGCAGACGACATAAACTCATGAGGTGACGGAAACAGGAGGACACAGTCGGGGTGGGGAAGACAATCAGACTGGTGGGAAATCCACCACGGGGAAGTGGAAGTTACCAGAAACTGGGAGGATGGTTAAATTTCAAAATAAAACAGGACGTCATGACACAACATAGACACATGGCAAACAAAGAACACCACTACATGCATGGACATGACAGTTACAAGAGTATTTAAGTCTGTTACATCACCAAAGAGGACCAGTATCATGATGGGTTTATAGAGAAAGGACTCCAAAAAGAAACTGAAATTCCAGACTGGAGTACCAAGACTCTGAGAGGGTCATGTTCACTCAGACCTGGATTAACAACTGTGTCATGATGAGTTTCCAGGACCTTTTCAATTATGGTGCTATGAGCCAACTTAAAGGAAATAGAAGGGAGCTGTGCCCCCCCTCCCCCCTCCCCCCTCCCTCAGTGGAGGAGGAGAGGAGCAGGAGACCTGTCACAGGAGAGGAGAGGTGCTGGTGACCAGTAAACCTGCCTCAGTGGTCTTTTCTGGTGTCAAATGCTCACACGTACACACAATTATCACAGTTACTGAGGACAGAAAAATGATGGAGGTCGTACTGGAGAAGAGTTCAAACTGGAGCCAGGAGGCAACGACCATTCCATCATCCATCTTCCAGCATTCCCCTCCAGCACTCACTATCACCCAGAAGTCCATCCTGTTAGACTGGAAACCTCCAAACAACCTCAACATCCTACAGTGGAAGAAGCTGCTGATGAGCAGAAATCCCTGGAAAAATGTCTGCATCCATCAACCATGAAACCACCAACTTCAGTAAAACCTGGTCCACTACCATCAATAAATGAACCTCTGAGATGCCTGACCTCCAACCCTCAAAGTGTCATTGAACACACAAACACCCAACACATTCAACACACACACACACACACACACACACACACACACACACACACACACACACACACACACCAGCTCCATTCACCCTTTATTCTTTTTAAAATGCCTTTATTTGTTCATACATTTATTGTTTTCATTACAATATCATAATTATTATATTTGATATTATTGTTGCTGTATTAGAAACATTTCTACTGATCGTGGTGATAACAACAAAAGCATTGAAAAGGATACCATTGATTCTGAATAATACAGAATTACTGCATGATGAAATTATTATTATTGTTATTATTATTAATACTCTCACTCAATCAATATTTTGTTCTATTTTATTATTAATAATATATCATTTCAGACATTATAACTATGTTCTGGTCTCTTTCTCCTCGTCCACTTGCTTGTTTATAAGTTTTTTGACAGTAGAAATGCTACAAATCCTGTATGATGAATCACTACAAGTGGAGGAGGAAAAAAATAGGAACAGCAAACCAGAGATGAACAATTTATCCTCATTCACCATTATTATTACCAAACACAAGTTATTAATGAAATGTGACACTTCTCTCTCATTATTATTATTATTATTATTATTATCACTGTTTTTGTGGCGTCACTGTTTTCTGGTTCTCATCACTACTCTTGCTATTATTGTTCTGGCATTAACAACGTTGTTAATGATGACATCACCTTTATATTAATATCACAACTATGGTTATTGTTTTTCTTATTATGGTGATAGTCATTAATTACATATTTCTACTCTTTGTCTCCGATGTGTTTGTTTATTCTTTGCTGTACAAAATTATTGTGGAATTATATTTTATTGATATTTCTGTATGATAGAAACCAGAGGTTCTCAATTACAAATGTTAAAAGGCCTTAAAGTAGGATTTATTTCTCCACCCATTCATTTATTCTATTTCTTTTTTCAATGATCTTCTTCAGATGTCATTCATCAGCCTACCATGATAGATATTCATCATTCATTATTAATATGATTGAGATACAAAGATAATGAACACAACACACACACCATCAATTTACACACAACACTGACACAATATTAGTCTCTCATTATTAATGAATTATTGATTTGTTAAAATTATTTTTAGTTTCTTTTTCCCCCCAGATAATTCTTTTAATTTTAGCATTTCAATTCATGAATTAATCTTGTTCATTGTTTCCTCCAATTTCCTGCCTCTCCCTTTCCAGTTTGTCCAGTCCTCTTTAAAGAGAAAACACACAAAATGACTTTCAACTGTCCGATTGCTCAACTACTTGAATAAATGAATAATAAATAAATGAGACAAATATGTCATGAGCAGACGCCCTGACATTGGGTCTGGGGGTTGAACTGGGAGGAGATGGAATAGCGGCTGGTGGCTTCCATCAGCAGCTTCCTCCTTTCGTTTGGTTCCACACCCGACGCTGCTAACTAGTGGCTAGCCAGCCTCAGCTGTGAGCCTCTGCTGCTGATGCTGACTGGACAGGTTCCCCCCTCCTCCTTCTCTCTTTGGGACACTCATACATACACACACACACACTCACACACACACACACACACACACACATACACACACACACACACACACGTTATCACTTTGTATCTTTTGGTTCGATTGAACTGTTATACCAACGTGTTGCTGATTGATTGATGCATTGTGTTTAATAAACATTTTTAATCATAAGAGAGAAGTCGCAGTGTCTTTTGTGTCCAAAACTGTGGTCACGTGTCTCAGTGATAGGCAGCGCTCTGATCTCACCCTTCTAAGATCAGAGTTGTCCCTGTTTAGTTGATATTACAGAATATTGACTGTTTAGTGGATAAACTCTGTTTGAGACTGACAATTTTTACAAATTTGGTCAACATTTTAGTTTCCCTGAACTCATCAGGGTGGTGCCCCGATTGATTAATATTCAATCTTAATTAGTATTTCATTCAATAATCAAAAATTGTATTCATAATTATTGACAATTATAATTTTGAACAAATCGCTCCTCAACGCACAACATTGGCAATAAAGTCTTTTCTGGTTCTAACCCCCCTCCCCAAAGACACACACACACACACACACACACACACACACACACACACACACACACACACACACACACACACACACACACAATTTCTGCAAATGTGGCTTCAGTGTCTTTGATTCTTGTCTCTTATTTCATGGTTCAGTTGTTGACACTCAGTCTTTTCTCAGCGTTCCTGTTATCTTGTCTCTCCTGCTTCATGTAAATTAAAAGAATATTTTTCAAGTTGATCTGAAACTAAGCTGAGACTAGTTAGACTGTGGAGGACCGACACTCTCTGGGTTTAGCAGCAGCTCAGCCACCTCATGTGATTGAACTACTGTGTTTGTACCAGCACACTACAACTGGAGAACAGTCCATTTATTTGACTTCTTGACATACGGAACACAGAACATCAGAGCAGTTGAGGGCTGACTGGAGCAAACAGTGAGGGAGTCAATCCAGAAATGCAGCTGCTGCCTCCAGGACATGAGCCAGCTGATTTGAGCCGTTTCAAACACACGTCTATCTGAACCATGCAGATCAACAACACCTCCAACAGGAAGCCTACCTGAGCTCCACAGCACCAGCAGCACCAGCAGCACCCTGCCACCCATGTCCAGTGTCAAGCTCCTCCGATCGTCTGCTACTAGTTTCTTCACTCTTATTTCCTCATCAGGACTCTTAAGTGCAGCTTTTCATGTCCGTGTCAACAGCTCCTGATGTGCTGAAGTGATACAAAGATAAAGCTGAGGGTCGGACACGTCATCCACATCAGAGTTGCGACACTCATGATCTTCTGATCAGATGAGCAGTTTCCTCTCCTTCACTGCTGCAGACGCATCAGATTGTCAGCACCACATCTCCTGTTTCCTGATGTAAAACGACACCTACTTCATAAAACAAGCCTGACCAACTTAACACATTTCATGTCAACTGCATTTAACAACACAGAGATGTTTTGTTGAATCCTACTAGAGGTGAATCTCATCCATGATTCTCCAGACATTTTTTAAATCAAGATCCTGGGGGTGGACTGTCTTTGGGAAGCTGAGGTGTCTGGTGGTCTTGGTGGACCCTCTGTAGCTCAACTGAGACCACCAGAGTCAGTGTGACTGTCAGCCTTCAAAGCCAGCATGAAGGAGCTGGTTTTATCTTTGAAGGGGAAATCACACACACAGCTACTCTCAGTTCCCAAATGTGTGTGTCCTCACTCCTCTGTCCTCCTGCTGCCCTCAGAATACAGACACAATTCAACCTGGTAGGTCTGGTGCATAGAAGTGCTCCTGAAAAGATTTGTGTCAGCCCACAGCTGGCTGTTCTTACCTGGAACCTCAAGATGAAACTGCTTCCACAGATTGGAAATGAATCTGATGTTGACTTTTGGACAAATCACCTGTTCATCAGTTCAACCATCACTTCCATCCATTTTCTACTTCTTATCTTATGATAGAAAGGAGTCTATCTGCTGTGTGACGGAGGCAGTTACTGTGAGCTGCTGCATGTCTCAGCTGTGTGTGTGTGTGTGTGTGTGTGTGTGTGTGTGTGTGTGTGTGTGTGTGTGTGTGTGTGTGTGTGTGTGTGTGTGTGTGTGTGTGTGTGTGTGTGTGTGTGTCAGTGACGTGCGGTCAGGGGAGGCAAGTGAGGCTTTGGAAAGATACTACAAAATTTTATATACATGATTATATACACTACTTTTTCAATTAGAATGTGGATCAGATCAGCTGATTTCAGTGTGAAGTCCATCCCTCCATCCACTTTCTATTCTTATCCTTTAAGGGTCACGGGGGGGGGGGGGGGCGATCCCAGGTGACATTGGACAAGAGGCAGGGTTCACCCTGGACAGGTCACCAGTCCATCAGGAGAAATGAGGTGGTCGGTATCATGCAACCTAAACTAAAAGATTAGTCAGATCAAATTCAGGTTAAAGCAAGAGTCTCCAGATCAAAGTCAGAATTCCTGATGATGTCATCAGGACTTTGACAGTACCTAGAATTCTGTCTTTGATCTCAGGAGGACATGAAAGAAACACAATTGAGGAAAGTAGAAGAGAGCACATTCAGCTTCATTAGAAACACTTGAACTGTTGAACAGTAGAATTTGTTTGAAACAGTTTACAACACTTAGTGACAGGATTGAAGAGGGAAGATTTTTCTACTTTAAATTTAATTCTAACTTCAAAGTCAAGTCAAGTCAAGTCAATTTTATTTATAAATGCCAAATCACAACAGAAGTTATCACATGACACTTTACAAGTTTATCTACTGAGATCGGTACCCTGGAAGGTATGACCTTGGCCCCCAGCACGACCCTAAGGAACCTTGGAGTTCTCTTTGATGAGGATCTGTCCTTTAATGCCCACATTAAGCAAATTTCTAGGACTGCTTTCTTTCATTTGTGAAACATTGCTGAGATCAGACACATCCTGTCTCAAAAAGATGCAGAAAAACTAGTCCATGCCTTTGTCTGCCTTTTGCCTTGCCTTTGAGAATTCAAAATTCTCCTTCTAACATACAAAGTCCTCAACAGTCAGGCTCCTTCATACCTGACAGAGCTCCTAGTCTCCTATTATTCAGCTAGAACCCTTCGCTCCCAGGATGCAGGATTACTGGTGGTTCCTAGAGTTCTAAAAGTACACTGGGAGCCAGAGCCTTCAGCTATCAGGCTCCCCTCCTGTGGAACCGTCTCCCAGTTTCGGTCCAGGATGCAGACACCCTCTCGACCTATAAGAACAGACTAAAGACCTTCCTTTTTGATCAGGCTTATAGTTAGGCTGCTTAGGCTGGCCCTTAGATATGCTGCTATAGGCTTAGGCTGCTGGGGGATCTCCCATGGTGCACTGGGCTTCTCTCTCCTCCTCTCTGTCCTCCTGTATGTGTCATACATAAATCATACTCATACGTATTACGAACTCGTCTCCTTTTCCGGAGCCTGAGTTTATTGACTGATTGACTGAAAACGAGCAAACATAATAGGGTCTTCGCCTGAAGTACCTTCAGGCTCAGGCCCTAACAAATCATGTCAGAGATGTGTTCTAACACCCCTCAGTAATGGTCAGGAAACACAACAACCTTTTGTTTATTTCCATGATTTTCTTGAGGTTCATTTTACCATTTTTTTAAACTGAAATCGAGGGTTTACTGACTAAAAAAAGGTCCAGAGGCCCACAACAAAATATTCAAATCAATATTTCCATGGATAAGGAAGCCTAACAAGGAAACCAAGAGATGGGAAACAACTTGGATGATAGAAAATTGTTTTTAGTTTATTTGACAGCTGATTGAAGACGTGGGTCAAAACTGACCTGTTCACATAAGAGATGGGAACAGAAAGCTAACACAAGAGGAAGGTTGAAGCTATGAAAAAGGAGTTTGATAAAAATCTTGAACTGACAGTAGAAATATCCTTTTGTATGTTTACCTTTGTTGACAGAAGTCACTTTAGCTTGGCAGTGAAAAGAATCTCTGCTAGCTTGACAAATAAGTGGCACAAACTGGGTTCAAGCTGGACTTTGGACACTGGTATCTGCAACAACTCCCATCAACTCCTAATCTAGCATCTCTGCTGTGCTCAAACTATTTTACAGAACATTTGACAGACCTGTGGAGCAGTGAGGACAGACATGAGTTGATCCACATGATCCACTGAAGCGCCATTTTCCCCTGCCACTGAGGTCACCAACATGAGCTGGAGTTGGGACTCTTGAACTGAACCTGGTATCACAGCGACACCTACTGCTGCTAAATGGAACAGCGACATTGAACCCAAGTACAGGATTGAAGGGAGACTGATGGTCGCTGTTTGGGTTTTTGAAGAACAAGGAGGGCTTTGGTTCAAGCTGGATTCTCAGAGACTATTTCCCCAACCTCTACATTGGAATCTACACTGTCATCCAGTCAGGTGACTGAAGTCATCCAGTCATGTGACTGAAGTCATCCAGTCATGTGACTGAAGTCATCCATTCATGTCAGTGATGTCACTTGGCAGGACTGTCATTGCCATCACATTCTAGAAAAGAACCCAGACTCCACATTTACTCCTGTCTATTATTGTGTCCCACCCTCCTGGTCCTTACTCTGAATTCTCAGAGTTTATATCCAGTTCAGTTCTCAAAACAGATGAAGTCATGAGTGTAGATTAATTTCCTTTTCTCCACTGATTATATGTCAAGGTTTGTGTGTGGGGGTGGAGCCTATCCAAGCAGCCTTCGGACAAGAGGCGGGGTTCATCCTGGATGTGTCACCAGTCCATCACAGGGCCAACACATAGAGACAGACAACCATTCACACTCACAGCCACACCTACAGTCAATTTAGAGTATCAATCAGCCTCGTCCCCTCTTGATGTCTTTGGACTGTGGGAGGAAGCTGGAGTACCAGAGAGAACCCACACAGACACAGGGAGAACATGCAGACTCCACACAGAAAGATCCTGTGCTCAAGTTTGGGCTCAAACCTGGAACCTTTTCGCTGTGAGGCAACAGTGCTGACCACTGCACAACCATGTCTCCCAGGATATATTATCCAAGAATTATTTTGATTTATGATATGATTATTGACATTTTAACAATTTTACCACTTCAATAATAATGTACCACCTAATAAATCAAGTGCACACTTTATCTCTGTTCCTGTCATGACTTGAGCTTGGATGAGAACCCAAAGCCACGACTCCCAGGCAAGGTGCCAGATGAAGAAAGTTTATTACTAAAGTACAAATCAAAACCACTCTTATGAGGAAAAAAGCCTAAACTACAAAAACTCAAACTCACTCGACTGAGGAGAACCTGACTCGACAAAGTGACAAAGAAACTCAAAGTTAGATCAAGTAAGGAGCATGGCATGGAAAACAAAACCTGACTAGACAAAGATTCAACAAAAACACAAACTTGATGAGGCATTAAATGACGTAGCACATTTGGAACTGACGGAAAAGACAAACTCCAGAAGAAAGAAACTCCAAAAAGAAACTGAAATTCCAGACTGGAGTACCAAGACTCTGAGAGGGTCATGTTCACTCAGACCTGGATTAACAACTGTGTCATGATGAGTTTCCAGGACCTTTTCAATTATGGTGCTATGAGCCAACTTAAAGGAAATAGAAGGGAGCTGTGCCCCCCCTCCCCCCTCCCTCAGTGGAGGAGGAGAGGAGCAGGAGACCTGTCACAGGAGAGGAGAGGTGCTGGTGACCAGTAAACCTGCCTCAGTGGTCTTTTCTGGTGTCAAATGCTCACACGTACACACAATTATCACAGTTACTGAGGACAGAAAAATGATGGAGGTCGTACTGGAGAAGAGTTCAAACTGGAGCCAGGAGGCAACGACCATTCCATCATCCATCTTCCAGCATTCCCCTCCAGCACTCACTATCACCCAGAAGTCCATCCTGTTAGACTGGAAACCTCCAAACAACCTCAACATCCTACAGTGGAAGAAGCTGCTGATGAGCAGAAATCCCTGGAAAAATGTCTGCATCCATCAACCATGAAACCACCAACTTCAGTAAAAGCTGGTCCACTACCATCAATAAATGAACCTCTGAGATGCCTGACCTCCAACCCTCAAAGTGACATTGAACACACAAACACCCAACACATTCAACACACACACACACACACACACACACATACACACACACACACACACACACACACACACACACACACACACACACACACACACACACACACACACACACCAGCTCCATTCACCCTTTATTCTTTTTAAAATGTCTTTATTTGTTCATACATTTATTGTTTTCATTACAATATCATAATTATATTATATTTAATATTATTGTTGCTGTATTAGAAACATTTCTACTGATCGTGGTGATAACAACAAAAGCATTGAAAAGGATACCATTGATTCTGAATAATACAGAATTACTGCATGATGAAATTATTATTATTGTTATTATTATTAATACTCTCACTCAATCAATATTTTGTTCTATTTTATTATTAATAATGTATCATTTCAGACATTATAACTATGTTCTGGTCTCTTTCTCCTCGTCCACTTGCTTGTTTATATATTTTTTGACAGTAGAAATGCTACAAATCCTGTATGATGAATCACTGCAAGTGGAGGAGGAAAAAATATGAACAGCAAACCAGAGATGAACAATTTATCCTCATTCACCATTATAATTACCAAACACAAGTTATTAATGAAATGTGACACTTCTCTCTCATTATTATAATTATTATTATTATCATTATTATTATTATCACTGTTTTTGTGGCATCACTGTTTTCTGGTTCTCATCACTACTCTTGCTATTATTGTTCTGGCATTAACAATGTTGTTAATGATGACATCACCTTTATATTAATATCACAACTATGGTTATTGTTTTTCTTATTATGGTGATAGTCATTAATTACATATTTCTACTCTTTGTCTCCTTTGTGTTTGTTTATTCTTTGCTGAACAAAATTATTGTGGAATTATATTTTATTGATATTTCTGTATGATAGAAACCAGAGGTTCTCAATTACAAATGTTAAAAGGCCTTAAAGTAGGATTTATTTCTCCACCCATTCATTTATTCTATTTCTTTTTTCAATGATCTTCTTCAGATGTCATTCATCAGCCTACCATGATAGATATTCATCATTCATTGTTAATATGATTGAGATACAAAGATAATGAACACAACACACACACCATCAATTTACACACAACACTGACACAATATCATTCTCTCATTATTAATGAATTATTGATTTGTTGAAATTATTTTTAGTTTATTTCTTTTTTATTCATTTTATTTTATTTAATATTCAATATTAATTTGTATTTCATTCAATAATCAAAAATTATATTCATTATTATTGATTATTATAATTTTGACCAAATCGCTCCTCAATGCACAACATTGGCAAAAAAGTCTTTTCTGGTTCTGACCCCCCCTCCCCACACACACACGCACACACACACACACACACACACACACACACACACACACACACACACACACACACACACACAATTTCTGCAAATGTGGCTTCAGTGTCTTTGATTCTTGTCTCTTATTTCATGGTTCAGTTGTTGACACTCAGTCTTTTCTCAGCGTTCCTGTTATCTTGTCTCTCCTGCTTCATGTAAATTAAAAGAATATTTTTCAAGTTGATCTGAAACTAAGCTGAGACTAGTTAGACTGTGGATGACCGACACTCTCTGGGTTTAGCAGCAGCTCAGCCACCTCATGTGATTGAACTACTGTGTTTGTACCAGCACACTACAACTGGAGAACAGTCCATTTATTTGACTTCTTGACATACGGAACACAGAACATCAGAGCAGTTGAGGGCCGACTGGAGCAAACAGTGAGGGAGTCAATCCAGAAATGCAGCTGCTGCCTCCAGGACATGAGCCAGCTGATTTGAGCCGTTTCAAACACACGTCTATCTGAACCATGCAGATCAACAACACCTCCAACAGGAAGCCTACCTGAGCTCCACAGCACCAGCAGCACCAGCAGCACCAGCAGCACCCTGCCATCCATGTCCAGTGTCAAGCTCCTCCGATCGTCTGCTACTAGTTTCTTCACTCTTATTTCCTCATCAGGACTCTTAAGTGCAGCTTTTCATGTCCGTGTCAACAGCTCCTGATGTGCTGAAGTGATACAAAGATAAAGCTGAGGGTCGGACACGTCATCCACATCAGAGTTGCGACACTCATGATCTTCTGATCAGATGAGCAGTTTCCTCTCCTTCACTGCTGCAGACGCATCAGATTGTCAGCACCACATCTCCTGTTTCCTGATGTAAAACGACACCTACTTCATAAAACAAGCCTGACCAACTTAACACATTTCATGTCAACTGCATTTAACAACACAGAGATGTTTTGTTGAATCCTACTAGAGGTGAATCTCATCCATGATTCTCCAGACATTTTTTAAATCAAGATCCTGGGGGTGGACTGTCTTTGGGAAGCTGAGGTGTCTGGTGGTCTTGGTGGACCCTCTGTAGCTCAACTGAGACCACCAGAGTCAGTGTGACTGTAAGCCTTCAAAGCCAGCATGAAGGAGCTGGTTTTATCTTTGAAGGGGAAATCACACACACAGCTACTCTCAGTTCCCAAATGTGTGTGTCCTCACTCCTCTGTCCTCCTGCTGCCCTCAGAATACAGACACAATTCAACCTGGTAGGTCTGGTGCATAGAAGTGCTCCTGAAAAGATTTGTGTCAGCCCACAGCTGGCTGTTCTTACCTGGAACCTCAAGATGAAACTGCTTCCACAGATTGGAAATGAATCTGATGTTGACTTTTGGACAAATCACCTGTTCATCAGTTCAACCATCACTTCCATCCATTTTCTACTTCTTATCTTATGATAGAAAGGAGTCTATCTGCTGTGTGACGGAGGCAGTTACTGTGAGCTGCTGCATGTCTCAGCTGTGTGTGTGTGTGTGTGTGTGTGTGTGTGTGTGTGTGTGTGTGTGTGTGTGTGTGTGTGTGTGTGTGTATGTGTGTGTGTGTGTGTGTGTGTGTGTGTGTCAGTGACGTGCGGTCAGGGGAGGCAAGTGAGGCTTTGGAAAGATACTACAAAATTTTATATACATGATTATATACACTACTTTTTCAATTAGAATGTGGATCAGATCAGCTGATTTCAGTGTGAAGTCCATCCCTCCATCCACTTTCTATTCTTATCCTTTAAGGGTCACGGGGGGGGGGGGGCGATCCCAGGTGACATTGGACAAGAGGCAGGGTTCACCCTGGACAGGTCACCAGTCCATCAGGAGAAATGAGGTGGTCGGTATCATGCAACCTAAACTAAAAGATTAGTCAGATCAAATTCAGGTTAAAGCAAGAGTCTCCAGATCAAAGTCAGAATTCCTGATGATGTCATCAGGACTTTGACAGTACCTAGAATTCTGTCTTTGATCTCAGGAGGACATGAAAGAAACACAATTGAGGAAAGTATAAGAGAGCACATTCAGCTTCATCAGAAACACTTGAACTGTTGAACAGTAGAATTTGTTTGAAACAGTTTACAACACTTAGTGACAGGATTGAAGAGGGAAGATTTTTCTACTTTAAATTTAATTCTAACTTCAAAGTCAAGTCAAGTCAAGTCAATTTTATTTATAAATGCCAAATCACAACAGAAGTTATCACATGACACTTTACAAGTTTATCTACTGAGATCGGTACCCTGGAAGGTATGACCTTGGCCCCCAGCACGACCCTAAGGAACCTTGGAGTTCTCTTTGATGAGGATCTGTCCTTTAATGCCCACATTAAGCAAATTTCTAGGACTGCTTTCTTTCATTTGTGAAACATTGCTGAGATCAGACACATCCTGTCTCAAAAAGATGCAGAAAAACTAGTCCATGCCTTTGTCTGCCTTTTGCCTTGCCTTTGAGAATTCAAAATTCTCCTTCTAACATACAAAGTCCTCAACAGTCAGGCTCCTTCATACCTGACAGAGCTCCTAGTCTCCTATTATTCAGCTAGAACCCTTCGCTCCCAGGATGCAGGGTTACTGGTGGTTCCTAGAGTTCTAAAAGTACACTGGGAGCCAGAGCCTTCAGCTATCAGGCTCCCCTCCTGTGGAACCGTCTCCCAGTTTCGGTCCAGGATGCAGACACCCTCTCGACCTATAAGAACAGACTAAAGACCTTCCTTTTTGATCAGGCTTATAGTTAGGCTGCTTAGGCTGGCCCTTAGATATGCTGCTATAGGCTTAGGCTGCTGGGGGATCTCCCATGGTGCACTGGGCTTCTCTCTCCTCCTCTCTGTCCTCCTGTATGTGTCATACATAAATCATACTCATACGTATTACGAACTCGTCTCCTTTTCCGGAGCCTGAGTTTATTGACTGATTGACTGAAAACGAGCAAACATAATAGGGTCTTCGCCTGAAGTACCTTCAGGCTCAGGCCCTAACAAATCATGTCAGAGATGTGTTCTAACACCCCTCAGTAATGGTCAGGAAACACAACAACCTTTTCTTTATTTCTATGATTTTCTTGAGGTTCATTTTACCATTTTTTTAAACTGAAATCGAGGGTTTACTGACTAAAAAAAGGTCCAGAGGCCCACAACAAAATATTCAAATCAATATTTCCATGGATAAGGAAGCCTAACAAGGAAACCAAGAGATGGGAAACAACTTGGATGATAGAAAATTGTTTTTAGTTTATTTGACAGCTGATTGAAGACGTGGGTCAAAACTGACCTGTTCACATAAGAGATGGGAACAGAAAGCTAACACAAGAGGAAGGTTGAAGCTATGAAAAAGAAGTTTGATAAAAATCTTGAACTGACAGTAGAAATATCCTTTTGTATGTTTACCTTTGTTGACAGAAGTCACTTTAGCTTGGCAGTGAAAAGAATCTCTGCTAGCTTGACAAATAAGTGGCACAAACTTGGTTCAAGCTGGACTTTGGACACTGGTATCTGCAACAACTCCCATCAACTCCTAATCTAGCATCTCTGCTGTGCTCAAACTATTTTACAGAACATTTGACAGACCTGTGGAGCAGTGAGGACAGACATGAGTTGATCCACATGATCCACTGAAGCACCATTTTACCCTGCCACTGAGGACACAAACATGAGCTGGAGTTGGGAATCTTGAACTGAACCTGGTATCACAGCGATACCTACTGCTGCAAAATGGAACAGCAACATTGAACCCAAGTACAGGATTGGAGGGAGACTGATGGTCGCTGTTTGGGTTTTTGAAGAACAAGGAGGGCGTTGGTTCAAGCTGGATTCTCAGAGGTTATTTCCCCAACCTCTACATTGGCATCTACGCTGTCATCCAGTCACATGACTGAAGTCATCCAGTCATGTGACTGAAGTCATCCAGTCATGTGACTGAAGTCATCCAGTCATGTGACTGAAGTCATCCAGTCATGTGATTGAAGTCATCCAGCCATGTCAGTGATGTCACTTGGCAGGACTGTCATTGCCGTCATATTCTAGAAAAGAATCCAGACTCCACATGTGGCTCCCATGATAACTGATGGACCTCTGGTTGGAGGCTGGACGATGATGTTTGGTCTGGGGGGGTTAAGATTGTGGGGGCTGTTTCAGTTCTAGTGCTGAAGGCTTTCACCATGACAGTCAGACTCTTATCTGTCCTTCATGTTCCCTCAAATATGCAGCGTGGACCTCACACACTGAAATTTAGCCTGAAAACTCTTCATGAAAAGCAGGCGACTCAGAGTCTCTGTGGCGCAATCGGTCAGCGCGATCAGCTGTTAACCAAGAGGCTGGTGGTTCGAGCCCCCCCAGGGATGATGAACAGGCTCTACTGGTGCTTAGGACTCTGTTGATCAGCTGCTGAGTTGCTACTTGATGTCCACATTGGTCTGTTTCATCCTGAGTAGTTTGATCATAACAGAGTCGTTGCATCAATGATCTGAATGAGGACGGCCAGATTGACCCTCCACAGCAGACACATGTGACAGATGTCTTGCTGAGACACTTTGTGGTAAAGCCAGATTCTCCCAGTCCCACTGACATATTTCAATCATACATGTTCAGAGATGATTTTGTTTTCCTGAATACATTTATTATTTTCTGATCACCTGGTGGATTTTTCATCATTCTCCTCATTACCATACTTTAGGTTGCAGTATGTACACCTGAGTTAGTCTTGGGTTTCAGAAATCATACAGCATACAAATAATAGTAGGTTGAAACATATTTATTTAAAAGAATTTAACATGGTTACACACACACACACACACACACACACACACACACACACACATTCTGTCTTTGGTATAAAATGGTCTGTCACGTTCTCTCACGTTGCACAACAACAAAACAAACAAAGACGGCCATGTCCAGTGTGGTCCTGGATATGACGACTGGACTGCAGGGTCCCAGTATCACTGTGACAATTCTTTTACCAGCTATGACCTTGGACAAGCACTTCTCAGGAGGAAACTTATCATGGTGGCACAGTGAAGAAAACTGGACCTGAGCTGCCTGCTGAAATCTTGCAGGTGAAGGACAGAGCTCCACCTCTTTTACAGACACCACCACTGTTGGCTCATGTTGTCAGTTTTTGACACACACGCATCTAAACACACACACATACACATGCATATTCTTACACACAGAGACTTTTCCCCTGTTTTTGTTTTTTACTGGTTTTGAACCAGTAGTTGGTTTCTGTTGGTTTGATTTGCTTGACTGGTTGTTGTTTGTTTGACCTTGCAAATCAATATTTTGGGTTCTGGCTTGTTCTGCTTTTCATTTTGTGTTTGTATTAAAGTTCTGTTGCTGAAAAAGAGACTTTTTTTCCTTTTTGTTGAAGTAAATATATGTGGGTCGAAATTGACCCATAACACCAAGGATGTTACAATAGTTAATAATATTAAAATGAAGAATAAATCAAACCAATCCATGTCAGAGATGTGTTCTAACACCTCTCAGTAATGGTCAGGAAACACAACAACCTTTTCTTTATTTCTATGATTTTCTTGAGGTTCATTTGATCATTTTTTAACTGAAATCGAGGGTTTACTGACTAAAAAAAGGTCCAGAGGCCCACAACAAAATATTAAAATCAATATTTCCATGGATAAGGAAGCCTAACAAGGAAACCAAGAGATGGGAAACAACTTGGATGATAGAAAATAGTTTTTAGTTTATTTGACAGCTGATTGAAGACGTGGGTCAAAACTGACCTGTTAACATCAGAGATGGGAACAGAAAGCTAACACAAGAGGAAGGTTCAAGCTATGAAAAAGGAGTTTGATAAAAATCTTGAACTGACAGTAGAAATATCCTTTTGTATGTTTACCTTTGTTGACAGAAGTCACTTTAGCTTGGCAGTGAAAAGAATCTCTGCTAGCTTGACAAATAAGTGCACAAACTGGGTTCAAGCTGGACTTTGGACACTGGTATCTGCAACAACTCCCATCAACTCCTAATCTAGCATCTCTGCTGTGGTCAAAATATTTTACAGAACATTTGACAGACCTGTGGAGCAGTGAGGACAGACATGAGTTGATCCACATGATCCACTGAAGCGCCATTTTACCCTGCCACTGAGGACACTAACATGAGCTGGAGTTGGGACTCTTGAACTGAACCTGGTATCACAGCGACACCTACTGCTGCAAAATGGAACAGCAACATTGAACCCAAGTACAGGCTTGGAGGGAGACTGATGGTCGCTGTTTGGGTTTTTGAAGAACAAGGAGGGCGTTGGTTCAAGCTGGATTCTCAGAGGTTATTTCCCCAACCTCTACATTGGCATCTACGCTGTCATCCAGTCAGGTGACTGAAGTCATCCAGTCATGTGACTGAAGTCATCCAGTCATGTGATTGAAGTCATCCAGCCATGTCAGTGATGTCACTTGGCAGGACTGTCATTGCCGTCACATTCTAGAAAAGAACCCAGACTCCACATGTGGCTCCCATGATAACTGATGGACCTCTGGTTGGAGGCTGGACGATGATGTTTGGACTTGAAGGAAAACTCCTTGTCCAAATTCCATTGTGTTCAAATTTAAAGTCCCACAATAAGAAGTAGCTGAATCTGACAGGTGAAGGTTTGGAGCTACAAGATGGTTGATGTTTTCTTGACTTGATGCTCTGACTGTCAGGGTAGATGACAGCTTCTTTCTGCTGCTGCATCTGAGTGGCTATGATGGGAGGTTTTAACCTCCCAAGGTTGTCTGGTTCCAGGGGAAATTTTAAAATTCCAGTCCCCAACCTTGGCTGTTCTGAAACTCTTCTCCTGAATCACTCCTGAGTTGCAGCAAGAAAAAATACCAGTGCCCAACCAGATCAACTTAATGGCTGCTAACAGCCTCAGACACTTGATTTCCATCAATCTGCAGTCAAGAAGGCCCTCACCTGTGGTTCTCCTCCAGGAGGGTCCAGGTTCTGCCATTGTGGCTCCTTGTGCCACTGCCAGAGAGCCTCAGCTGCACACTGCAACATTTCAACAGGAGATTTACATTCCTTCAAATGTCCTGACATCTTATTCCAATGGTTCTGTTCCATCTTTATATTTTAAAATCAATCACACAATGAAAGCTGCCACAGCTGGTTTAAGTGAGAGAACACGCTAAGAGATTTGAAACCAGTAAAATATGCTTTTCTGTGTGCAAACTAGTGAGGGGCATGGAAGGATATTTTACCACCAATACAGAACCCAAACTTTAGTCATGTGATGAGATGGTGACTCTGATTATGAAGTTTATGGACAAAATGTGAATTGAAAGAAAATACATTTCTTCAGTAGACTTTGATCCAACATTTGAAGTTAGATTTTGGTGGCTGCTCCATGTTGGAGGAAACCAGGCCGATGTTGGAACATCACAGGGAAACTCATTTGCCTCCTCTGCTGCCAGTTCAACCAACTTTGGCAGACAACCACTCACTCCCATCAGTGGAGAGCAGCTTCAAGTTGGTTTAGAATTTTCTGTTGTGGATGCATCGGAATGTGGAGAAAACGTCCTTTGTCAGAAGTGGGATTCAAATCCACGCCTCCAGGAGAAACTGCGACCTGAACGCAGCACCTTAGACCGCTTGGCCATCCTGACAGAAACTTAAAGTTGCAGACTTCAATATGAAATGAATTAATTCATTGACAAAGTAGAATTTTTCCACAGGAGCGACTGGCTCTTGAGTTGTTGCATTTATTGTTAACATTAAACACACAGTCTGTGTTCATGGCAGTAAGAAATGAATTTCATTTTTCTAAAGGACAAGAAATGAACCAGAACATTAGAACCACATAATATCTCTTTATCAGTTTCTTACATGGGACACATTCCAGACAGGAAGGTCCCACTGAGACTTGAACTCAGATCACTTTTTTCTTCAAAAGAAATGTGTTCTTCTCATGTTGAGCTGTGGACATCAGCTGACTGCTTTTGTTGCCACTGCCTTGCTGGCAGGAAAAGCCTGAGCAGAAATGAAGAGTGAGTTCAAGGCAGTAGATTTCACTCCATAGTTTAGGCCTTCATCCAGCAAGGAACCATAAATGATTATGTCAGCACTCCTCTAGCACTGCGATGCAGCTTAGAGAGGTCGGAGAAGCACATGACTTCTCTCACTGGTTATTGATGTTTCTCTATATCTATATATAATTTATGTCATGTATATATTTGTATATTAATATGTTATTCATGTTTCATAAAACATGTTCAAAATAATGTTCCTTTTGGGAATTCATTTTTTGGAGAGCAAGTAGAAAATGTAGGAGCCTCACATTCAAGTGACCTGCAAAGTTATGATCAAGGCAGCATTTCTTGTTTGCACAGGTTGATAATTGACGTGAGGTGGTGACACGGAACGGCGTGGACACAACAAATGATGAGCTGCTTCAGAGACATGAGGCAGAAAAAGGTGGATGAACAAGTTACTGGTGGAGTAAAACATTCAGTAACATCCAGGCCCAAAGACAAGAGAGGCCAAAGCTCCAGGAGTCTTTGATCTCTGAATTCTGTCTTTGATCTCTGAATTCTGTTCATTGATCTCCTGCTTCAGTCTTTGATCTCTGCCTGATTCTAAACTAATCAAAGGATCACATCAGCATATTGGTCCAGTCTACAGATGGTAATTTTACCAAGTGCACTGCAGCAGTCCTTGTTGCTGTCTGCTGTTGTGTCACAGCAAAGTAAGGAAACAGCCTGACGGTCCTCAGGAGGAAATTCAACAACCTCCAAAGATGGAGGTGAATCTAGACCTGCTCATGTTTGCTGTCCTTGATGAACTTGGGCGGTACTCTGGTGCTGGGATGAGGTCATGGAGACGGTCTGGGAGCAGTCCTGATGTCAAATGGACAAAATGTGTCTACATGAAATAAAATTGGAAACCTATTTGAAGCCTTATTTTGTGTTTGATGGACATTTTCTGAATCTCAAATGACTTTTTTGAACTGAACCTACTGGATCCTGTGGTGCCTGATGAGGAGACAACTTGGGTACAAAGTTGAAGACGAGGGTTTTTGGAGGGGAGGGGATTTTTTTTCCAGTGTTGTAAATCAAAATAACTACAATGACATGATAGAATTTCTCAAAATGTCCTGACTAAGATGGATTCCAAACCAAATCAGCTGTCACAAGGGAAAGTCTGCATGTACACACACACACACACACACACACACACACACACACACACACACACACACACACACACACACCAACTGACATTCCCAGGGACTAAACCAAACCAATTCCTACTTAACCCTAAGCTCCACCTCAGTTCCAGATGAAACTGGTTGAACATGGAACCGTCCCACTTGGAACATTTCCATCACCTTCACCACCACTGGAGTATCAACAAAGATTTTGGTCAACACCAGAATGGTTGAGACAAGACAACATGCTACCAATTCTCTCTCTCTCCCTCATCATCAGCTGCTCCAGCCCTTGAAAGAAAACCTTTGACACATGGACCTACAGTAGGAGCAGATGTTGTCTCCTCTGGAACAGGAGTTTAACGTTGTTGGCAGGACTCAAACCTGCATGGGGAGACCCCAAGGGATTTCTAGTCCATCGCCTTAACCACTCGACCACAACAACTACACTCCCATGAACATAAGTAGAGGATTGATATTCAACAATTAATCTTCATTGAAGCACAGTCGATTTTTTTTAATCTACTCACAAACACAAACTATTTGTGTGTGTGTGTGTGTGTGTGTGTGTGTGTGTGTGTGTGTGTGTGTGTCTCAGTGGTTTTGACTGAGGAATGAAGAGGAGGATTTCTCCATTTTTGTCGTCACTCTGCAACTAATTTTCAGTTTAACTCATAAAAATGAACAAACTTTGACATATTTCTTTCTTTTGTGTGTCAACAACTTTGGTCTTGAAAGCTCCTGACAAACACATCACATGTCACACAGTCTACACTTTTAATCTGTTGAGAACATGAAACATGTGGCCCCAGTGACCCTGCATGGCATTTTTGTCCAATTTAAATTTTGATTCATGACCCAGAACCACTCAAAACCCCAGAAAAAATAAAGGTTTTGGTGCATTAAAGACATAAATAATAACATCATCATGTTTCAAGGTTTTCTTCCCTCAAATCTGAAGGTCAAGCTGCATTATCTGCTGTGCTTATTAGCAGGGGAATTAGCTCCAATGGTAGAGTGCCAGCTTAGCATGTGAGAGGTAGAGGGATCCATGGCCTCATTCTCCAGAATACTTCAGCTTGTTCTGTTGATCAGAGGAGCTGCTGGGTGATGAATGCTGATGTTTTTCCACTGCTGTGATAAAGTGTCACCCTGTTACTGATATGTGAATGAACACCTGCTCAGTTCAAAGCTGCAATGAAACCAGGGACTTTGAACCACACAGTGAAGGGAACAGATTTTTCTGTGCTGAGATGGAACCAAAGCTACTAGACAGATGGAGCTTGATCCAACAACAGGGAAATTTGGATGTTACCACAGCTCAATTACAAGACAGAAAGAAAAGGAAAGTTAAAGTTAAATATATCAAAAGAGAGAAGAAGACCATTGTATACAAAGTTGCATGTGTACAAAACACCAAATATACACAGTTTGCAATGAAGGGTGGAGGCTTGGAGGTTTACAGAGTTTGTCCTTGCAGGTGTCAGTGACTCAGTAGTGTCTAGCAAAGCTGGAGCCGGGGCTCAAACCCAGAACCTTCTTGCTGTGAGGCAACACTGCAGACCACTGCACCACCGTTGTAGATCCGAACTGTTCCATCAACGTGTTGCTGATTGATGCATTGTGTTTAATAAGCTCTTTTTATTATTTGAGAAGTCGCAGTGTCCTTTTGTGTACAAAACTGTGGTCATATGTCCAAGTGATAGCCAGCGCTCTGACCTCACCCTTCCAAGATCAGTTATTCCTCGAAGTTTATCACTGAATATTGACTGTTTAGTGGATAAACTCTTTTTGAGACTGACAATTTTCCCAAATTTGTTCAACACTTTAGTTTCCCTGAACTAATCAGGGTGGTGCCCCGATTGATATTTAATGTTCATTCGTCTGGATCTGGGAAGGTCCTCACTGTGCTGTAAATTTCCTTCTCCATTACCGGCAAAAACGGCACAAACATGCGACTTACATTTCACGCGATGGGAAAGGCTTTGATAGCATTTTGAATGCTTATGTGACTCAACGATTGTCACCTTTCGTCATCGCACAGGGGAGCAAAATAATTCTGATCACTGAAAATGACTATCAGCTTAAACTTATCCACTCATTCTCCTTCATCCCCATCCCACTCCAGGAATTTCGGAAAGTGTCAGGGTGTAAAACGGAGCTTAAAGGTGACTATCCGCACAAGTTCACAAACGTCTCAAGAAATGGGTAAAAAGGTCCCCATCCCTCGCCTGCAATGTATGGAGCAGATGAGATGGCACCGAGACAGAGACAGGATTTTTTAACTGGTATCACTCAGTAAAAGATCAGGAGTTCAACTATGACCAGGAGTTTGTAGCTCATTGGGAAAATGATGTCCAAATCTAGGCTGAGGGCACAATCAACTTTCACGATGAATTCGTCAAGACAACCGGCTGTGACCCGTTTGATAGCAGTTTCCTAAAACCCCAAACCATTGCAATCCTCTGTCCAAACAATTGTCACACCGAGCACAAGGCTTTCTCACACGCCTCTATACAGTGGCTGGAGTTTGAAGCCTTGTCACGCGGGATTTCAGTGACATGCTTTGAATGGCGGGGAAGTGAAATTTTCTGTTGATGGATGTGCCGATGTAGACGGACAGAAAATTGTCTTGAATTTCTAGGCTGCTATTTTCACGGGTGTCCCGCGTGTTTCAGCCCCCACGAAGGATCTCTTCTGTCAGGTGTGTGTTTTAGCGAGCTGCACTCAGACACCATGAAAAGGGGAGGGCACTTAAAAAGGGATCATAAGGTGCAAACTGTAGTGCTCAAGTGGGAACATGATTGGAGTTCTACAAAAAAATGGATCCAGCCATTAAAAGTTTCCTAGAGGTTTCAAGAACCACTCCCGTTAGACCCTAGAGCTGCCTTATTCGGTGGGCGTACATCTGCCATCCGTCTGCGTCACATCGTCGCCCGGAGGAGCGTATTGATTATGTTGATTTCACCTCCTTGTATGCCTTTGTAAATGTGCATTTCCACGATCCCCTCGGACACCCAATAATTAGAAAGGATTTTGATGACGTTGAAAACTATTTCAGACTGATTCATGCTAAGGTTCATCCTCCACAGAAACTGTTTTTCCCTGTGCTGCTGATGAGAAATGACAAAGGGAAATTGATTTTCACACTCTGTCGTTCATGTGCACTCATGAACAATCAGGCTACTGCTTGTACACACAGTGTTGAAGAGAGGGCGCTTCAGGGGGTCTGGGTAACGGTCGAGCTAATTGAAGCATTGAGAAAAGGATATATCCTGGCTGAAATTTATTAGGTGTGGCACCTTGAAGAAAAATCAGACGAGTTGTTTCAAGAATACATCTACACTTTCCTGAAACAGAAGCAAGAGGCGTCAGGCTACCCTTCAGGAGTCGAAGACCCTGCAAGTAAACGCTGTTACGGACGGTGCCCTGTGACGTCACTGCACGGTCCTCTTTCTCCCTCACCTGCTTCTGCCAGCCCCAGAGCCAGCCCTGCGCCCTGATTGGCCTCCTCCGCAGCCAATCCCGTCAGTCAGTGGCACCAGGAGGATTTAAATGGAGAGCGGGGCCAGACGCCGGGGGCGACTCGGCACGGTGGCAGACGTCGTCCCTCGCGTGGCTCCCTTAGAATCTCCTAAACGTAACTGAACGTGATCTGTGTGATCCTTTGATAGATACCAGTGGTGGTTTTAGTTTAGTTTGCCCTGCGTGGCGTGGCGTGGTCGCTCCGGTGGAGTTGTTTTACTTTATTGTTGTTTTCTGTTTTCGTTTGGCCCTGCGCGCCCGCGCTCCCTGTACCTTGTGGCGTTTGAGAAGAAAAACTGCCCGCTAAGTGCACCAGGATCTCTTCGTGTTACGTCTCCTTCCCCCTAGCCGAGCCGGGTCGTAACAACGCGCTTACATCAGATTATAAAGAAGCAGGGGATCGAGCTTGACCCTCAAAATTCTCTACAATCCAGCAAAAAAGACAGATTGCTAAACTTCTGCTAAATTCTATCTGGGAAAACCAGCACAAAGATCGAACAGCTCTCAACCAGCCTGGTGAGCACCCCTGGACGTTTTTGTTTTTTTTAAATTTCTCTTTTCGAGCAAGTATGGCGTTTCTCAGTTCCACTTCATAAATGATGACGTTGCAGTCGTTCAATGGCGGTATAGTTCTAAGTGCGTCCTACCCCCAGGCAACGCAAATATTTTTCTTGCCGCATTCAGAACGTCTTCCGTGCGTCTCGAACTCTATAAGCAATTAGATTTGCTCCAAGAACGTGTTGTGTCCTGCCGTACTGATTCTGTCGTGTGCACCTCCAGCCCCAGTGATCGATATCACCCTCCTCTCTGTAATTACCTGGGGACCTGACATCAGAATTAGACCGGGGTGATTATGTGTAACTGTCAGCGGCTGGTCTCCTATCTTACACAACAAGGCAAGGTGACATCACGTGCTAAAGGAATTACGCAGAATTTTTAGAACACACGTAAAATTAACTTTGACAGTCTCACAGACCTGGTAGAGGGATACCTCCCAAGACTGTGACAACCATCGCAAAATCCCAGCCGAATACAATAAAATTACACGCAATATAAAGACCTTTGAGCTCACTAACAAACATCAACTTCCCAGTCGTCTTTGATAAGAGGCGCCTCCTTGCAGATGGCATAACATTACCGTTTGGTTATTAGCCAATAGCCAATTGGTTAACAAATGTTCCCTGGATGAAGAGAATATTTTCTACAGAGTTTTAATGATGCGACTAAAGAGCCCTACTCATATTTAATCCTGGACTTGAGGCCTGAATGAGCAGAACACCTCCGGCTGCTCAGCGGGGTCCTCCCTCATGAGTGGCCCACAGTGGATCTCTACAAGAAGTGATTTATCAAATTAAAAATGTCCAAGCGGATTAGAGGAAACTTTCCTGTTTTAAAAGCATTGCTGGCTCTCAAACCAAAGGAGAGGAGAATCTTTCTATGCAAAGGCTCAGAAGATCTCATCCTGACACTCTGCCAGATTGCTTTGAATGTGTTAAAGGGAAACATTCCTCTCCCCTCTGAGCAGTTCGCTAAACTGAACAAACAGAAGAAGTTTATTCAACTTTCTGCTAACCGTAAAACATAAGCGTCAGGTGTTGGCTCAGTCGGGTGGTTTCCTCCTCCCTTTATTAGGGGCTGCAATTCCATTCCTAAGCAGTTTGTTAGAAAGAGAGACACAAAGCCGCAGAGTGTCATCATGGGGTCATTTAATAAAAGTCGTCTATTGAAAACAACGGAGAGAGAGCTCAACATGCTTTGGAAGAGAAAATGGAACGT
The DNA here is from genome assembly GCF_037954235.1 of Aulostomus chinensis. Taxonomy (NCBI): domain Eukaryota; kingdom Metazoa; phylum Chordata; class Actinopteri; order Syngnathiformes; family Aulostomidae; genus Aulostomus; species Aulostomus chinensis. The sequence continues at coordinate 29,279,143 of NC_141323.1, forward strand.
CTGTTAAAACTACCAGGGCCGACATGCATCAAACTGTTACACTCATGCACGCGAGCAATTATGGCTTAAACCCTCCAAAACCTTCAATGAATCAGTTCACCAGATACGGAGTAAGAGAGAACGTGGGAAAAATCTCAGATATTGTCGTTACTATTAGACACGGATTACGACAGGACCCCTTCTAAATCGACCAGCGACAAACGCGAGCTGTATCCATCTTCATCTGTTGAATGGCATCTGTCTACACCGAACCCCTCCAGATTGCTCGATTTCAGTCGATAAAATGAATTTGTGCAAACTGTATCTTTTAATCAATAAATGTTTTATTGAAAATATATGAGAGACAGAGTATTCATTCAGAACAGATAGAACAATCGTTAAATAGTTTTAAAGAGCATGCTTTGATTATACGTTTGACCACTTTTCACGCGTGAAATATATTTAACATATTTCTTGACAAACTTGGTGACAAGACAATCATCCATCCATCCATTGTCTTCCACTTATTCCTTTTAAGGGTCGCGGGGGGAGGAGCCTTTCCCAGCAGCCTTCGTGTGAGAGGCAGGGTTCACCCTGGGCAGGTCGCCAGCCCATCGCAGGGCCAACATGCACAGATAAACAACCATTCACACTCACACTCATACCTACAGTCAGTTTAGAGCAGGGGTGGGCAACCATGTGCCATGGAGAGCCATGTGTATGCAGGTTTTCCTTCCAACGTCACTCTTCTGTGGCTGAAGGTGTTTTAATCAGTGGAATCACCTGTTAAAGGGTTAGGTTGGAAGGAAAACCTGCATACACACGGCTCTCCATGGCACATGGTTGCCCACCCCTGCTTTAGAGTATCAATCAGCCTCGTCCCCAAATGCATGTCTTTGGATGGTGGGAAGAAGCCGGAGTACCAGAGAGAACCCACGCAGGAACAGGGAGAACATGGAGACTCTGAAAGACCCGTGCCCGAGCTCGAACCCGGAACCTTCTTGCTGTGAGGCAACAGCACTAAACACTGCACCACTGTGCAGCCATGACAAGAGAATCATTCCTTCTTAAATTATAAGAACACAGTTGGAACCCACAGCAGGTTACAGAGATTACTTGTGTGAGATAGTGTAGTCCCCTGCCTCGCCAGAAGGTGGCGCGCACACCATAAGGAAGATCCTCAGTGTATTCACTCTCTGAAAAGAGACATTGCAGAGAGCACGAGGCTATCTTACTGAAGCCTGGTAGGAAAAACCCTTGGAGAGGCTGAAAATCATTAAACCTGGTACAAGCATTCAAATATTGAGTGTCCATTAGGTTACAAGCAGTGAGAGAAAGAGTTGAGCTGAATGAATCTGATAGCTCCTCACGACACCTCCAGTAACAAAGCTAATGCTGATGCAAGAGTTATGCTAACTGTCAAACTCCTTTCTGCTATGAAAGACTGTTCTTTAAAAACAATCAGAGTTGTGACCTGATACTTGATGTTTTATACCCCGTAGAGACAGATTCAGGTTGTTTTATGGGATTGAAATGTTCACTAATAAATAAATGATCATAGCATCTGTTCGTTTAGCTCTGCTGCTAACTCAGTAAGCTACTTTCAATTGTAGCAGATCACTGATAGTTCCCATTGGAGGTGCCCATACTTCTTAGAGTTACCATTCATTTCATTGAAGGAGCACTTGCACTGTTTATTGGTCAGATATGATTGATTTATATCATTCAGTGTCTAAAGTGTGTTTGATGTGAATAAGTCATGTGACTGAAGTCATTGTAGCACCGGTATCACACCATTAACTGTGCCACTGGACCAGTTCTAGGCTCTAAGGAGTGGGGAGCAAGAGTTATAATACCAGAGACCGTAGTTTTATGTAGAAAAGGCCGGCAATTTACTGAATATAAACACACATAAATCACAGGACACGAAACCAAAAATTCCCTGCAGGTTCTCAATAAAGAGGTAAGTATAAATGGAAAAAAAAAGTATTTCACTCTCTTGTTCTTTTATTCACCTAGTTTATTTTGGTAAAGCTAATCTAATTTACTTAGACCAGTCTTTTCTCCTAGGTTGTACCTATTTTAGGTTTCCTATTTTTCTTCCTAAGTTAACTTTTTCCTTTCTTTTACAGGTAAGAAACACCTTAATCACAGATAAATCAAAGTGGACCACAGTTATTCGAATCACATTTGAAAATATAAACTCAATAAAAAATAAAAGTATGACACTTCAAATTTAAGTTCAAGTCCAAACGTGTTTGGTTCAATGAAAAGTTCTCAGTTCTGTTCACTTCAGTTCAAACCAGTTCCTGATACCCCTACCACTGTGTCAAGGAGTTACCACACGCAAGAAATCCCCTCACGATGCGATGGAGAAGATGACTTGAAGGTCTGGGTCTGGCTCGCCATCTTGAATCCCATCCGTGAATGTGCACGCCCGCACATGGCAGACCAATCCTAACTCCGACCGAGCTTCCCACCATGCAAAAAAACCTGACCAAAACCGATGTGGCTTTGCTCTCATAAAATCCCCATCAGCTCCCGACCAGGTAAGTTATGGTTTTCAGCTATTTTATCGGCTTTTTCAACTGTTTTTTTTTTTGTTAATTGATCACCACTCGCTTCCTCTGGTTTCTCCGCTGCTCTTCTTCTCGGGTCTCTGCTGCAGCATCACTCAGGTGCTGAGTCTGTGTAAGGGACCAGCGACGTCATTTTCAGTCAGCAGACTAATTTACATTCAATTACTCACTTTTAACTTTCAAAATTATTTATGCAGCTTTTATTCAAATATTTATTCTTATTTATCTCATATTTTAACATGGGTTACATCATCCAGTCACGTGACTGAAGTCATCCATTCATGTCAGTGATGTCACTTGGCAGGACTGTCATTGCCGTCACATTCTAGAAAAGAATCCAGACTCCACATGTGGCTCCCATGATAACTGATGGACCTCTGGTTGGAGGCTGGACGATGATGTTTGGACTGGAAGGAAAACTCCTTGTCCAAATTCCATTGTGTTCAAATTTAAAGTCCCACAATAAAAAGTAGCTGAATCTGACAGGTGAAGGTTTGGAACTACAAGATGGTTGATGTTTTCTTGACTTGATGCTCTGACTGTCAGGGTAGATGACAGCTTCTTTCTGCTGCTGCATCTGAGTGGCTATGATGGGAGGTTTTACCTCCCAAGGTTGTCTGGTTCCAGGGGAAATTTGAAAATTCCAGTCCCCAACCTTGGCTGTTCTGAAACTCTTCTCCTGAATCACTCCTGAGCTGCAGCAAGAAAAAATACCAGTGCCCAACCAGATCAACTTCATGGCTGCTGACAGCCTCAGACACTTGATTTCCATCAATCTGGAGCCAAGAAGGCCCTCACCTGTGGTTCTCCTCCAGGAGGGTCCAGGTTCTGCCATTGTGGCTCCTTGTGCCACTGCCAGAGAGCCTCAGCTGCACACTGCAACATTTCGACAGGAGATTTACATTCCTTCAAATGTCCTGACATCTTATTCCAATGGTTCTGTTCCATCTTTATATTTTAAAATCAATCACACAATGAAAGCTGCCACAGCTGGTTTAAGAGAGAGAACACACTAAGAGATTTGAAACCAGTAAAATATGCTTTTCTGTGTGCAAACTAGTGAGGGGCATGGAAGGATATTTTACCACCAATACAGAACACAAACTTTAGTCATGTGATGAGATGGCGACTATGAAGAGTGATTATGAAGTTAATGGACAAAATGTGAATTGAAAGAAAATACATTAAAAAATACTACATAAACAAATAAATAAAAGAAGGAGCACAAATGACTTTTTTTTCTGCACAAATTTACTTGTATTAGACTGCATTTTTGGTTCATGAGTAGATGAAAGAGTATCACATATATATTATATACATGTGATACATGCACTTGGCTTTGGACAAAAGCTTAAAGAAATTGTAGAATTATTTAAACGTACCAAGTGAACTGTTTCAGGTTTCTTGAAGACGTTTCAGCTCTCATCCAAGAGGCGTCTGCAGTTTTCTTCGCTAATATCACTCTGTGGGGGCGGGATCTTCTACAGAGGTGATTGACACATGTGAGCTCTGGGTGTCAGAGTTGTTTTGGTCAGGATGTGAAAGGGAAGTTGACTCAACTGGTATCTGTGTCAGTTAAAAGCCTCACAGTAATTCCATAATCTAGGAGTAGAAACCAGAGTCGCTCACGACGAGGATGGGATTCGAACCCATGCGTGCAGAGCACAATGGATTAGCAGTCCATCGCCTTAACCACTCAGCCACCTCGTCTGCTGACAGCAACCCTGAGCTTTTAAAAAGCTGAACTCTTTGGAGCCTATTTGTCAAAAATGGACCCAGCAGGAGCCACTGAACACAACTCTGACATAATCAGGCTTCTTCCCAGCAGCGTCGTGCTACAGAAGGCAGAATACAGACCATCGACACATCATCAGAGTGAACACCAGCTGATGTTTACAAGTTTAATTCACCTTTTACTACAAAATGACATCCAAGTTCAGATTCTCTTGTCCTGATTGAACAAGTAAATGTTTAAGAAGATGAGAGTACCAGACTTTTTCATCCAAGGAAACAAGCATCCTATCACTGTCCTATGCAGAGTTTCTTTCAAAAAAAAAGTGAGACAACCTCAAGATTTTCTGTTTCCTCTTGTTGGATTTTGCCACAGAGAATCAGAGACAATCAAAAGCTTGTTGGACTTTAATGTTGGAGGACTGAACAAGTCAAGACATCATCAGTTTTACCTTCACAGGTGCTTCATTTACTTTACTTTCAATTTTACAGAGGTAGAACCTGAAATCAAAGCTGTCTGTCAAAAAAAGTGAAAGCTTCACAGGTTGTAATGTTCTTGTCTACCATCTCTGTCTTGTATGGAGCTTCAATCTTTAATAAAAAGACTCGTTGTACATTAATAACATCACTGTGCCTCTGCAGTGAATAAGTCACTCCATCCATTTTCTATACCACTTTTTTGTTAAAGGTTATTGGGGAGGGGGGTGAAATTTGGTGGGAGGCAGGGTTCACCCTGAACAGGTCACCAGTCCACAGGTCCACTGAACAGGTCCCCCATGTGGGATGATGGTGTTGAAGGCAGAGGAGAAGTCCAGGAAGAGAAGGTGGACATAGGAGTTCCTGCTCTCCAGATGGATGAGGGCTGCGTGGACCACTGATGAAATGGCGTCATCAGTGGAGCGGTTTTGCCTGTAGGCGTACTGGTGGGGGGTCCACAGAGACGTCAATGGAGGTGTCTATGTGGGCCTTGACCAGCCTCTTAAAGTACTTCATGACTACTGGGGTGAGTGCAATGGGTCGGTAGTCATTTAGGCCTGTCACTGTGGAGCACTTGGGGACAGGGACAATAGTGACAGTCTTTAGGCAGGTGGGGACAGGTGACAGCGCCAGTGAGGTGTTGAAGATGTCCGCCAGCACCTCGGACAGCTGTTGTGCTCAGTCCTTCAGTACTCACCCAGGGATGTTGTCTGGGCGTGCAGCTTTGCAAGGGTTGGTTCCCTGAAAGGTCTTCCTCACGTCTGCTGTGGTCACACTGAGGGGCGTGTCGTCAGGTGGTAGTGTGACTCTGGTGCTGGGGGGGGGTGTCAGGGTCCTTGAAGCGGAGAAGAAACTGATTGAAGGAGTGAGGCGCTGGACCCGCTCTACTTGTGAAGTGTCATGAGATAACATTTGTTGTGATTTGGCGCTTTACAAATAAAACTTACAACCATCCATCAGGTTTGTGTTTGATGTCTGAATTCTGTCTTTGATCTCTGGGTTCTGAGCATTGATCTCCCGCTTCAGTCTTTGATCTCTGACTGATCCTAAACTAATCAAAGGATCACATCAGCATATTGGTCCAGTCTACAGATGGTGATTTTACCTATTTGAAGCCTTATTTTGTGTTTGATGGCCATTTTTAAAATCACTAATGATTTTTTGACTGAACATCCTGGACACTGTGGTGCCCGATGAGGAGACAACTTGGGTACAAAGTTGAAGAGGAGGGAGAGAAGGATATTTTTGCAGTGTTCCAAGTCAATAATAACTGTGGCAAAATGTCATCATTTTTAAAAATGTCCTCACTAAGATGGTTTGTAATTCTGTCTCTCCCTCATCCTCAGCTGCTGCAGCACTTTAAAGAAAACCTTTGACTCGTGGATCTAACAAAGATCAGATGTTGTCTCCCCCAGAACATCAACACTTTAACGTTGTTGGCAGGACTCCAACCTGAGCAGGGAGACCCCAATGGATTTCTAGTCCATCACCTTCACCACTCGGCCACAACAACCACATTCACACACACATTTGTAAAAGATTCACATTTACACAATTCTTTAAAATTATGTCACAAGCCCATTTGTGTGAGGTGCTTTTTTCAGCATTCCTTTGTTTCCAGGTCTCTAATATGTGCAGAATTACAAAGACAAGCAAGCTTGATCCATCCTGGGCAGGTGATATGAGCCATTGACCACTGGCCAGAGACCCTGGCACAGACGTTGGGGATGGTGACAGAGAGCATTTCTACAATTATATTCTACATTTATAGAATTCTACAATCCTACAATTTCATTGAGCAGATGCTTTTGTCCAGAGCCACTTGCATATGTTTTTGGTGAGTTTGGCCCCTGAGCTCAAGACAGTTGTGACTAATAAAGGACAGCTTCAAATGCAGCTGTGAAGCCTCATTGTCAGCTGGGAGGAACGACAGGTGTCTCCCTCTAGTGGCTCCTCACAGCAACACAAGCCTCATTTCATTCACATGCATCCACCACCTCACTACCAAAGGCCAGTTGGGCCTCCACAGACAGGTGAGTTTCAAGTGTTGGACAAAGGTCTTTAAGATGTTCTTATTAATTCTATAACACCTGAGATTAAAATCTATGGAATTACAACTAACAAGCAGCCAAACACCTGATCAGATGCTCCTTCATGAGGCTGAGGAGAATCAATCTGAACTGGGATGAAGAAAATTAATTGAGAGGAGAAACCTACTGATTGGATGACATGGACCCACCTGATCCATGTCAGCCTTGTTGGAGCAGAAAGAGGTGGATCAGAGGAATCAGTGGATCAAGACTCAGGTGTCAGATGAAGAATCTCTTCATTCACAATGGAGTCAGAGAAATCTTCCAACGTGAACTTGACAGACCATTTTATACCAAAGACAGGCTGTGTGTGTGTGTGTGTGTGTGGGGGGGGGGGGGGGGCGGGACAATGGCTTAAGGGAGCTCCAGGTAGCTGGTTTGAACTGGTCCCTCATCTCTGTGAGTAGAAACCATCTGAGGTGGAGGGTGAAGATCTGCTTTGACCTCCTGATCTCCCAGTAAAGCCAATATAGATGTTGAGCTTGGAGGAGTTGATGGCCTCCTTCATCTTCTTGTTGGAGATGTTTGCTAAACTCAGCACCACCATAGATCAGAGGAAAGTCCACTTGTAAGCTGGACACTGGAGTTTCTAGTGAACTGCAGGATCTTAGTTGTGGTGGCAGAAGGCCTGTTCCAAGAGCTGGGCTCGCATTCATGATCAGGCTTCATAATGGTTCTGGACCACTGAGTGATAGAAGCTGATCCTGGGGCAGCAGAAGACAAATATAGAGACGAAAAGACAAAAGACAGAGAGAAAGGAGGGAGAGAATGACAAAAAGATGGGAACAAGATGAGGGTGAAAGACAAGCAGAGAGAAAGACAGAGGGATGGAAGACAGACAGACAACCAACAACAGCAACAGCAACAGCAGCAATAATAGTATCGATATTGTCCTGTTATTGATGTTTTCATGTGAAAGTGGCATATTTAAGATAAAAGACACTGTTAGAACAGAAAGCTCCATAAAACCCACCAACAAGAGGTGTCTGGTACAGATGTGGAATTATTGGCTCACACAATGTTGAGGCAACTGGGAAGAAGACAAACAAAAAAGGCTTGTGTGATTCAGACATTCATCAAAAATGGTCCTGTAGAACTGTTCAATGTGTCATGACTTCAGAAGCTCAAATCCTCTCTAAGTTCTAGTGAGAGTGGAAGAGATTATAAAATGAGAGAAGCAGGGCCCTCACTCAGAGCTGAAACAGCTCAGTTGGGAGAGCGTTCGACTGAAGATCTAAAGGTCCCTGGTCCGATCCCAGGTTTCAGCAGATGAACAGCATTGACTTTACTTTCCAGTGGAGGAACTGCAGACATGAAGGAGACTAACATCTTGTCCTGTGCATTCTTATGACATTCAAGACATTTTTGGAGCCTCTTGTTGGATTTTGCCACAGAGAATCAAAGCCAATCAAAAGCATGGTGGACTTTAACATGGAGGATTGAACAAGTCAAGAAAGCAGCAGTTTGACCTTCACAGGTGTTTCTTTTCCTGTCTAAATGCTGTAGAAAGAGCCTGAGTAGCACAGACGGTAGAGCATCAGACTTTTAATTTGAGGGTCCAGGGTTCAGGTCCCTGTTCAGGTGCTGTGGATGTTCCAGTGTTTGACAACATGGTACTGGATGAAGTTTAGTGTTGAACAAACTGTCATCATCAAAAGTAGAAGTGTTCTTGTCTTGAGACTGTCGCTGCAGGTCAAATGTGAAGAACCAGCATCTCCCATTTTGCAAAAAGTTAAATTTTTCTAACTGTTCAATTGGAAAGTATTTTCAGATTCAAGAAGTGATCAAGAGAAACAGGAAAATCCCTCTAAACACAGCAAACTCCATCCATTAATCCATTTTCTACAGTTTTTCCTGTTCAGGGTCTCAGAGGGAACTGCGGCCTGTCCCAGCAGCCTCAGTACAAGAGGAGGGGTTCACCCTGGACAGGTCGCCAGTCCATCACAGGGCCAGGTGAAAGTGCCAACCACTGTCACTGTATAGCAGAGTTACATATGGTGTACCACAGGGTTCAGTTTTAGGACCGATTCTCTTCACTCTTTACATGCTCCCATTAGGTGACATAATCCGGAAGCACTCGATCAACTTCCACTGTTATGCAGATGACACACAACTTTACTTGTCGATGGAGCCAGACGACACAAGCCAGCTTACTCATCTGCAAGACTGCCTGAAAGACATTAAATCCTGGATGTCCTCTAACTTCTTAATGCTCAATTCAGATAAAACTGAGGTAATCATTTTTGGACCGAAACACCACAGGGACACACTCTTGAATCGGATCTCTACTCTAGATGGCATCACCCTAACTCCGAGTACAACTGCAAGGAACCTTGGGGTCATTTTTGACCAGGACCTTTCCTTCAGCTCCCACATAAAGCATGTGACTAGGACCGCCTTCTTCCATCTGCGAAGTATCGCTAAGATTAGGAATATCCTTTCCCAGAGTGATGCTGAAAAACTGGTGCATGCATTTATCACTTCTCGGCTGGACTACTGCAACTCTCTCCTGTCAGGATGTCCTAAATACTCCCTAAAGAGTCTCCAGCTGGTCCAGAACGCTGCAGCGAGGGTTTTGACGGGAGTTAAGAAGAGAGAACACATCTCTCCCACTTTAGCTTCCCTCCACTGGCTTCCTGTAGGATCTAGAATCGACTTCAAAGTCCTTCTGCTGACTTATAAGGCTCTCAATGATAAAGCTCCATCCTATTTGAAAGAGCTCATTAGTCCGTACTGTCCGACCAGAGCGCTCCGCTCCCAGAATGCAGGTCTTTTAGTGATTCCCAGTATCAATAAAAACAGACTGGGAGGTAGAGCCTTTAGTTACCGGGCTCCTCTACTTTGGAACCAGCTCTCTCCATGGGTCAGAGAGGCAGACACTTTAACTACGTTTAAGTCCAGGCTTAAGACCTTCCTCTATGACAGAGCCTTCAGCTAGGACTGGTTCAGGTAGCTCTGAACCATTGATAGCTATGCTGCTACAGGCTTAGACTGCTGGGGGACACATCAGGTTACATGGAGCCCTTCCCTCCTCTCCTCTCCTCTCCCCCTCTCTCCTCCTCTCCTCCCTGCACATTTTTGGAACTGTCACTACCACTACTTGTTGCACTTTGTAGTTTGGCCTTGGTGTCTCGCAGTCTCTCTGTGTTTCCACAGATCCACCAGAGCCCCAACCGCCGCCTGCATCGCCCCCCCCCCCCTCTTATTCCCTACTGTTACACTGGCCTGCGCTCCCCTTCCATGAACCAGTCTGCCATCCAGTCCCCCATCAAGCTGGCTTGCTCTCCCTGCCTCCCCTACCAGAAGCTTCCTTCTTCAGCTGTTATTAACATTTCCGTGTTTCCCACATTTTGTATTGTAAACTGTTTTCTTGTCTGTAACAACATCTACTGCACGTCTGTCCGTCCTGGGTGAGGGATCCCTCCTCTGTTGCTCACCCTGAGGTTTCTCAGATTTTTCCCTGTTAAAAGGGTTTTCTATGGAGTTTTTCCTCAGTCGATGTGAGGGTCTAAGGGCAGAGGATGTTGTTATGATGCCATGTGAAGCCCTTTGAGACAAACTGTTTGTGAAAATGGGCTATACAAATAAAATTGCCTTGCCTTGCACTGCACCACCGTGCCACCCCTACTAGTCGTCTACATATCAGTGTTCTCAGTATTGCACTGACATTCACATCAGTATTGTGCTTATATTTTATTTCCTGGCTCTTCAAGCCTCCTATTATGCTGAAGTTGATTGCTTCAGTGACCAGGAGACGTTATCATTGGCAGCTAGTTTACTATTATTGCTGCTGCTGTTGTTGTTGTTGGTTGTGTGTCTGTCTTCCATCCCCCTGTCCCTTTGTCTTTCTCTCTGCTTGTCTTGCACCCTCATCTTGTTCCCCATCTTTTTGTCATTCTCTCCCTCCTTTCTCTCTGTCTTTTGTCTTTTCTTCTCTATATTTGTCTTCTGCTGTCTGTCCTGTCCTGCTCTCTTTCAACAACCAACCAGTCAAAGCAGACGTCCGGTTAAAAAAAATTATCATAAAAGAACTCTTGATTTGATTTGGCTTGAGACATGAAGAAGATAGGATTTTTTTTACTCTTAATTTTAGAAGCATTTACAGATTCATGAAAAGATCATCAATCAGTGTAGTATTTCAGACAGACTTCTGGTCCGTGAGGACGAGGAATCCAGCACAGATCCACAGAACTCCAACTGCCATCTTTGATGATTCCTTTACAGTCTGTAGGGTGGAGAGATCCTACTGAGTCTGGCTTTGAATGTTTGTCTGTGGATGTGTTAACCCTGTCATGGACTGGTGACCTGTCCAGGGTGAACACGGCCTGTCGCCCAAAAGCTGCTTGGATAGGCTCCACCCCCTCCATGACCCTGAACAGGATAAGCAGAAGAAAATGGATAGAAGTCATGACACATTGAACAGTTCTCCAGGACCATTTTTGATGAATGTCTGAATCACACAAGCCTTTTTTGTTTGTCTTCTTCCCAGTTGCCTCAACATTGTGTGAGCCAATAATTCCACATCTGTACCAGACACACCTCTTGTTGGTGGGTTTATGGATCTTTCTGTTCTAACAGTGTCTTTTATCTTGCTTTTATCTTTTATCTTTTGGATCTTTTCTTTATATCTGCATTCTGTGGTGCACGGTGGCTCTGGAAGAGCGCTCTATCTAACTATTTTAACTGTACCCCCCCCCTACAACGAAAATAAAAGATTCTGATTCTGATTCTGACACACACACACACACACACACACACACACACACACACACACACACACACACACACGCACACACACGTGTATAAACATGATGTTCCGAATGTTTCACTGTCTGTGGTTGTCCATCTTTCCTTGCCTCTTCACTGTCATTGTCAGAACTCTGAGCAATCTTCCTCTCTAGGTGATGTCTCTGAGTGATGATGATTGCTGTCTGTTCAACCAGCTTCATTTGTTGATATCTGAGAAGGACTGAAGACAGCAAAGTGTGCTGATTGGCAAACAACCCCACAAAGGTCAAAGGTCACTGCTCTGAGGCAGACCAGTTTACTATCACCAGGGGTGCACATAAGCAGTCCGCATGCGCGAATGGTTAAGGAACCTGGACAAATGCGCTCGGCTTCAAAGGCTTTTATACGCTTTTGCGTACCGACTGCTACCGACCGCGGGCAAAAGCACTTCTCAAAATGTCAAAGAGACAGGCCCCGCTAAATAATTATTTTCGTGTTTCGTACGCAAAAGCGTATAAAAGCCTTTGAAGCCGAGCGCATTTGTCCAGGTTCCTTACGCATGCGTGCATGCGGACCGCTTATGTGCTCCCCTGACTATAACAGTGGTGACACCATCCACTGCTGGCGCTCTCTTCAGTCCTTCTTGTTTCTGCCCTTTGTGCTTGAGCTCCTAGAGCAGCTGGTCCGGCTCTCCCCCTTTTCTATTCCACTAATTTTTTTTTTTATTTTCTATTTTTGTAATTCATCATCAATCTCAGCTCACGGTCGCTACACTCTTGACCTCCTGTGAGCCTTGAATCTCCATCCTGACCAGCAAAGAGAAGCCACCTTTGTGTTGGAGAAGAGCAGCTTAGTCGAGGAAGCCAGCAGCCTGAGACCAGAGGGTAGCGAATCAACGCGCTTCCCTTCTTCATCGAGCGAATGTCAGCGGGAGCCACGGTCGACGAGGTGGAGGCTTTGGAAGCCGTCCTCCCTCCAGTTCATTGGAGAGGCATCGTACATCGATGGGAGAATACAGCTGAGAACGTCAGCCGGTTACATTGGTTTTCACCTATTCAGGCCTGGACTCCTGTCTCACTGCCAAACTCCGCCTGACTCCGTAGAGCTGGTCAGCCTCCACTCAGTCCTCTTCATTTGTTTGGAGGTCACTATCGTTCATCCTACACACCTTTCCACCTGCCTCTTTGCCGTCTACTTGAAGCTCAGATAAATGGAGGCTAATTCATCCCTGCTACTCAATAAGTGCTTTAATTACTCTGCTGGAATTATCACTCTGTCTTAAGTGTTTTCTTAATTGTATTAAATCCTCTTTAATTTCCAAGAAGTGTTCCAACTCATTCATGCATGCAAGCCACTGATCCACAAGGACTCATTGATGAGCTTAAACCTGAGACTGATCGTTTCTCATTGGACGAGACAAAAATGCAACGAGTGGAGCCCCGAGTAACAACTGGATAAAACATTCTAAAGATACGCCGTCATCACCAGTTTATCAAGTCATGACACTCTTTTTATATCATCTTTTTATATCATCCAACATCCTCAGGGACTATCATTGAAGAAGCTCTATTTAATATAAGATGCATAAAATCACACCACATTAAGCAGGCTAATGAAAAATAAATCAAATGTAAAAATGCTTTATTTTAAGATCTAGAATATCTTGTGAATATCTGGAGCTTAATTCCAGCAGCAGACCTCCTCTGGTGATGGAATTTATATTTGACATGTTTACCATTAAATGAGACACATTTGCAGTCCATTGAAATCTACTTGTGTTCATGGTGAGTTGATTTCTAAAGATGAGCTGACAGAATCTACGTTTAGGGAGGAACCACCATATCCAGGGGTCTGGACCTTTTTGTAGTCAGAGCCATGAAAGTAGCAGACTAAGCTAGCAGACATTAGCATTGAGAAGAAACTGATACCTGGAGCCTACTTTTGGGTCTGGTCAAGTGATAACAAAATAGTGTGACATTGTTGTCAGACTGACGCCTTCTCCACACTGACCAAACACCGCCTTATGGCATTATGGGAAATTTCTGCTTGGCTCGTGTCCATCAATACACACAAAGAAATTTCTCCAGAGTCAGTATGGATAGTGGATACAATTGAGTACATAGTGGTTTTTCATTCTGAGTCAGGTGCAGCTTCAGACACAGCCTGTGTTCATGTTGTTTATTCATTGATTCTCCTTACAATTCACAATCACAGCTGCAGAAAGTGAGAGGACAAGCAGTGATGTTGAAGATGAACGCCCAACGTGGGGCTTGAACCCACGACCCTGAGATTAAGAGTCTCATGCTCTACCGACTGAGCTAGTCAGGCTACATCTGAGTAGCTTCAATAGCATGAACTGATCAGAGTGAGAGACGTTTGCTGCACACAAGCAATTAATCAGACTCACAGTCACATGAGCAATCACATGATTAATGAATGACAACAAACACACCTTCATCTTTGACAAAACAGTAAAATAAAAGGTGAATCACAGATGAGACACCAGTGGTAAAAACACTAAAGTGCTGTCAAGGAGAAACAGGATACGACCAAACACACACACAAGTTACAGAGAGAGAACTCTCCCAGAAGGAACCACTCAAAGGAGAACCATAGACATCATCAGGCTGTATGACCTCATCAATATGAGACAGGTGGATAGGAAACAAGCTCAGAGATGTCAGAAACATGACATCCAAGTGGTGAGAAAGCTTCAACTGGTGAGGTTCCAGAACCAAGAGCGAGGTGGAGCCTGCATCACCTACTGGGAGCTTTTTGTCAAAGGTTCAACTTTGATTTGAATGCTTTTCGAGAGACAACGTGCAGGGAGGGAATTTGGTGATGAAGAACAAGTTCCTCTCAGCTTTAAATGGAGTTTTCCAGGAGTCAAAGAGACACTCCTCTGATCCGTTGTCAGATGTGTTCTCATTGCACCACAGCCCTACAGGTTGAGGGTTCTGATCCTAGTCAGACACATTCACTATCATGCTGCTGAGCCTGAAGGGAGGATGAATAAAGGAGTGTCTGAGAGAGCTTCAACAGACAAACTGTCCACTTTAACAACAAATACTAGTCAGTATTCATGTTGCTGCCGTGACCCGGATTTAAACCAGGGTTGCTGCAGCCACAACACAGAGTACTGACCACTATAGGATCACGGCCTCCTGGAGGCTGAGGTTTGAGCTTCTATGTCTTTGTCTCATTGAGAGATCAAAGACAATTTGTGTCTACAAAGAAATCATTGAGAAATCAAGGAGAGATCAAAGAAAGAATTCTAAGATCAAACACAAAACTCAAGATTCAAAGATTAAAGATTCAAAGTGTTTGTTGTCATATGTACAGTATAGAAACATATATTCCTTATGCTAGGAATATAAAAAGAAATTACTTTTTTTGGATAAATTTCCAATAAACAATGACAGTAGAGAAGTGAGGAAACAGTGCAATTAAACAGTACTGTGCCAAATATTTGAGTATTGCAAAAACAAAAATTGTTCACGTGTAGGCCGAGTTCAAGTAGGGTCCTGAGGTAGTTTTGTTAGGAGTTTAGGAGTCTGATTGCAGAGGGAAAGAAAGACTTCTTTCGTCTTGTGGTTCTGCATTTCTCACTTCTGTCCCTCCGGCCTGAGGGTAGAAGTGTGAACAGACGTGTTGGGGTGGGTGGGGTCCTTCAAGATGGAGGCAGCTCTGCTGTGGACTGTGGTGGTCGATGCTCTGCAGGGGGGGCAGTGGAGTCCTGGTGGTCTCCTCAGCAGTCTCCACCACTCTCTGCAGGCGTTTGCGGTCCATAGCAGCAGCACTGCCGTACCACGCTGTGATGCAGCTGCTCAGATGCTCTCAGTGATGCAGCTGTAGAAGTTGCTGAGGATCTTAGGCGACATGTCAAATTTCCTCAGCCTCCAAAGGAAGTACAGCCACTGTTGTGCCTTCTTCACCAGCTGTGTGGAGTTAAGTGTCCAGGTGAGGTCCTGGCTGATGTGGACACCCAGGTATTTGAAGCTGCACACCCTCTCCACTTCAAGCTCCTGGATGAACAGTGGCTGCTGAGGTCTCCTCTCCTTCCTCATGTCCACAATCATCTCCTTAGTCTTGACTTGTCAGAGCAGGAAATAAACCACTGAAACTGATAGGGAAGCACCAGACAGGCTTGTGTGAGGGATGTCAGGAAGAGGAGCAGGTGGAGCAGGGATATCTGAGGTGGCAGTAGGGGACACAGGTGAGGGATGAGGAGTTTAATGATAGACATGATGGTCGAATATTGTAGTAGATCTGGTTAGGATCGGAAGAAGACTGGAAGTGACTGTTTGGTCCACACTCTGGAACAGAAGGTGGCGGGAATGGGCAAATAAGCTGGATGCCAACCGAAGAAGAAGAAGAAGGAGAGGAAGATGAAGAAACATAAGAAAGCGGGACATTTTCAAAAAAGGAAAGAAGGAGAAGTCCGTGAACCCCCGATCTCGGTCTGTGTTTCCTGAAGGCTGAGTGGCGCCAGTAGAGCCGCAACATGTGCGCCACGCAGCTTCTGCGGGTGTCTGTCCAGGAGCGGATCCTCGCCGCCGCTGAAGACTTCCTGCTGCAGCTGGGAGAAGGAGACTCAGCGGCTGGAGTCCCGGTGCTGAGAGCGCTGCTCACCGAGCGGCTGGCGGCGGCCGCGGAGCAGATCGTGGCTCTGCTGGAGGAAACCGTGGCGGAGTACGAGCGGGAGAACCGCCGGCGGAGGTTGCTGCTCGATGCCGTGCTGAAGCCCCGAGTCAGGCTCTACAGAGCAGGTGAGTCCCCGCCAGGGACCTGCTGGGCCCCGAATTCAGCCCAGGAAGTGGAGCTGCAGCAGGGCCGGTTCTAGACAGGCATATGTAAGGGGGCAGACAGAAATGGGAAGGGGGCACATGGTGGTGATGGAGGTTGGAAAGAGTGTGGTGGGGTGGAGGGGTGGGGGTGTTAGGTGGTTCTCTGGATAACTGATTTTGTCATGTAACTGGATTGCTCTTTATCAGACCTTTACCCTAAGACCGGTCCAACTTGGTCCCACTTGTCCCACATGAAGGTTAAAGCCCAGTTCACAAGATTTTAGGCGTCGGCGACTTTCCTCCCCCAAATCAAGGTGAGGCACTAACCACCGCCGCGACAAAAGTAATGAGGTGTGAACAGCTCAAAGACAGTGGACTGGGAGGTCGCATGCGACATCTGCGAAAAAACTGGACATTCTAGCACTGCTAGATATCAGGACTAATCACAGTGACGTAAACGGAGCTGCAGACACTGGAGGTACGTGAACCCAGATGAAAAGAGCTCTGGCAGTGGGGGAGTCACGCATAGAAAACAACAACAACAAAAATGACGAGAGGCATGGATTCTATGGGGTTTGTGATATCCTTGGACACAGGAAAAAGAAAACTAAAAAAAAAAATTCTTCCTCAGATCACACCAACTAAATCTTGACATCTACCTTCACTGGATGGCCTGTATCAAACATATTCAAACCCAACAATAACACTTGTCACTATTGCCAATATCAACAAAACAAAAAGGGTAGGCCAAGTTATTCGAGAAAAATTCCTTCACCAAGACTTGAAAAACAAAACTGATAAATAGAAAATAGATAAAATAAAGAATAAAATAAAACATCCATCCAGATCTTGACAACCAACAACATAAAATTTATCTTCATTGGATGGTCTAATTCGTAGATTAATTTGCAAAATAAAGTAATAAAATAAGACCTCTCAATAAAGCCAATATCAACAAAACTAAAAAGGGTGGGCATTGTATTAAATCTCTTTTTCTGTCTTTTCGTCTCATTTTAAGCTTGTTTGTTTTGCAAGCACCTGAACAGCTCCACTCTCCTTTCTCATCAATCCATTCTACAACAACAGTCTCCTGTTTCCCTTTGCAGAACTCTATCAAATCCTCCATATCCAAGTCATTTGTGATGGACTTCTCATGGACCAACATCACCTGTTCCTCTTTCTTTTATGGAACATGGTGCGATTGTAGGGGGTTAGGAGCCGTGACAAAGTAGAGAAGGAACTCTCCCAAGATGCTGAAGACGCATCAGTGACAGGGCACGGACTCAGGAGGGAAAGAGTGAGAAGAGGTGTAACCTCTCATCTCATTGGTGCCTTTTCCAGTGGATTTTTCAGTTACTGTAGTAACTCTTGTTCATACTCAGTTTGTGGGGAATCTGTTATTTTCTTAAGGGAGAGAGAGAAAGAGAATCTTCATATTCTGAGTGCAACTGAACGCAGCAGAAGTCAGTGTTGGTGCTGAAACCTGACAGGCTCCATCTTGGGTCGTTTGCATCCAAACAGTGATTGGAAGTTGACGGAGGGTAGTGGAGCTGGGAGGGGTGTGTGTGTGTGTGTGTGTGTGTGTGTGTGCGCGCTGTGCAGCCTAAGAAGATACACACACACACACACACACACACACACACAGCTGAGTGACAGAGAGATGAGAGGAAGCTGATACTGGATCACTCACATTTTTCAGCTACTTTAGATAATTTTGTCAACTCTTAAAGTAGTAATTTTGTGCACACACTTCAGCAGTGTCTCTGTCTCCAGGACCACAGCTGTACTAGTTTGTTTTCTTATGTGTGTGTCTTTAAAAAAACTTTCAAAAATTAACATAATAATAATGTAAATAAAGTAAATGTGTACATCAAAATGGATGTTTTGGCAGCTAACTTGAAATTAACAATTACAGAAAAACAAAATATATTAATGATGTTAATTGGTTCATGAATGTAATCTACAAAAAAGCTTTCCTTCACAAGAAAATAAACAGATAAATTAAAAGCAACCTAAAACTATTGGCTTCTTCCCTGTTACACTCCTGATTTAATATAAAGCCTCCAAAGAAATGCATACAACATTATAATTAACACTTCAACATTAAAACACAGTCAGCACACACACACACACACACACACACACACACACACACACACACACACACACACACACACATTTCAGCAGTCTCTCTCTCCTGCAGCAAGTCACATGATATCCAAATGAGTCACGTCAGAATTAACCAATGTTACAGTCGCTTTAGAGAACAAAATACAAAGGCAAAACTCATGCAGACACAAATGAAGCCTTATTTTTTCATTTAAATGCAGTTTCAGTCCAGATCAATGAGTCTTGAGCTGCTAGCTTGTCAGCTAAACACAGAGCATCACAACACTTAGCAGGACCAGAGCAGGAGTCGTTTTGCCGGCTTGAACTGATGTCACTATTGCAGCTCTTTGAGAGCACAAGGAACTCTTTTGCTCAAGACAGAATTTGCTTCAGAAATCGAGGCCAGGACAGGAAGTGACTCATTGCAGCTCAAAAGAGCAAAAAGTAAAGACTGAAAGAGAATCAGAGATCATCAAGAATGTGATGTTATGTCCTTCTGAATCTCAAACAGAAGTCAGTGAGGATGAGCATCCGTTTCAGTGCTCCACATGTAGTACAAGTTTTAGAAACAGAGGGAGTTTGGATGAACACATGAGAAAACACACTGGGGAGAACATGTTCCCATGCTCCGTTTGTGGCAGGAGATTCTCAAAGGGATATTTGACCACACACATGAGAATACACACTGGAGAGAAACCATTCCCCTGCTCAGTTTGTGACACAAGATTCTCAGAAAAGAGATATCTGAAAAGACACATGAGAACACATACGAGAGAGAAACCATTCCCCTGGTCAGTTTGTGGCACAAGATTCTCAGAAAAGAGATATCTGAAAAACCACATGAGAACACACACTGGGGAGAAACCATTCCCCTGCTCCATTTGTGGCAAAACATTCTCAGTTAAGGGACATCTGAAAACACACATGAGCATGCACACTGGGGAGAAACCAGTCACCTGCCCTGTTTGTGGCAAAAGATTCTCACAAAAGGGACAAATAACAAGGCACATGAGAACGCACACTGTGGAGAAACCATTAACCTGCTCAGTTTGTGGCAAAAGATGGTCAGAAAAGGGAAATCTAGAAAAGCACATGAGAACGCACACCGGAGAGAAACCATTTCCCTGCTCAGTTTGTGGTAAAAGATTCTCAGTAAAGGGAAACTGGAAAAGACACATAAGAACACACACTGGGGAGAAAACATTTGTCAAAATGTGGCACTGAAGCTGTGACAAAAGAGTGGGAGACGCAGGTTGAAAGCCAATTAATGAATGTATTTAACAAAAAAAAAAAAAACACACAACGATGAACCAAAAATGGGCCCAGGTGCTTCCAACTAGGAGGAATGAACAGCTCCCCACCCTCCAGATACCTGCTGCAACACCAGAAACATCATGAAAGACATGAGGTTCCACGTGACTTCAGTTCAACCTGTGTTGGGAGCTAACTTGCTGTATGGGCTGAAACCAGGTTACTTTTGGATGCTGCAAAAATACATCCCTGCAATCATTCAAATAATTATCATACAAGAACATACATCAGGTTTGTATTTTCAAAAGCAGGCAGAAAGATTTTAAACACAACTCTGGATTTTACTGGAGGCCAGTGCAGCGAAGCTAAGACTTGGGTGGTGTGGTCTCTCCTCCTAGTTTCTGTCAATACACGTGCAGGTGCATTCTGGACCAGCTGCAGTCTTCAACCACTTGTTGGTGCAGCCTGATAATAAAGAGTTACAATAGTCCAGCCTAGAAGTAACAAATGCATGGACTATTTTTTGAGCAACATCTTGAGACAGAATGTTTCTAATTTCAGATATTTTGTTGATTTAAAAAGGCGGTCCTTGAAATTTGTTTCATGTGGGAACTGAAGGACAAATCCTGACCAAATAGAACTCCCTAGGTTCTTCACTGTGCTGCTGGAGGCCATAGTGATGCCATCCAGAGCAGTGATATCACTCAGTCATGTGCCTTGAAGGGTTTGGGGCCAAGCACAGGAACTTCTGTCTTATCAGAGTTGAACTGTAAAAAGCTATAAGTCATCCGGGCCTTTATGTCTGGAATGCATGCTTGCAGTTTAGATAAATGTTGGCCTTCATCCGGCTTTGTTGATGAATGAATTGAATATCATCTGAGTAACAATGGAAATTTACGGAGTGTTTTTGAATAAAATGACCAAAAGGAAGCGTTGAAGTGTTCAAGTCCCTGTAGCAGGATTTGATGGTCAATTGTGTCAAAGGCAGCACTGAGGTCTCACAGGATGAGTACAGACTGAAAGCCATGATCTGATGAAATTCAAGGTGTCAGTAATTTCTACCTGTGCTGTCTCTGTGCTGGGCTCTAAAACCAGACTGAAACCCTCAAGTAAACTCTTGTTATGGAGGAAGTCACACAGCTGATGAGCAACTGCTTCCTCCAGGATTTTAGAGAGAAAGGAGAGGTTAGATATCAGTCTGTAATTGGCTACAACCTCAGGGTCTAGAGGAGGCTTCTTCAGCAGCGCTTTAATGACAGCTACCTTCAAGGACTGTGGTTCATATCCTGTTCCTAAAGACAGATTCATCAGATTTAATAAAGAGGTGCTCACTGAGGGAAAGACTTCCTTAAGCAGCCTAGTAGGAAACAATCGAAGAGACAGGATGAAGGTTTTGATGAAGTAATCACTGACTTAAGTTCTGAACTGTTAATTTGATAAAAGTGGTCTCAATAAATATCTGGTTTAACAGCAGTTTCTATGTTTACTGAGTTTACAGGTCAATCAGAATCTATTGAGGGCAGCAGCTGATTAGTTTTATACTAATAGTTCACATTTTGTCATCAAAGAAACTGCTAAAGTCGTCTCTACTGAGAGCTGAAGGAATCCAGGGTCTACAGAGTCAGGACTCTGTCAGTTTAGCTCAGTACTGAAAAGAAACCTGGACTGTTTTTATTTTCCTCTGTTAGTGATGAATAATAGGCAGCTCTGTCTTCACTGAGGGCCTTCTTGTACATTTGAAGACGATTCTGCCTCTTGCTTTAGTTGCCTGGTGTTGGAGTGACACCACACAGCTGTTCTCTGGTGTTTAATTATCTTCTTTTAAAGAAGCAATGGAGTCTGGAGTTGCTGGGAGTGAACCTGCAGTTTTACCTACGATGAGGTCAACCTCCAAATGACTCCACTCAGAATCAGGGATCTCTGTAGTAATGAGACATGGCATTGAGTTTAATACTGATGGAATTACTTCCTTAAGACGTGGTCAGACCCACCCTGAGAGTTTGGTGAGAACCCTTGAAGCCTGGGACTTCAGGTCAAACGCTGAGACCATGGCGTGATGGAGAGTTTGATGATTCATCACAACAATCAATCTGATAACTCCTCCCTGCCTGGTCGATCTGAGTCAAACTTCACGTGTTTGATCAACTTCCTGTCCTGGTGACATCACTACTACAGGTGAAGAGTTAGCAACTGCTCTGTTTGATGAAGCTGCGTTCAGGGAATGAGGAAGTTTCCCTTTGTGTCACTGCTTCTCTACTTTGATCCTCTGATCAGTTCACCAAGAAGAGTCTGGAGTCAGGGGCTTGATGAGTAGAGCTGTTCTACCAGGAGGAGGCTGCTCTGATGGAGTCCTGCCATTGAAACAAGACCTTCATACATTTATGGATCCATCACAAATATGAGTCTTCCCAGTCTTTCAGGTGGTAGAATTCAGTCAGCACCAATAACAGGAGAGTCAGAGTTTAGACATCAAAGACAGACATTAAAGTCTCTCTAATAAAACAAAAATACAGAGCAATATATTAAATGTTGAATAACCATAAATGGAAACCCAGTTTTATATTGGGGTGGCACGGTAGTGCAGTGGTTAACACTGTCACCTCACAGCAAGAAGGCTCCACCCCCTCACCCCCCCCACCCCATGTCCCTTAACAGGAGGCAGTAGAAAATGGATGGATGCAGTTTTGCTCCTTGTCGTTTCCGTTGGTCTGCTGCTGATTTTCTTTCCGACCAAAGCTCTGTGCTCTCTGCTGAATAATCCAACATGTTATTAGTTTTCAAATGGAATTAAGAAACTTCAAACTCTTCTGAACGCACCAAAATGAAGACGTAGTTCAAGCAGCATTGCACACAGGAGGTTAGTGGGACTGGAAATGTTCACCTGGGGAGTCTGGACACATTTGAACCACCACATTTGGGCCTGGGAGGCCAATTTAGATTCAAAACTACCTGAAGCTCAAGGACACAGGCTCACATATTGAAGTATTCTCAGTCTTCACACTTCAAGTATTTTCTACTCTTACCTGAAGCTCAAGTACACAGGCTCACATATTGAAGTATTCTCAGTCTTCACACTTCAAGTATTTTCTACTCTTCACACTAAGTTACCTCTTATATGAAGTTACATGCTGAGAGTTATGCAGGACACTTTGATGGAAATATAACCTTCTTCTCTAATTAGGACAACAATGTGGGCGTGTAGTGAATCAACACCATAACAGTAATGCAGAGCCGGCCCGCGGCATAGGCAGTATAGGCAAATGCTAAGGGCGCCATCCATCAGGGGGCGCCAGAAGGGGGATATATATATACTGTATAGCAAAGCCTATAACAATAACCTAATAGAAATGATTTTCCCTTTTCCCTAAATCGCGCCCCCCCCCCCCCCCCCCCACACACACACCCCACACACGCGCCCC
This sequence comes from Aulostomus chinensis, assembly GCF_037954235.1. Classification (NCBI taxonomy): domain Eukaryota; kingdom Metazoa; phylum Chordata; class Actinopteri; order Syngnathiformes; family Aulostomidae; genus Aulostomus; species Aulostomus chinensis. The sequence goes on from NC_141323.1 coordinate 29,302,293, forward strand.
CAGTCCCCCCTCCTCCTCCGACTAATAACACCTTACCAACCTGCTCCATGGGGAACGGTCGTTTTTTGATACGTAATAAAAACATGTCAAAACGTCCCAAACTGTGTGGTGCCCAGGGGAGAAAAAAAAGGAGAGAAGAGGAGGAAAAACGCGATAAAGACAGAGGTAATGTAAATGTAAATGTTACAGTTAAGATGATGTCATGATATTATTTTTCTGTCGCGGAATGATGGATAATAACGTCATTAACCATCAGCATAGGATACCCAGATAGCGAGACTACATTGAAATCTCGGTCAACTATAAATCGATACAGTTGACCGGGAAATAAATATGATTGAAATTTCATCGATTTATAGTTGAGCGGGAATGCTTTCAATGACTCTTTGCCATCTTGGTAGTTAGCTTATCAATAAATAGCCAGCTAACTGTTCATCTTGACATCAGCTTATGTTATGAAAGGGTCTGAGCTGTTATGAAAAATAGTAATGTAACAACATCAACCTTACCTTCCTCAGGTAAATGTGTAAATATGAGATTTATTCAGCAGGCGTTATAATGTTAAATTTGCTTACATTCTGACGTATCGTTGGCTCACGTTTTCCCAGCTTGTAATAGTTCATCAAATTGCTGTTAATTTCCATCTCTTTTATATATTATAACTGTAAGCCTAGCTGTTTGTTAGTTCATATATTCTTAAGTGTGTTTATAGTGGTAAACTTTATATCAAAGTGCATCATCAATGTTAAGAGGAAAACATATATTATACTGCAGTTTACTGATACCTTTTCTTCTGCTAATTAGCATTTTACTGACATGACAATAAAACTGATATCATTAGTAATATATAAATTACTTATATCATTTGCACCTCTGAAAAAGTGCACTGTATATTACACAGTATAGTATAGTCTACATGCATGCATTTCTTAGGATTTTCATTTATATTATTTCATTTTATTTTATTCCATGAAATGTGTTATCAGACTGCTGTTTCCTACTCCTCTTCTCTTTTCAGATGCGCTGCTGCATTTATCTTATTAACTTATTTAATGATAAATTAAAAAACTTATCTGAGATCTTCTATGATGCAAGAAGGTCTCAGTGGACTTGCAATTATTAGTATTAACCATGTGGTCTCAAATCAGTTGCCTTATGATGATGTTGTCGATGACTTTGCTGCAAGGAAGACCAGGAGAGTAAAGCTGTAGCAGGTTGTGACTGAGGAGCTTGAATAGTTTAAGCTAAGGTAGTCACAGAAAACACCAATAGAGATCTTTGTAAGATCACCTTTTTATATATAGTTTTAATAAATCCTAGTAATTTTGTTGTGCACACTGGTTTCTTTATGCACTTTTGTACATTTTCTTATTTATATTGTAGTTAAGTTAATTTAGGTCACTTGTTAAGACTGTTTTTTGGGAGTCCTAAATCTAATACTTTATGCAAGTTATTTATGTTATATTTCATATATTCAGTTAATTTTATTTTTGTATTTATTTCATACTTACTTTTTATATTGAGTATTTTGAATGTGAAATTTCTTTATTTAAATAAAAAAAAGTCTAACAAAACTATTTAGTTCCTTGTGAGTATATGTACACTAGAAGTTGAATTTACTGTGATGCAAGGGGGCGCCACCTAAAATCTTGCCTAGGGCCTCAAAATGGCAAGGGCCGGGCCTGGGTGGTTGTGAGAACTGCAGGGAGAAGCTGAGACCTGGAGAGGAAGTCCTGGACACCAGCAGACCTCTCAACACCTGCAGCATTTTTTCAGCTCCACCAAACCCAACATTCACTGCCTCCTCATCATCTGGGCATCAAAAGCAGCTCAGACCTGCTGCAGCTCAGCAGACCTCAGCCATTTTTAGGATATCTCAATGATTCTCCTTCACAGGATTTTCATTCAGAAACAATAGAATTGTCAAATACCACAACAGTTTTCAGCTTGCTGGTAAACAGTATTTCAACGTCCATTCCACTGTGTAATGGCAGTGACTGATGTGTACTATATGCAGTACTAATCAAGTACAGCCCCTACTGATACTTTATCTCCAGTGCTAGGAAGGATAAGAATGTTGAAATGGACCAAGCAGGAATAGAATCTCAAGTCATGTCTACTTTACTGAGCAGCACTCAGTTAATTTCAGGAAACACAAGACATTTTGACCACATGTCAATGAAGTAGTCAGCAAAATAAATATGACACTAAACAGTAGTTGAGGGAGAGCAGAGCTGGAAATAAGACATTACTGGAAGGGGAATAAATCTAAAACACGCAGAACCAGAACACAGCCACAGCTTTCTGTCATTTTCTGTCTCAAATACTTGACAAGTTTCAACTTGGTCCAAAACCTGCTCACCTCTCTGGGTGTCAAGTGTGTCTGCACCGTCTGACCAAACTGCATCAATTGTATGAGTCTTATTTCCTCAAATCAACTCTGGGCAGTGTCGATTGCAAAAAGAAAAAAAGTGGAAAAATAATGGAGTCTTTGCCAGAAGTTTCTTCTGGCTCAGGCCCTAAAAAGTGCTGTCAAGTAATGTTAGAACCAAGCTCTTTTGTTCTCCTGCTGTCACTGTCAAGTGCCAGCTTAACATGTGAGAGGTAGCAGGATCCATGCATGTGTTCATGCTTACAGCAGACAAGGAGGAAACCTTGGAGGATTTCAGGGACTTTTAGCAGTGGTTCACACTTCAGGTGTGAAAGCTTCTCAGTATAAAGTTTTAAGTGAGCGAGCCAGGAGTTGAACCTAGAATCTTCTGACAGTAGTCAGTCATGCTATCCGTTGCACCACCAGCCCTGTGAAAACCTCTTCATGTTCATGTGTACTTCATTTTACAGGAAATCCAAACGATCTGGTGGCATTTTCAGGGGACACAATGGTGCAGTGGTCAGCACTGTGGCCTCACAGCAAGAAGGTTCCAGATTTGAGCCCCAGCTGTGTGGAGTCTGCATGTTCTCCCTGTGTCTGTGTGGGTTCTCTCTGGTACTCCAGCTTCCTCCCACAGTCCAAAGACATCAAGAGGGGACGAGGCTGATTGATACTCTAAATTGACTGTAGGTGTGGCTGTGAGTGTGAATGGTTGTCTGTCTCTATGTGTTGGACCTGTGATGGACTGGTGACACATCCAGGATGAACCCCGCCTCTTGTCCGAAAGCTGCTGGGATAGGCTCCACCCCCACACACAAACCTTGACATATAATCAGTGGAGAAAAGGAAATTTATCGACACTCATGACTTCATCTGTTTTGAGAACTGAACTGGATATAAACTCTGAGAATTCAGAGTAAGGACCAGGAGGGTGGTACACAATAATAGACAGGAGGAAATGTGGAGTCTGGGTTCTTTTCTAGAATGTGATGGCAATGACAGTCCTGCCAAGTGACATCACTGACATGACTGGATGACTTCAGTCACGTGACTGGATGACAGTGTAGATGCCATTGTAGAGGTTGGGGAAACAGTCTCTGAGAATCCAGCTTGAACCAAAGCCCTCCTTGTTCTTCAAAAACCCAAACAGCGACCATCAGTCTCCCTCCAATCCTGCACTTGGGTTCAATGTTGCTGTTCCATTTTGCAGCAGTAGGTGTCGCTGTGATACCAGGTTCAGTTCAAGATTCCCAACTCCAGCTCATGTTGGTGACCTCAGTGGCAGGGGAAAATGGCGCTTCAGTGGATCATGTGGATCAACTCATGTCTATCCTCACTGCTCCACAGGTCTGTCAAATGTTCTGTAAAATAGTTTGAGCCACAGCAGAGATGCTAGATTAGGAGTTGATGGGAGTTGTTGCAGATACCAGTGTCCAAAGTCCAGCTTGAACCCAGTTTGTGCACTTATTTGTCAAGCTAGCAGAGATTCTTTTCACTGCCAAGCTAAAGTGACTTCTGTCAACAAAGGTAAACATACAAAAGGATATTTCTACTGTCAGTTCAAGATTTTTATCAAACTCCTTTTTCATAGCTTCAACCTTCCTCTTGTGTTAGCTTTCTGTTCCCATCTCTTATGTTAACGGGTCTGTTTTGACCCACGTCTTCAATCAGCTGTAAAATAAACTAAAAACAATTTTCTATCATCCAAGTTGTTTCCCATCTCTTGGTTTCCTTGTTAGGCTTCCTTATCCATGGAAATATTGATGGGAATATTTTGTTGTGGGCCTCTGGACCTTTTTTTAGTCAGTAAACCCTCGATTTCAGTTAAAAAAAATGGTAAAATGAACCTCAAGAAAATCATAGAAATAAACAAAAGGTTGTTGTGTTTCCTGACCATTACTGAGGGGTGTTAGAACACATCTCTGACATGGATTGGTTTGATTTATTCTTCATTTTAATATTATTAACTATTGTAACATCCATGGTGTTATGGGTCAGTTTCGACCCTCATATATTTACTTTAAGAAAAAGGCAAAAAAGTCTCTTTTTCAGCAACAGAACTTTAATACAAACACAAAATGAAAACCAGAACAAGCCAGAACCCAAAATATGGATTTGCAAGGTCAAACAAACAACAACCAGTCAAGCAAATCAAACCAACAGAAACCAAATACTGGTTCAAAACCAGTAAAAAACAAAAACAGAGGAAAAGTCTCTGTGTGCAAGAACATGCATGTGTGTGTGTGTGTGTGTGTGTGTGTGTGTGTGTGTTTAGATGCGTGTGTGTGTGTGTGTGTGTGTGTGTGTTTAGATGCGTGTGTGTCAAAAACTGACACACTTCATTTTTTGACAACATGAGCCAACAGTGGTGGTGTCTGTCAAAGAGGTGGAGCTCTGTCCTTCACCTGCAAGATTTCAGCAGGCAGCTCAGGTCCAGTTTTCTTCACTGTGCCACCATGATAAGTTTCCTCCTGAGAAGTTCTTGTCCAAGGTCATAGCTGGTAAAAGAATTGTCACAGTGATACTGGGACCCTGCAGTCCAGTCGTCATATCCAGGACCACACTGGACATGGCTGTCTTTGTTTGTTTTGTTGTTGTGCAATGTGAGAGAACGTGACAGACCATTTTATACCAAAGACAGGCTGTGTGTGTGTGTGTGTGTGTGTGTGTGTGTGTGTGTGTGTGTGTGACCATGTTAAATTCTTTTAAATAAATATGTTTCAACCTGCTATTATTTGTATGCTGTATGATTTCTGAAACCCAAGACTAACTAAGGTGTACATACTGCAACCTAAAGTATGGTAATGAGGAGAATGATGAAAAATCCACAAGGTGATCAGAAAATAATAAATGTATTCAGGAAAACAAAATCATCTCTGAACATGTGTGATTGAAATATGTCAGTGGGACTGGGAGAATCTGGCTTTACCACAAAGTGTCTCATCAAGAGGTCTGTCACATGCGTCTGCTGTGGAGGGTCAATCTGTCCGTCCACATTCAGATCAATGATGCAACGACTCTGCTATGATCAAACTACTCAGGATGAAACAGACCAATGTTGACATCAAGTAGCAACTCAGCAGCTGATCAACAGAGTCCTAAGCACCAGTAGAGCCTGTTCATCGTCCCTGGGGGGGCTCGAACCACCAGCTTCTCGGTTAACAGCCGAGCGCGCTGACCGATTGAGACACAGAGACTCTGAGTCACCTGCTTTTCATGAAGAGTTTTCAGGCTAAATTTCAGTGTGTGAGGTCCACACTGCACATTTGAGGGAACATGAAGGACAGATGAGGGTCTGACTGTCATGGTGAAAGCCTTCAGCACAAGAACTGAAACAACCCCCACCATCTTAACCCCCCCAGACCAAACATCATCGTCCAGCCTCCAACCAGAGGTCCATCAGTTATCATGAGAGCCACGTGTGGAGTCTGGATTCTTTTCTAGAATGTGACGGCAATGACAGTCCTGCCAAGTGACATCACTGACATGAATGGATGACTTCAGTCACATGACTGGATGACTTCAGTGCATCCAATTACCAAGTGCACTGCAGCAGTCCTTGTTGCTGTCTGCTGTTGTGTCACAGCAAAGTCTCTGGTGCTGGGATGAGGTCATGGAGACGATCTGGGAGCAGTCCTGATGTTAAATGGACAAAATGTGTCAACATGAAGTAAAATTGGAAACCTATTTGAAGCCTTATTTTGTGTTTGATGGACATTTTTTTAAATCTCTAATGACTTGTTTTAACTGAACCTACTGGATCCTGTGGTGCCTGATGAGGAGACAACTTGCAACTCTCTTCTGGCAGGCCTCCCTGCATGCTCATTCAAGCCTCTGCAGATGATCCAGAATGCAGCAGCACGCCTGGTGCTTCCAGCCCAGCGCTGCTCCAAATCTCTAGCCAGACTCTTCTCTTCTGTTGTTCCCAAATGGTGGAACAAACTACCCAACTCTGTGCGTTCTGCTGAGTCCCTTTCTACTTTTAAGAGACAATTGAAGACTCAATTGTTCAGAGAGCACCGAGGCACTTGACCTGACTCTTCTCCTCTTTGTGCTGTGGGGTAGAATAAGTCAGAGGGTCCAAGACCCAGCACTTAGTGATTATGTAGCACTAACTGTGTTGTGTGATGTTGTATGTCTGTCAAAAAAAAGAAAAAAAAAGGGAGGGGGGGGGGCGACACTTCTTCTGCCACTAGATGGCGGTACCTGTGACCAAATCACAACTGAAGCACTTTTGCGCTTCCTATGGACTTTTCCTTAATTAAGTCTAAATTCTTGCTTGTGTTGTACGTCGCTTTGGACAAAAGCGTCTGCTAAATGAAATTGTAGAATTGTAGAACTTGGGTACAAAGTTGAAGAGGAGGGTTTTTGGAGGGGAGGGGATTTTTTTTCCAGTGTTGTAAATCAAAGTAACTACAACTACATGATAGAATTTCTCAAAATGTCCTGACTAAGATGGATTCCAAACCAAATCAGCTGTCACAAGGGAAAGTCTGCATGTAAACACACACACACACACACACACACACACACACACACACACACACACACACACACACACACACACACACACACACACACACACACACACACACCAACTGACATTCCCAGGGACTAAACCAAACCAATTCCTACTTAACCCTAAGCTCCACCTCAGTTCCAGATGAAACTGGTTGAACATGGAACCGTCCCACTTGGAACATTTCCATCACCTTCACCACCACTGGAGTATCAACAAAGATTTTGGTCAACACCAGAATGGTTGAGACAAGACAACATGCTACCAATCCTCTCTCTCTCCCTCATCATCAGCTGCTACAGCCCTTGAAAGAAAACCTTTGACACATGGACCTACAGTAGGAGCAGATGTTGTCTCCTCTGGAACAGCAGTTTAACGTTGTTGGCAGGACTCCAACCTGCGCGGGGAGACCCCAATGGATTTCTAGTCCATCGCCTTAACCACTCAGCCACAACAACTACACTCCCACACACATGAGTAGAGGATTGATATTCAACAATTAATCTTCATCAAAGCACAGTAGATTTTTTTTTATCTTCTCACAAACACAAACTATTTGTGTGTGTGTGTGTGTGTGTGTGTGTGTGTGTGTGTGTGTGTGTGTGTGTGTGTGTGTTGTTTACCAGCAAGCTGAAAACTGTTGTGGTTTTTGACAATTCTATTGTTTCTGAATGAAAATCATGTGAAGGGACTTCCGGTGACGCCATGATGTAGAAGACACGAGGGAGAATTGCTCCGAGAGAAAACTTATGTAAAAATAGCTCTTTAACGTGATATTAGCAGCAGAAAGGGGTCGAGGACGCGGATAATCAGAGACTAAAGATAAGAGAAATAAAATGGACAAAAAAGGGAAGTCAGCTAAGAAAGAAAATGCGAATGATACAGGCGCTGGCGGAGCGCGGAGCACCGCACCGGGGATGGCGATGTCCGGAGACGAGGTATCGATGATATTAGCGGAGCTCCGTAAACTACGCCAAGAACATGCAGACGCGGTGACGGAAAACAAAGGAGCCTTAGCAAGACTAGAAGCTAAAATAGCTGAAATGGGGGAGAAAATGGCTCAGTTGGAGCAGCGGTCAGATGAGATGGAAGAGAGGATTAACGACACGGAAGGCCGGACGGCGAGGCTGGAAAGAATGGTCACTTTTCTACTTCAACACGAGGCAAGGCTGTCCGCGAAATGCGAGGACTTGGAATCAAGATCAAGAAGAAACAACATAAGAATACACGGAATCCCAGAGGGTGCTGAGAAAAACGACACCATAGGATTTGTGACTCATTTTATTCAGTCCTCAATGAACTTCCCTGATAAAATGGCGGTTCATTTCGAGAGAGCGCACCGATCACTGACTACGAAGCCGAGAGAAAACACGGCCCCCCCGCGAGCAATAATTGTTCGCTTCCTCAACTACAGGGTGAAAGAACGGCTGATTCAAGAAGCATGGAAGAAAAAGCTCACGTATGAGGGACGTAACGTCTACTTTAACCAGGATTACACAAATGAAGTACAAAAAAAGAGGAAACAAGTAAGGGAAGTTATAAAGAAACTGAAGGAGAAGAACGTGAAGGCACAATCTCCATATCCTGCACAGCTGAAAGTCTTTCTGGAAGACGGGACAAAGACGTTTGCCACATTAATGGATGCTGCACCCATGCTGAGGAATATGGGGATTCAGGTGGAGGAGGAGGACGAGACCGAGAGACTACAGAGAGTGATGGCGCAAGGCAGCTGGACCATAATGACGGGACAGAGGGGGAGAAGACAGCAGCCAAACATCACAGAGACGGATCTACGGGCCCTTATCAAGTGAAGTATTTCATACGAAGAGGATGCCCTGAAATATACATGATCAATAAAAGTGTCTGTTAAAAAGGACATACACGAAGACAAATGGAGCTGGTTAAGAGGTAATTTACTACTTATAAAAAAAAAAAAAAAAAAAAACAACAGACAAAATATTGTTTTGGTTCTATTTTGGAGCAAAATCACTGCTTTTGTGGAGCAAATGGCAACTTTACACAACATCCGAGAAGTTGCAAGTGCACATAGTGCGAACCACCAGAGGGCCTTCGTCACAACTCTCTGGTCAGGGGACAGTTGGGAGTCTTGTTTTTCTTGTTATTGTGTATTAGTTCTTGAGGAGATGCAGACTTGTCTTTTTCGCTGTGCTACTTTTTGCACAGTTATATTAGTTAATAAGAGATGTAAAGTTACTGGGTTTCCACTTAAACAAATATGAGTAGGCTAAACCTTGTGTCATATAATGTCCATGGGTTGAATCACCCCATAAAGAGAAAGAAAATACTGAGTCAATTGAAAAAAATGCAATGTTCAATAGCTTTGATACAAGAAACACATCCGGATGACAACGAATGTAACAAACTGAAAAGGGAATGGGTAAACCAAGTATTTCATGCTTCTTTTGGAAAAAGAAGGGGAGTAGCCATATTAATAAATAAATCCCTGCAATTTCATACAGAGAAAGTGATAAAAGATCATCTGGGAAGATATATAATGATGGTTGGTTCCATAAGCGATATGACAATATCCATACTAAATGTTTATGCCCCAAATGAGGAAAATGCGGCATTCTTTAAAAATATAGCCAACGTAATTGCCAACAATGGGAAAGGGATGATAGTGATTGGGGGTGATTTTAACACAGTGCAGAATGGTAAGCTGGATAGATTGCCTCCAGAACAGGGACCAAGTGCAAAAAAATCTAAGGTACTAAATAATGTCATAAGAGAGCGAGGTCTTACTGATCCATGGAGAAGAAATAACCCTAGAGGGAAGGATTTGACTTTTTACTCAAACCCACACGGGAGTTATTCAAGGATAGATTTTTTCTGCGTTTCACAACAACATATGCATAAAGTGCTGGACTGTGGCACAGACACCATCACTATAAGTGATCATGCTCCTATTACGCTAACGGTAGATATGGGTAATGAATCTTTTTTCAAATACTGGAGACTTAATGTATCTCTGTTATCAGATGAGAGTGTGGTAAAGGAACTAAAACAAAATTTAAAGGAATACTTTCAAACTAATGAAAAAAGGGGAAGTTTCACCTTCAATTTTATGGGACGGGGGGAAGGCAGTTATTAGAGGGAAAATAATAGAGATATCTTCCAGAATGAGAAAGGCCCGATTAAAGCAACAAAATATGTTAGAGAATAAAATTAGAGAGTTGGAATTGGAACACAAAAGAACATCAAGTAACTCAACACTTATCGAACTGAAAAAAATCAAACAACGGCTCGATGAACTATTAACTTACAAAGCAGAGGGGGCTTTAAGGTTTACGAATCAGAGATATTATGAGATGGGGAATAGAGCCAGCAGATTATTAGCATTTCAACTTAGAAAAGCCCAGGCAAATAGGACGATAAATAAAATAAGACATCCTAACTCTAAAAAATATATGATAAAGCCAACGGAGATAGCAGAAGCCTTTGCAGAATATCATAAAAATCTATATGATGACCCTGACTCGCAATCACTAGAAAATAAAACACTGGCATTCCTCAAAAGATTGCACTTACCGTCATTATTAACAGAGGAGGCATCTGAAATGGTTAGGCCAATCTCAGTACAGGAAATAGCTAATACAATTAAGGTACTTAAAAATAATAAATCCCCTGGCACGGATGGGCTCTCGGGAGAATTTGATAAGTGTTTTGCGAAGGAGATTACACCAGCCCTTTTCAAAGGATTTAATTATGCCCTGACATCAGGTGACCCAGCAACATCTTGGTCAGAAGCCATTATCTCAGTCATACATAAAGAAGGAAAGGACCCAACCACATGTGAAGGATACAGGCCTGTCAGCTTGTTATGTAGTGATCTGAAGATATTGACTCATATTTTAGCACATAGGATACAGATATATATAACAAAATTAATCAAACCAGATCAGACAGGGTTCATCCCTGGTAGACAAGGAGCTAACAATATTAGGAGAACATTAAATCTTATATGATGTACTAAAAACAACAGACAGCCCGCTTTGATGCTCAGTTTAGATGCACAAAAGGCATTTGACCGGGTAAAATGGAGCTTCCTATATCGGACATTAGAAGTTTTTGGGTTTCATTCAACATTTATAGATTGGGTAAAATTGGTTTATAAAAACCCCAAATCACGGATTAGAGTTAACGGATGCTGTTCAGATTTCTTTCCCCTCAAAAGAGGGGTCAGACAAGGGGATTTTCTGAGTCCATTGCTGTTGGCATTAAGTACTGAACCATTAGCCGAATCAATAAGACAAAATAAGGATATTAAGGGAATAAGAGATGAAGGGGGAGTGGAGCATAAAATATCTTTATTTGCTGACGATATATGAACATATCTAAGTGAACCCTCCTTAACTATACCAGCTTTATTGAACAATCTGAATGAATATGGAGAATCATCAGGTTATTTAACTAATGAATCTAAGTCAGTAGCAATGATGCTTTCAGGCAAATATCCAACTGAATTAGAGGGAAAGTTCAATTTCAAATGGACCACCACAGGGTTTAGATATCTTGGCATCATTATTACTCCCATTATATCACAGCTATTAAAAGAAAATTATGGAAAACTGATTACAGAAATAAAGAAGGATTTGGCCAGATGGGAGATATTGCCCCTGTCGATGGTGGGAAGAATCAAAACAGTGAGAATGAACATTGTACCCAGATTGTTGTTTCTGTTCGAGTCACTGCCAATTATGGTCTCTAGTTCAACTTTTAAGATGTTAGACAAAATCATATCTAAATTTGTTTGGCAAAATAAAAAAGCTAGAATCAAATACAAAATCCTTCTTTGCCCAAAAGAGAAGGGAGGGTTAAATTTACCTGGTCTAAAAAATTATTATTGGGCAGCACAACTTAGAGCGATTATTACGTGGATCACGAAGGAGACAGACACAATGTGGGTGGGAATGGAACAAAATTCCTGTCAGAAAACACCTTTGGAGGTACTCCCGTTTTTGAAAGAGAAGATGCAGAAAAAAGAGGGGCTGCGTAATGACTGGATTAGGGTAACAATAAAAGTATGGTCAATAGTGCGAAAAAAACTGAAAATATCTAACTCAATAAGTAGAATCACCAAAAAAGCAGGAAATCCAGACTTTTTACCATCTGTTATGGATGCAGGGTACAACAAATGGAGAAGTAAGGGGTTAATTTATATTGCACAAGTTTTCAATGGACAGTATATGAAGTCGTTTGAGCAACTTAAAAAGGAGTTTAACTTACCGAACCATGACTTCTACAAATTTCTACAATGAAGACACTACCTTCAGAAGCACAGAGAGTGGGAAAATATTTGTAGAACACCATCTAAGCTGGAGGAATTGCTGTTGTCGTATTTGGAGGGGGAGACTAAAAAGGGGTTAATATCAAAAATCGATAGAGTACTACAACATGAATGTAAGGACAACAATTTGGATGTTAAGGAAAAATGGGAATTAGAAAAAAATACTATTTTACCAGATGAAAATTGGGAGGAAACATTCAGAGCAGGACACAAATTAACAAGCAGCCCAATGTGGAGGGAGTTTGACTGGAAGGTGAAGATGAGATATTTCAACACTCCATCTAAGACTTCAAAATATAGCAACACATCTGAACTGTGTTGGAGAGGATGTCAGTTAATAGGAGATTTTACGCACATATTCTGGGATTGCCCACAGCTGTTGAACTTCTGGGAGAATGGTCGGAAGGAGATTGGGCAAATTTTGGACATTAATTTTGCTTTGGACGCAGCAATGTTTATCCTCGGCATACCACCTGAGAATCTGACAGACAGAAACCTGATTGCTTTGTGGAGGATTTTGATTCTGATCGCTAAAAAGACAATAACAGCCTGCTTGCTAAAGCCAGAACCTCCAAACATATCACAATGGAGGAATAGAGTAAAAAATGTATACATCATGGAAAAAATCACAGCAAGGTTACAGCTGAAAACAGGACAGTTTGCTGAAAGATGGGCACCAGTGAAAACAGTATTGGAATTATAAACATCAACATTTTTAAATTTTTTTTAATTTATTTATTTTTTTTCATGTGTATCTTGGAAAAGTATCTGAACACTTGTCTGGAATATTTGTCTGCGCATCTCTGTCATGTTCTATCTGTGCTGTATGTATGTTAAATAAAAAATAAGTTCCAAAAAAAAAAAAGCCTCACAGTAATTCAATAATCTAGAAGTAGAAACCAGAGCCACTTGGGACGAGGATGGGATTCAAACCCATGCTTGCAGAGCACAATGGATTAGCAGTCCATCACCTTAACCACTCGGCCACCTCGTCTGCTGATGGCAACCCTGAGCTTTTAAACACCTGAACTCTTTGGAGCCTATTTGTCAGAAATGGACCCAGCAGGAGCCACTGAACACAACTCTGACATAATCAGGCTTCTTCCCAGCAGCATCGTGCTACAGAGGGCAGAATACAGACCATCGACACATCATCAGAGTGAACACCAGCTGATGTTTACAAGTTTAATTCACCTTTTACTAAAAAATGACATCCAAGCTCAGATTCTCTTGTCCTGATTGAACAAGTAAATGTTTAAGAAGATGAGAGTACCAGACTTTTTCATCCAAGGAAACAAGCATCCTATCACTGTCCGATGCAGAGTTTCTTTAAAAGAAAGTGAGACAACCTCAAGATTTTCTGTTTCCTCTTGTTGGATTTTGCCACAGAGAATCAGAGCCAATCAAAAGCTTGTTTTTGGAGAGGGGATATTTTTGCAGTGTTCCAAGTCAATAATAACTGTGGCAAATATCATCATTTTTCAAAATGTCCTCACGAAGATGGTTTGAAATTCTGTCTCTCCCTCATCCTCAGCTGCTGCAGCACTTTAAAGAAAACCTTTGACTCGTGGATCTAAAAAGATCAGATGTTGTCTCCTCCAGAACATCAACACTTTAACGTTGTTGGCAGGACTCCAACCTGAGCAGGGAGACCCCAATGGATTTCTAGTCCATCGCCTTCACCACTCGGGCACAACAACCACATTCACACACACATTTGTAAAAGATTCACATTTACACAATTCTTTAAAATTATGTTACAAGCCCATTTGTGTGAGGTCCTATTTTCTCTTTTTCAGCATTCCTTTGTTTCCAGGTCTCTAATAAGTGCAGAATTACAAAGACAAGCAAACTTGATCCATCCTGGGCAGGTGATAGGAGCCATTGACCACTGGCCAGAGACCCTGGCACAGACGTTGGGGGTGGTGATAGAGAGCATTTCTACAATTATATTCTACATTTATAGAATTCTACAATCCTACAATTTCATTGAGCAAATGCTTTTGTCCAAAGCCACTTGCATATGTTTTTGGTGAGTTTGGCTCCTGAGCTCAAGACAGTTGTGACTCATAAAGGACAGCTTCAAATGCAGCTGTGAAGCCTCATTGTCAGCTGGGAGGAACGACAGGTGTCTCCCTCTAGTGGCTCCTCACAGCAACACAAGCCTCATTTCATTCACATGCATCCACCACCTCACTACCAAAGGCCAGTTGGGCCTCGACAGACAGGTGAGTTTCAAGTGTTGGACAAAGGTCTTTAAGATGTTCTTATTAATTCTATAACATCTGAGATTAAAATCTATGGAATTACAACTAACAAGCAGTCAAACACCTGATCAGATGCTCCTTCATTAGGCTGAGAAGAATCAATCTAAACTGGGATGAAGAAAATTAATTGAGAGGAGAAACCTACTGATTGGATGACATGGACCCACCTGATCCATGTCAGCCTTGTTGGAGCAGAAAGAGGTGGATCAGAGGAATCAGTGGATCAAGACTCAGGTGTCAGATGCAGAATGTCTTTATTGACAATGGAGTCAGAGAAATCTTCCAATGTGAGAGAACGTGACAGACCATTTTATACCAAAGACAGGCTGTGTGTGTGTGTGTGTGTGTGTGTGTGTGTCCTAACTGACTGGAAACTGAATAATAACCAGACTAACTTTTGTTATTGACCAAGTCTGGGTGACTCACTTAATTCATAACTGAAGTGATTATTTAATTAATAAACAGAACATTTGTCCAAAAGTCATGATCAAATTCATGTAAAATCTGAGCAACGAGGGTTTGAAAATGTTCAAATGAGCCAAAACAATGTCCTGGGATCCAACCAGGGACCTTTAGATCCACACCAATCTTCCCTGACCTCATAGAAACTGGAACATTTCAACAAATAAATTCAAATTCAACTCAGCAGCAACTCTAGAACAGTCAGAGCACTTGCTAATTCCCCTGTTAGCTCCAGATCAGACAATGCAGGCTCACCTTCACGCTTGGTTGTACGACCGTCACCAGTTGAATCTTCTCTGGTTCAACAAACTCTGGGGACTCAAGACACAAATCAGCACCGGTGCAGGTCCAGATCCAGATGTTAGCTGATGGGGACAATGGCTTAAGGGAGCTCCAGGTAGCTGGTTTGAACTGGTCCCTCATCTCTGTGAGTAGAAACCATCTGAGGTGGAGGGTGAAGATCTGCTTTGACCTCCTGATCTCCCAGTAAAGCCAGTATAGATGTTGAGCTTGGAGGAGTTGATGGCCTCCTTCATCTTCTTGTTGGAGATGTTTGCTAAACTCAGCACCACCACAGATCAGAGGAAAGTCCACTTGTCAGCTGGACACTGGAGTTTCTAGTGACCTGCAGGATCTTAGTTGTGGTGGCAGCAGGCCTGTTCCACATTCATTTGCTTTGCTCACATTCATGATCAGGCTTCATAATGGTTCTGGACCACTGTGTGATAGGAGCTGATCCTGGAGCAGCAGAAGACAAATATAGAGAAGAAAAGACAAAAGACAGAGAGAAATGAGGGAGAGAATGACAAAAAGATGGGGAACAAGATGAGGGTGAAAGACAAGCAGAGAGAAAGACAGGGGGACAGGGGGATGGAAGACAGACACACAACCAACAACAGCAACAGCAGCAATAATAGTTTTGATATTGTCCTGTTATTGATGTTTTCATGTGAAAGTGGCATATTTAAGATAAAAGACACTGTTAGAACAGAAAGATCCAGAAAACCCACCAACCAGAGGTGTGTCTGGTACAGATGTGGAATTATTGGCTCACACAATGTTGAGGCAACTGGGAAGAAGACAAACAAAAAAGGCTTGTTTGATTCAGACATTCATCAAAAATGGTCCTGTAGAACTGTTCAATGTGTCATGACTTCAGAGGCTCAAATCCTCTCTAAGTTCTAGTGAGAGTGGAAGAGATTATAAAATGAGAGAAGCAGGGCCTTCACTCAGAGCTGAAACAGCTCAGTTGGGAGAGCGTTAGACTGAAGATCTAAAGGTCCCTGGTCCGATCCCAGGTTTCAGCAGAGGAACAGCATTGACTTTACTTTCCAGTGGAGGAACTGCAGACATGAAGGAAACGAACATCTTGTCCTGTGCATTCTGATGACATTCAAGACATTTTTGGAGCCTCTTGTTGGATTTTGCCACAGAGAATTTGAGCCAATCAAAAGCATGGTGGACTTGGACATGGAGGATTGAACAAGTCAAGAAAGCAGCAGTTTGACCTTCACAGGTGTTTCTTTTCCTGTCTAAATGCTGTAAGAAGAGCCTGAGTAGCTCAGATGGTAGAGCATCAGACTTTTAATCTGAGGGTCCAGGGTTGAAGTCCCTGTTCAGGTG
This sequence comes from Aulostomus chinensis, assembly GCF_037954235.1. Classification (NCBI taxonomy): domain Eukaryota; kingdom Metazoa; phylum Chordata; class Actinopteri; order Syngnathiformes; family Aulostomidae; genus Aulostomus; species Aulostomus chinensis. The sequence goes on from NC_141323.1 coordinate 29,318,843, forward strand.
CTATGCTGGTGTTCCAGTGTTTAACAACATGGTACTGGATGAAGTTCATTGTTGAACAAACTGTTATCATCAGAAGTAGAAGTGTTCTCGTCTTGCCACTGTGAGACTGTAGCTGAAGGTCAAATGTGAGATAAAAGTGACTAATAATAATTTCATGTGGCATGCAATTAACGAAAGACCACAAATGACACTGGTCAAGTTAATTTTATTTATATTGCACCAAATCACAACAAAACTTATCTCATGACACTTTACAGGTAGAGCAGGTCCAGTACCAAACTCCTTCAATGAATCTACACCCAACAATTCTCCATCAGCAAGCACATCCTGCAACAGCGGCGACAAAAACCTTCCTTTTAACAGGCAGGAACATCGAGCAGATCCAGGCTCAATGGGGACGGCCTTCTGCTTTGACCGGTTGGGGGGAAAGAGAACAGGAACAAAACAGATAATGGAGGAAGACGGCTATGTAGAAGGAAAGAGAGGGACAGAGATAAAGAGAGAGAGAGACTGATGGACAGACGGTGATGTGAGTAGGTGGAGCTACGGGTGGCAGCTTGAGCCTCTTCAGCTCTGCAGCCTCCTCCAGCAGCACCCAGATCTGGAATGAGGGGAGCCTAAAAGGCTCCTGAGAAGGAGACAAGTTAGTAATACTTATGAGTATAATTAATGTATGACACATATAGGAGGAGAGAGAGGAGTAGAGAGAAGCCCAGTGCACTGCATCTGCCATCTGTCTACTTCAAATTACACGCTGCATGACATTCAATTTCAAAGCTGCAGAAAGGCGCTTCAAGAAAAGGTGTGTGAGGGAAGCTCGCTCATGCTGGTCCCCAAAGACTCAAAGCTGCCCTTTCCTCACAATGAAACAAAAAAGCTTACAGCACCTGGTATTCCCAGGCGGTCTCCCATCCAAGTACTAACCAGGCCCGACCCTGCTTGGCTTCAGAGATCAGACAAGATCGGGCGTGTTCAGAGTGGTATGGCCGTAAGGCCTTGACGCTGACACACATGGGCTCTATATCCATTTCACTCACTTTACAACCTCAGAAAAAAAGTGATGCGCAACAGCCTCACGGTCTTTTCACACGCCAAATAGTTGTCCTGTCAATACAATGAAAAGAATGTTGATGTCATCTAGAGAAAAGTACTGCATCTGCCATCTGTCTACTTCAAAATACACACTGCATGACATTCCATTCCAAAGCTGCGGAGGGCGCTTCAAGAAAAGGTGTGTGAGGGAAGCTCGCTCATGCTGGTCCCCAAAGACTCAAAGCTGCCCTTTCCTCACAAAGAAACAAAAAAGCTTACAGCACCTGGTATTCCCAGGCAGTCTCCCATCCAAGTACTAACGAGGCCAGACCCTGCTTAGCTTCAGAGATCAGACGAGATCGGGCGTGTTCAGAGTGGTATGGCCGTAAGCCCTTGACTCTGACACACATGGGCTCTATATCCATTTCACTCACTTTACAACCTCAGAAAAAAAGTGATGTGCAACAGCCTCAGGGTCTTTTCACACGCCAAATAGGTGTCCTGTCAATAAAAGAAAAGAATGTTGATGTCATCTAGAGAAAAGTACTGCATCTGCCATGTGTCTACTTCAAATTACACGCTGCATGACATTCAATTTCAAAGCTGCAGAAAGGCGCTTCAAGAAAAGGTGTGTGAGGGAAGCTCGCTCATGCTGGTCCCCAAAGACTCAAAGCTGCCCTTTCCTCACAAAGAAAAAAAAGCTTACAGCACCTGGTATTCCCAGGCAGTCTCCCATCCAAGTACTAACCAGGCCCAACCCTGCTTAGCTTCCGAGATCAGACGAGAACGGGCGTGTTCAGAGTGGTATGGCCGTAAGCCCTTGACTCTTACACACATGGGCTCTATATCCATTTCACTCACTTTACAACCTCAGAAAAAAAGTGATGCGCAACAGCCTCAGGGTCTTTTCACACGCCAAATAGGTGTCCTGTCAATACAACGAAAAGAATGTTGATGTCATCTAGAGAAAAGTACTGCATCTGCCATCTGTCTACTTCAAATTACACACTGCATGACATTCCATTCCAAAGCTGCGGAGGGCGCTTCAAGAAAAGGTGTGTGAGGGAAGCTCGCTCATGCTGGTCCCCAAAGACTCAAAGCTGCCCTTTCCTCACAAAGAAACAAAAAAGCTTACAGCACCTGGTATTCCCAGGCGGTCTCCCATTCAAGTACTAACCAGGCCCGACCCTGCTTAGCTTCCAAGATCAGACGAGATCGGGCGTGTTTTTTTTTTTTTTTTGTCTTTTATTATCAAAAATACAGCATACATTTTTACCAACTGTACATTCTTATTTACATGACAAAATTTAACAATTATATAAAAAATAAATTCCTTCAGGAAAGAAATCTTACCAAAAAAAACCCCCACCCTTGATACACCTCGAACTTGATGAAAACACCATCAGAGGTTTTTTTTTTTGTTTTTGTTTTTTTTTAAATTAAGTTAAATTTAGACAAATAAACCAACACTATGTGCCTACAGCCACTGGAGCAATGCAGGTCATTCCAAAAAAATAAATAAAAATTAAAGAGAGACAAAAAAAAACTCATGGGACTAAAAAGAACAAATTCCTGTCGTGAAGTGTCACACACACAAATTTTTTTTTTTAATGAAATTTTATCAAAATGAAATGTTAAACACACCAAAAACATAAACCACCCAATTTGCTCACCTCTTTATTAAATTTGAATAATACTTTGCTTTATAAAAAAAGAGACTACTTAGCTGGGAATTTGAAGAGAAACCATACCATTGTCAATCTTGTTTATTTCAATTTTGCCATTTGCTATGTTGAAAAATGTGTTTTTCCTGCAGAAAGTGTTTTCAAAAATATCCTTGTCCATGTCATGTAAGATTTGTAGGTGCGTCAAGAGTGTTGTGTAAAAAAACCCAAATATGTTTATTTTCTTCTTTTCATAGAGAGCGTAGTTTCTAGTTGTCCATATTGATTTTTTTGCAAAAGTGAGTATGGTATTTATGAGAGTCCTGTTCTGATCCTTTTGTTTCAGTGTTGTTCCAAAGAGAAGAGTCCATGTCCATAGTGTTTCATCTGTCAAACTGAAATTGCAGTGCTCTTGCAGTAGCATCCTTATGAAATTCCTGAATTTATCCGATTCCTTGCAGTTGATGAATAGATGCTCCTGGTCTTCCGGTTCTTTATTGCAGATTTGGCATGTCCTACTGTAGTTTTCCTTATTAATCTGGTGTAATTTGATTCCTGTGAAAATTCTCCTGTGTCTGATATTGAATTCTAGCTTGAAAGTATTGCTGTCCATGTAAGGTATGTTAAGGTTTTGCCAGATTTTTCCTATCGGTATTCCCTTGAATAATTGTGCCCAGTGTTTTTCTGCTTTTGGAGTGCGTTTAATTGAGTTAATCCCTATGGTGTACCAGTCCTTTGTTTTCACCTGTGACAGCTCTTTCCCTGTGTACTGTGTGACAAGCTCAAGCGGTGGGAGTTCGGGGTCTGCTCTCGATTTGTCCGTGATGATTAAGTTTCTCCACAGTGAGGTTATGTTTCTGTTGATTTTGTTACCTAGTCCATTTAGGTAATCCTTTCTGCACGGTGTCCCTGTTTTTTTTAGTTGGGTTGTGACTTTCCTGAGACTGAACAGACCCCTTTCCCCCACCACTTGACCGACCCTTGTTATATTATGTTGCTGAAGTGCCCTGCATTTAAGTGTCCTACCATTGTGTGTGAAAAAGGTGTTTTCGAGAAAAGGTAACTGCAGCACATGACTTTTCTGACTGCACTTAGGCCTGAGGTGGGGCAGGAATTTGCCCCATGCCTCTAGCACCTCCTGGTAGAACATCGGAAGCGAGCCATGGCTTTTCCCAGGAAGGAGGTGATAAAGAGGGAGTTTCTCCCCCTCCCCGTACTCAGCCAGGTAGCCCGCCATTGTGTCCTCCCAGGGGTACTGCCTGTTCGAATCGAGAAAATTTCTAACTAATTTGGCCCTGAGTGCATCTTTTCTTGCACTGATGTCAATTAGTCCTAATCCCCCCTCCCTTTTATTAGCAATTATCACCCGATGAGCGATCGAATTTCCCTTTCCCCTCCAAAGGAAGGAGGAGATTGCTTCATTGAGCGAATTTAGTGCCCACTGCGGTAGCTCACAGGCCCCCAAAACATGATTAATTTTTGACAGTATTAAGGCATTGATGACAATTACCTTTCCTCTCAGGCTTAAACCCCTACTTCTCCATAAATTAAGTGTATTTTCTACCTTTTTTACAAGTTCTCTCCACCCTAAGTCCCTGGCTTCCCCTTCATTTTTACCAATGTATACACCCAGTATTTTCCTGTATTCTTTAGTGCTAAAACCCCAATTATTTTTTAAACTATTTTTACCGAATTCCATCATTTCTGACTTATTTCTGTTAACCTTAGCTCCTGATGCTTTTTCATATCTTTCTAGATGTTTTATAATATAATTTAAATTTTCTTCATTTTTAAACATTATATTGATATCATCCGCAAATTGTGCTATTTTAACGACTTTGTCTCTATATGTTTTTATACCTATAATATTCTTATCATTCATTATACTTAAAGCTAGTGGCTCAGCAACAATACTGTATAAAAGAGCCGAAAGCGGGCATCCTTGCCTTACCGATCTTTTTAATTTGATCTTTTCTGTTAGTTGTCCATTTATCTTTATTTGACTGTATGCGTTATCGTATAATAATTTAATCCATCTAATAAAGCCTTCACCGTATCCAAATCTTTTTAAAGTTTTATATAAGAAAAGATGTTCTACTCTGTCGAATGCTTTCTCCAAATCAATTCCGAGCAGATACCCCCCCTGTGCTGCCATTGTCCTGACGGTATCCTTTATTGTAAGGATCGTATCTATGATGTCTCTATCTGGTATGCCGTATGCCTGTGTATTACCAATAATGGTTCCTATTGTAAGTTTAAGCCTGTTTGCCAGTGTTTTGGTCAGTATCTTGTAATCTGTATTGAGTAAACTTATTGGTCTATAGTTTGTTATATCCTGTTTTGAACCTTTATTTTTGAAGATAAGTGAAATTATTCCTGCAGTGAATGTATTGGATGTTCTCTGTTCCCGTTCCATTGAGTGGTACAATGACAGCAACAGGGGAGCTATCTGCTCTTTGAAACAAATATAAAATTCTGCTGTTAAACCATCTACCCCTGGACTTTTGTTTTTATTTAAGCTATCTATTGCCGTCTTTATCTCATTAATAGTAATTTGTGCATCAGACCATTCCTTATCCTCCACTGAAATACTAGTTTGGATATTTGATAACAACTTGTCTACCTCTTCGCTATTGCTATATCCATTATCAAATAATTCTTTATAAAACTCTGTAGTTACTCTTAGTATATTTTCTTGATCGTCATATTCTTTTCCAGTTATATCGTTGATTTTTTCTATTATAGTTTTGTTTTGTTTTTGCTTTTCGAGCCCCAAAAAATATGCGGTGCATTTTTCTCCTTCTACTAAATTTTTAACTCTGCTTCTTATCATTGCACCTCTGCATTTTATTTTTTCTATGTTTCCTAGTTTTGCTTTATATAATTCATAGTTTTCTGTGTTTCTGTTAGGTTCTTTATCAAATAATGCTATTTCATGATTGATTAATTTTCTTAGTCGATTTTCTTCCAGCTCCTCTCTCCACTTTTTCTCTTTACTATAATTTATACTACTTCTTTTAATTCTTTGCTTTAGAATTTCCCACTTTTCTATAAAATTATTTTCTATTTTCATTTCAATTTTTGCATAATCAAGCAGTTTTGTGATTTTTTTAACGTAAGTTGAATCTGCCAGGAGGCTGGAGTTGAGGCACCAGGTACCTCCCCCCCTGAAACCTCCTGCAGCACCCAAGTAACACTCAATTGTTGCGTGATCACTCCATGCGTTATAATTATATTGTATTTTATTGATCTGTTTTGTTGCTTCAGGGGCCGCTAGACATAAATCTATTCTGGCTTGTTTCATTTTTCCCTGCACAACCTGTCTTCTGGAGTACTCTTTCTTGAATGGGTTGTGAATTCTCCATACATCTGTCAAATTGTGAATATTCATTAAATTATATAGCTCAGTTCTGCTTGTGTCATTCTTGTATACATTGTTAATTGATATATCATCCTTAGTTAATGCGATATTGAAATCTCCTATTATTATGGTTCTATGATCTATCCATCTGCTTATACTATTTAGAAACATTTTCCTTTCCTTTTCACAGTTACTGGCATATATGTTAACAATTCTGTATGTTCTATTGTTTATGCAAACATCTATAATAAGTATTCTACCTTTCTTGTCATGATATATTAACTTGCTATTGGTACTTATAGTCTTTTTTACTAAAATAGCTACGCCACAAGATTTACTTGTGCCGTTGCTAAAAAAGACATCTCCTTCCCACATTTTGCTTGCTGCCGCCACGCTATCCCCTTCCCACCTTGTCTCCTGTAAGCAGAGAATGTCACACTTGCTTTTAAGTAAAATGGCGGTCATCCTGCCATAAGTGCGGAGTCCATTGACATTAAGGGAGTGCAGCAGAAACATGGTCAGACCAAAAAAAACCTTTAAACAGCCAATTTTCCCTCAAGATTTTTTACCTCTCCCTCCTTCTTTCTTCTGTTTTTTCTTCATCGCAGCATCTTTTATTGAGGTGTGCTTTTTCCGAATATTTTTGATTGTGGCAAAGTCCATTTCCGAGTCACTGTTTGATCTACTCTGAGGAGGGAAGGTGGAGGGCACATTTAAGGTAGGTACCCTGGTGGATGTGGCTGCCGCCGGCTGCAATTCTCTTGGGGTATCCCCCACCTCCATTGATTCCAGGAGTTGAGAAGGCTCCGGCTCCTTTTCGGACCCGTTTCCTCCTCCATCCTTTCCTCTCTGCTGTGGGCCTGAGTCAGTGCTCATGTCATTCAGACTTGAACCAAGCCTTGTGCCTGGGCTCTGCACCACTTTAGGAGGGCTCTGGGTTCTCTGAGGGGCGTAACCCTCACCAGCAGCCTGCTTGGCGGCGCCACTACCCACCTCGTCATCTTCCTCCTCATCCTCCGTTCCTCCCTCACTTAAACCTTCCATCTCACTGTACAGCTCCTCAGATCCAGATTCCACCACAATATCCTCATCACTATAATTACAATTACATTCATCAATTTTGTTCCAACACACCTCACATTTCTGTATCTTATTAGGTTTCCTGTTGCACTCCCTTGCATAATGCCCCTGGACACCACACTTATGGCAGGAGAACTCAGGACAGTCCCTTAGGATGTGCCCCGGCTGGAGGCACATCCTACACACCCTAGCCTGCCTATCATGTATGACCCTGAAATATTCCGGTCCTATTGCTGTGTCAAACCGTGCTGAATAAGGCAGAGATTGGACCTTGTCTGTAAATTTTACTTTGAGAAACCGCGTCCCATCAGCAATTTGCGTACCCGGCCACATCCTCCTCCTCATAGTTGATGCAGCTGAGACTCCCCACCCTTCTAGCTTTTGTAAAATTTCCTCATCTCTGATGTAAGCTGGTAAGCTTAAAAAAGAAACCATGAGTTCATCATTACACAGATCTTTGACATGCACTGTGTTGTCCCCAATTTTGAAACCATCTAGGATTCTCTCTTTCCCTTTGATGTGTGACATGGTAATTTCATATTTCTGCGGCCCTGTCGCCCTACAGGCTATTAAACCTCCACACAGTGCTCTTATGCATCTCATTAATTCGAGAACTGGGACTTCATCCTGCCCAGTTACCTCGACACTGACCGTCAGTTCTCTGTCATACTTGTGGTCGCCACCCGCAGATTTCGCCGCTCCATGTCGCTGCTGCAGCTGCCTTTCCCCACCAGACGCCGCGTCTCTTTCCGCCGCCAATTCTCTCTCACTCTCCGTCGCCTCTCCAGTAGCTCCTCGCTGCCCAGGTCTTCTCGGAACCACGTCTTCAGCTCTGTTCTTCAGGCCACCAGCTCTCGTTGCCTGTGGACCGGCTCCAGCGCTCCTTCCACACATCTCCTCTGAATCAGCCGCTGCTCGCCGTCTTTCCCCCGCTGTCGCTGCGGAAGCCGCTCTCGCATTTCCCTCCGGCAGTTTTCCTTCCGACTTCTTCATGTTTCGTTTCTGATTGTTTCTTTTAACAAGCAACCATTTTTCATTTTCTTCACCTGTTTGTGCGTTTATGTCAAGTCCGTTTTCCATGCTCGTAATCTGAAATCCGTTTGCAGAGTTCAAATCCATTTGGTCCGTCCGAAAGTTTTCCATTAGGAAAAAAAAAACTCAAATTGACCTCCCCCGATCAGTATAAAAACTGTCGGGGGGAAAAAATGTTCACTCTAAAAACGAACCAAAAATGCACGGAAAATAAGGAAGAACAATGAAAAAGGCTGAAAAAAACGAAAGAAATGGGAAAAACGGAGTCCGCGACCTCCGTGTGTCGTGCTGTCAGCGTACCGTCTGATTGGCGCATGCGTGTTCAGAGTGGTATGGCCGTAAGCTCTTGACTCTCACACACATGGGCTCTATATCCATTTCACTCACTTTACAACCTCAAAAAAAATGTGATGTGCAACAGCCTCACGGCCTTTTTACACACCAAATAGTTGTCCTGTCAATACAAAGAAAAGAATGTTGATGTCATCTAGAGAAAAGTACTGCATCTGCAATCTGTCTACTTCAAATTACACACTGCATGACATTCCATTCGAAAGCTGTGGAGGGCGCTTCAAGAAAAGGTGTGTGAGGGAAGTTCGCTCATGCTGGTCCCCAAACACTCAAAGCTGCCCTTTCCTCACAATGAAACAAAAAAGCTTACAGCACCTGGTATTCCCAGGCGGTCTTCCATCCAAGTACTAACCAGGCCCGACCCTGCTTAGCTTCCGAGATCAGACGAGATCGGGCGTGTTCAGAGTAGTATGGCCATAAGCCCTTGACTCTGACACACATGGGCTCTATATCCATTTCACACAATTTACAACCTCAGAAAAAAAGTGATGCGCAACAGCCTCAGGGTCTTTTCACACGCCAAATCGGTGTCCTGTCAATAAAACAAAAGAATGTTGATGTCATCTAGAGAAAAGTACTGCATCTGCCATCTGTCTACTTCAAATTAACCACTGCATGACATTCCATTCCAAAGCTGTGGAGGGCGCTTCAAGAAAAGGTGTGTGAGGGAAGCTCGCTCATGCTGGTCCCCAAACACTCAAAGCTGCCCTTTCCTCACAATGAAACAAAAAAGCTTACAGCACCTGGTATTCCCAGGCGGTCTCCCATCCAAGTACTAACCAGGCCCAACCCTGCTTAGCTTCCGAGATCAGACGAGATCGGGCGTGTTCAGAGTGGTATGGCCGTAAGCTCTTGACTCTCACACACATGGGCTCTATATCCATTTCACACACTTTACAACCTCAGAAAAAAAGTGATGCGCAACAGCCTCAGGGTCTTTTCACACGCCAAATCGGTGTCCTGTCAATAAAACAAAAGAATGTTGATGTCATCGAGAGAAAAGTACTGCATCTGCCATCTTTCTTCTTCAAATTAACCACTGCATGAAATTCCATTCCAAAGCTGCAGAGGGCCCTTCAAGAAAAGGTGTGTGAGGGAAGCTCGCTCATGCTGGTCCCCAAAGTCTCAAAGCGGCCCTTTCCTCACAATGAAACAAAAAAGCTTACAGCACCTGGTATTCCCAGGCGGTCTTCCATCCAAGTAATAACCAGGCCCGACCCTGCTAAGCTTCCGAGATCAGACGAGATCGGGCGTGTTCAGATTGGTATGGCCGTAAGCCCTTGACTCTCACACACATGGGCTCTATATCCATTTCACTCACTTCACAACCTCAAAAAAAATGTGATGTGCAACAGCCTCACGGCCTTTTTACACACCAAATAGTTGTCCTGTCAATACAAAGAAAAGAATGTTGATGTCATCTAGAGAAAAGTACTGCATCTGCAATCTGTCTACTTCAAATTACACACTGCATGACATTCCATTCGAAAGCTGTGGAGGGCGCTTCAAGAAAAGGTGTGTGAGGGAAGTTCGCTCATGCTGGTCCCCAAACACTCAAAGCTGCCCTTTCCTCACAATGAAACAAAAAAGCTTACAGCACCTGGTATTCCCAGGCGGTCTCCCATCCAAGTACTAACCAGGCCCGACCCTGCTTAGCTTCCGAGATCAGACGAGATCGGGCGTGTTCAGAGTGGTATGGCCGTAAGCCCTTGACTCTTACACACATGGGCTCTATATCCATTTCACTCACTTTACAACCTCAGAAAAAAAGTGAAGCGCAAAAGCCTCAGGGTCTTTTCACACGCCAAATAGGTGTCCTGTCAATAAAAGAAAAGAATGTTGATGTCATCTAGAGAAAAGTACTGCATCTGCCATCTGTCTACTTCAAATTAACCACTGCATGACATTCCATTCCAAAGCTGTGGAGGGCGCTTCAAGAAAAGGTGTGTGAGGGAAGCTCGCTCATGCTGGTCCCCAAAGACTCAAAGCTGCCCTTTCCTCACAAAGAAATAAAAAAGCTTACAGCACCTGGTATTCCCAGGCGGTCTTCCATCCAAGTACTAACCAGGCCCGACCCTGCTTAGCTTCCGAGATCAAACGAGATCGGGCGTGTTCAGAGTGGTATGGCCGTAAGCACTTGACTCTGACACACATGGGCTCTATATCCATTTCACACAATTTACAACCTCAGAAAAAAAGTGATGCGCAACAACCTCAGGGTCTTTTCACACGCCAAATAGGTGTCCTGTCAATAAAAGAAAAGAATGTTGATGTCATCGAGAGAAAAGTACTGCATCTGCCATCTGTCTTCTTCAAATTAACCACTGCATGAAATTCCATTCCAAAGCTGCAGAGGGCGCTTCAAGAAAAGGTGTGTGAGGGAAGCTCGCTCATGCTGGTCCCCAAAGACTCAAAGCGGCCCTTTCCTCACAATGAAACAAAAAAGCTTACAGCACCTGGTATTCCCAGGCGGTCTTCCATCCAAGTACTAACCAGGCCCGACCCTGCTAAGCTTCCGAGATCAGACGAGATCGGGCGTGTTCAGAGTGGTATGGCCGTAAGCCCTTGACTCTCACACACATGGGCTCTATATCCATTTCACTCACTTTACAACCTCAAAAAAAATGTGATGTGCAACAGCCTCAGGGTCTTTTTACACACCAAATAGTTGTCCTGTCAATACAAAGAAAAAAATGTTGATGTCATCTAGAGAAAAGTACTGCATCTGCAATCTGTCTACTTCAAATTACACACTGCATGAAATTCTATTCGAAAGCTGTGGAGGGCGCTTCAAGAAAATGTGTGTGAGGGAAGCTCGCTCATGCTGGTCCCCAAACACTCAAAGCTGCACTTTCCTCACAATGAAACAAAAAAGCTTACAGCATCTGGTATTCCCAGGCGGTCTCCCATCCAAGTACTAACCAGGCACAACCCTGCTTAGCTTCCGAGATCAGACGAGATCAGGCGTGTTCAGAGTGGTATGGCCGTAAGCCTTTGACACTGACACACATGGGCTCTATATCCATTTCACACAATTTACAACCTCAGAAAAAAAGTGATGCGCAACAGCCTCAGGGTCTTTTCACACGCCAAATCGGTGTCCTGTCAATAAAAGAAAAGAATGTTGATGTCATCGAGAGAAAAGTACTGCATCTGCCATCTGTCTTCTTCAAATTAACCACTGCATGAAATTCCATTCCAAAGCTGCAGAGGGCGCTTCAAGAAAAGGTGTGTGAGGGAAGCTCGCTCATGCTGGTCCCCAAAGACTCAAAGCGGCCCTTTCCTCACAATGAAACAAAAAAGCTTACAGCACCTGGTATTCCCAGGCGGTCTTCCATCCAAGTACTAACCAGGCCCGACCCTGCTAAGCTTCCGAGATCAGACGAGATCGGGCGTGTTCAGAGTGGTATGGCCGTAAGCCCTTGACTCTCACACACATGGGCTCTATATCCATTTCACTCACTTTACAACCTCAAAAAAAATGTGATGTGCAACAGCCTCACGGTCTTTTTACACACCAAATAGTTGTCCTGTCAATACAAAGAAAAAAATGTTGATGTCATCTAGAGAAAAGTACTGCATCTGCAATCTGTCTACTTCAAATTACACACTGCATGACATTCCATTCGAAAGCTGTGGAGGGCACTTCAAGAAAAGGTGTGTGAGGGAAGCTCGCTCATGCTGGTCCCCAAAGACTCAAAGCTGCCCTTTCCTCACAAAGAAATAAAAAAGCTTACAGCACCTGGTATTCCCAGGCGGTCTTCCATCCAAGTACTAACCAGGCCCGACCCTGCTTAGCTTCCGAGATTAGACGAGATCGGGCGTGTTCAGAGTAGTATGGCCATAAACCTTTGACTCTGACACACATGGGCTCTATATCCATTTCACACAATTTACAACCTCAGAAAAAAAGTGATGCGCAACAGCCTCAGGGTCTTTTCACACGCCAAATCGGTGTCCTGTCAATAAAAGAAAAGAATGTTGATGTCATCGAGAGAAAAGTACTGCATCTGCCATCTGTCTTCTTCAAATTAACCACTGCATGAAAATCCATTCCAAAGCTGCAGCGGGCGCTTCAAGAAAAGGTGTGTGAGGGAAGCTCGCTCATGCTGGTCCCCAAAGACTCAAAGCGGCCCTTTCCTCACAATGAAACAATAAGCTTTCAGCACCTGGTATTCCCAGGCGGTCTTCCATCCAAGTACTAACCAGGCCCGACCCTGCTAAGCTTCCGAGATCAGATGAGATCGGGCGTGTTCAGAGTGCTATGGCCGTAAGCCCTTGACTCTCACACACATGGGCTCTATATCCATTTCACTCACTTTACAACCTCAGAAAAAAAGTGATGTGCAACAGCCTCACGGTCTTTTTACACACCAAATAGTTGTCCTGTCAATACAAAGAAAAAAATGTTGATGTCATCCAGAGAAAAGTACTGCATCTGCCATCTGTCTACTTCAAATTACACACTGTATGACATTCCATTCGAAAGCTGTGGAGGGCACTTCAAGGAAAGGTGTGTGAGGGAAGCTCGCTCATGCTGGTCCCCAAAGACTCAAAGCTGCCCTTTCCTCACAAAGAAATAAAAAAGCTTACAGCACCTGGTATTCCCAGGCGGTCTTCCATCCAAGTACTAACCAGGCCCGACCCTGCTTAGCTTCCGAGATCAGACGAGATCGGGCGTGTTCAGAGTAGTATGGCCATAAGCCTTTGACTCTGACACACATGGGCTCTATATCCATTTCACACAATTTACAACCTCAGAAAAAAAGTGATGCGCAACAGCCTCAGGGTCTTTTCACACGCCAAATCGGTGTCCTGTCAATAAAAGAAAAGAATGTTGATGTCATCGAGAGAAAAGTACTGCATCTGCCATCTGTCTTCTTCAAATTAACCACTGCATGAAATTCCATTCCAAAGCTGCAGAGGGCGCTTCAAGAAAAGGTGTGTGAGGGAAGCTCGCTCATGCTGGTCCCCAAAGACTCAAAGCGGCCCTTTCCTCACAATGAAACAAAAAAGCTTACAGCACCTGGTATTCCCAGGCGGTCTTCCATCCAAGTACTAACCAGGCCCGACCCTGCTAAGCTTCCGAGATCAGACGAGATCGGGCGTGTTCAGAGTGGTATGGCCGTAAGCCCTTGACTCTCACACACATGGTCTCTATATCCATTTCACTCACTTTACAACCTCAAAAAAAATGTGATGTGCAACAGCCTCACGGTCTTTTTACACACCAAATAGTTGTCCTGTCAATCCAAAGAAAAAAATGTTGATGTCATCTCGAGAAAAGTACTGCATCTGCAATCTGTCTACTTCAAATTACACACTGCATGACATTCCATTCGAAAGCTGTGGAGGGCGCTTCAAGAAAAGGTGTGTGAGGGAAGCTCGCTCATGCTGGTCCCCAAACACTCAAAGCTGCCCTTTCCTCACAATGAAACAAAAAAGCTTACAGCACCTGGTATTCCCAGGCGGTCTCCCATCCAAGTACTAACCAGGCCCAACCCTGCTTAGCTTCCGAGATCAGACGAGATCGGGCGTGTTCAGAGTGGTATGGCCGTAAGCTCTTGACTCTCACACACATGGGCTCTATATCCATTTCACACAATTTACAACCTCAGAAAAAAAGTGATGCGCAACAGCCTCAGGGTCTTTTCACACGCCAAATCGGTGTCCTGTCAATAAAAGAAAAGAATGTTGATGTCATCGAGAGAAAAGTACTGCATCTGCCATCTGTCTTCTTCAAATTAACCACTGCATGAAATTCCATTCCAAAGCTGCAGAGGGCGCTTCAAGAAAAGGTGTGTGAGGGAAGCTCGCTCATGCTGGTCCCCAAAGACTCAAAGCGGCCCTTTCCTCACAATGAAACAAAAAAGCTTACAGCACCTGGTATTCCCAGGCGGTCTTCCATCCAAGTACTAACCAGGCCCGACCCTGCTAAGCTTCCGAGATCAGACGAGATCGGGCGTGTTCAGAGTGGTATGGCCGTAAGCCCTTGACTCTCACACACATGGTCTCTATATCCATTTCACTCACTTTACAACCTCAAAAAAAATGTGATGTGCAACAGCCTCACGGTCTTTTTACACACCAAATAGTTGTCCTGTCAATCCAAAGAAAAAAATGTTGATGTCATCTCGAGAAAAGTACTGCATCTGCAATCTGTCTACTTCAAATTACACACTGCATGACATTCCATTCGAAAGCTGTGGAGGGCGCTTCAAGAAAAGGTGTGTGAGGGAAGCTCGCTCATGCTGGTCCCCAAACACTCAAAGCTGCCCTTTCCTCACAATGAAACAAAAAAGCTTACAGCACCTGGTATTCCCAGGCGGTCTCCCATCCAAGTACTAACCAGGCCCAACCCTGCTTAGCTTCCGAGATCAGACGAGATCGGGCGTGTTCAGAGTGGTATGGCCGTAAGCTCTTGACTCTCACACACATGGGCTCTATATCCATTTCACACACTTTACAACCTCAGAAAAAAAGTGATGCGCAACAGCCTCAGGGTCTTTTCACACGCCAAATCGGTGTCCTGTCAATAAAACAAAAGAATGTTGATGTCATCGAGAGAAAAGTACTGCATCTGCCATCTGTCTTCTTCAAATTAACCACTGCATGAAATTCCATTCCAAAGCTGCAGAGGGCCCTTCAAGAAAAGGTGTGTGAGGGAAGCTCGCTCATGCTGGTCCCCAAAGTCTCAAAGCGGCCCTTTCCTCACAATGAAACAAAAAAGCTTACAGCACCTGGTATTCCCAGGCGGTCTTCCATCCAAGTACTAACCAGGCCCGACCCTGCTAAGCTTCCGAGATCAGACGAGATCGGGCGTGTTCAGAGTGGTATGGCCGTAAGCCCTTGACTCTCACACACATGGGCTCTATATCCATTTCACTTACTTTACAACCTCAAAAAAAATGTGATGTGCAACAGCCTCACGGCCTTTTTACACACCAAATAGTTGTCCTTTCAATACAAAGAAAAGAATGTTGATGTCATCTAGAGAAAAGTACTGCATCTGCAATCTGTCTACTTCAAATTACACACTGCATGACATTCCATTCGAAAGCTGTGGAGGGCGCTTCAAGAAAAGGTGTGTGAGGGAAGTTCGCTCATGCTGGTCCCCAAACACTCAAAGCTGCCCTTTCCTCACAATGAAAAAAAAAAGCTTACAGAACCTGGTATTCCCAGGCGGTCTCCCATCCAAGTACTAACCAGGCCCGACCCTGCTTAGCTTCCGAGATCAGACGAGATCGGGCGTGTTCAGAGTGGTATGGCCGTAAGCCCTTGACTCTTACACACATGGGCTCTATATCCATTTCACTCACTTTACAACCTCAGAAAAAAAGTGAAGCGCAAAAGCCTCAGGGTCTTTTCACACGCCAAATAGGTGTCCTGTCAATAAAAGAAAAGAATGTTGATGTCATCTAGAGAAAAGTACTGCATCTGCCATCTGTCTACTTCAAATTAACCACTGCATGACATTCCATTCCAAAGCTGTGGAGGGCGCTTCAAGAAAAGGTGTGTGAGGGAAGCTCGCTCATGCTGGTCCCCAAAGACTCAAAGCTGCCCTTTCCTCACAAAGAAATAAAAAAGCTTACAGCACCTGGTATTCCCAGGCAGTCTTCCATCCAAGTACTAACCAGGCCCGACCCTGCTCAGCTTCCGAGATCAGACGAGATCGGGCGTGTTCAGAGTGGTATGACCGTAAGCCCTTGACTCTGACACACATGGGCTCTATATCCATTTCACACAATTTACAACCTCAGAAAAAAAGTGATGCGCAACAGCCTCAGGGTCTTTTCACACGCCAAATACGTGTCCTGTCAATAAAAGAAAAGAATGTTGATGTCATCGAGAGAAAAGTACTGCATCTGCCATCTGTCTTCTTCAAATTAACCACTGCATGAAATTCCATTCCAAAGCTGCAGAGGGCGCTTCAAGAAAAGGTGTGTGAGGGAAGCTCGCTCATGCTGGTCCCCAAAGACTCAAAGCGGCCCTTTCCTCACAATGAAACAAAAAAGCTTACAGCACCTGGTATTCCCAGGCGGTCTTCCATCCAAGTACTAACC
Source organism: Aulostomus chinensis (assembly GCF_037954235.1). NCBI lineage: Eukaryota > Metazoa > Chordata > Actinopteri > Syngnathiformes > Aulostomidae > Aulostomus > Aulostomus chinensis. The sequence goes on from NC_141323.1 coordinate 29,335,426, forward strand.
AGGCCCGACCCTGCTAAGCTTCCGAGATCAGACGAGATCGGGCGTGTTTTTGTTTTTGTTTTTGTTTTTTTTTGTCTTTTATTATCAAAAATACATCATACATTTTTACCAACTGTACATTCTTATTTACATGACAAAATTTAACAATTATATAAAAAATAAATTCCTTCAGGAAAGAAATCTTACCAAAAAAAAAAACCCCACCCTTGATACACCTCGAACTTGATGAAAACACCATCAGAGTTTTTTTTTTTTTTTTTAATTAAGTTAAATTTAGACAAATAAACCAACACTATGTGCCTACAGCCACTGGAGCAATGCAGGTCATTCCAAAAAAAAATAAATAAAAATTAAAGAGAGACAAAAAAAACTCATGGGACTAAAAAGAACAAATTCCTGTCGTGAAGTGTCACACACACAATTTTTTTTTTTTTTTTTTTAAATGAAATTTTATCAAAATGAAATGTTAAACACACCAAAAACATAAACCACCCAATTTGCTCACCCCTTTATTAAATTTGAAAAATACTTTGCTTTATAAAAAAAAGAGACTACTTAGCTGGGAATTTGAAGAGAAAACATACCATTGTCAATCTTGTTTATTTCAATTTTGCCATTTGCTGTGTTGAAAAATGTGTTTTTCCTGCAGAAAGTGTTTTCAAAAATATCCTTGTCCATGTCATGTAAGATTTGTAGGTGCGTCAAGAGTGTTGTGTAAAAAACCCCAAATATGTTTATTTTCTTCTTTTCATAGAGAGCGTAGTTTCTAGTTGTCCATATTGATTTTTTTGCAAAAGTGAGTATGGTATTTATGAGAGTCCTGTTCTGATCCTTTTGTTTCAGTGTTGTACCAAAGAGAAGAGTCCATGTCCATAGTGTTTCATCTGTCAAACTGAAATTGCAGTGCTCTTGCAGTAGCATCCTGATGAAATTCCTGAATTTATCCGATTCCTTGCAGTTGATGAATAGATGCTCCTGGTCTTCCGGTTCTTTATTGCAGATTTGGCATGTCCTACTGTAGTTTTCCTTATTAATCTGGTGTAATTTGATTCCTGTGAAAATTCTCCTGTGTCTGATATTGAATTCTAGCTTGAAAGTATTGCTGTCCATGTAAGGTATGTTAAGGTTTTGCCAGATTTTTCCTATCGGTATTCCCTTGAATAATTGTGCCCAGTGTTTTTCTGCTTTTGGAGTGCGTTTAATTGAGTTAATCCCTATGGTGTACCAGTCCTTTGTTTTCACCTGTGACAGCTCTTTCCCTGTGTACTGTGTGACAAGCTCAAGCGGTGGGAGTTCGGGGTCTGCTCTCGATTTGTCCGTGATGATTAAGTTTCTCCACAGTGAGGTTATGTTTCTGTTGATTTTGTTACCTAGTCCATTTAGGTAATCCTTTCTGCACGGTGTCCCTGTTTTTTTGAGTTGGGTTGTGACTTTCCTGAGACTGAACAGACCCCTTTCCCCCACCACTTGACCGACCCTTGTTATATTATGTTGCTGAAGTGCCCTGCATTTAAGTGTCCTACCATTGTGTGTGAAAAAGGTGCTTTCGAGAAAAGGTAACTGCAGCACATGACTTTTCTGACTGCACTTAGGCCTGAGGTGGGGCAGGAATTTGCCCCATGCCTCTAGCACCTCCTGGTAGAACATCGGTAGCGAGCCATGGCTTTTCCCAGGAAGGAGGTGATAAAGAGGGAGTTTCTCCCCCTCCCCGTACTCAGCCAGGTAGCCCGCCATTGTGTCCTCCCAGGGGTACTGCCTGTTCGAATCGAGAAAATTTCTAACTAATTTGGCCCTGAGTGCATCTTTTTTTGCACTGATGTCAATTAGTCCTAATCCCCCCTCCCTTTTATTAGCAATTATCACCCGATGAGCGATCGAATTTCCCTTTCCCCTCCAAAGGAAGGAGGAGATCGCTTCATTGAGCGAATTTAGTGCCCACTGCGGTAGCTCACAGGCCCCCAAAACATGATTAATTTTTGACAGTATTAAGGCATTGATGACAATTACCTTTCCTCTCAGGCTTAAACCCCTACTTCTCCATAAATTAAGTGTATTTTCTACCTTTTTTACAAGTTCTCTCCACCCTAAGTCCCTGGCTTCCCCTTCATTTTTACCAATGTATACACCCAGTATTTTCCTGTATTCTTTAGTGCTAAAACCCCAATTATTTTTTAAACTATTTTTACCGAATTCCATCATTTCTGACTTATTTCTGTTAACCTTAGCTCCTGATGCTTTTTCATATCTTTCTAGATGTTTTATAATATAATTTAAATTTTCTTCATTTTTAAACATTATATTGATATCATCCGCAAATTGTGCTATTTTAACGACTTTGTCTCTATATGTTTTTATACCTATAATATTCTTATCATTCATTATACTTAAAGCTAGTGGCTCAGCAACAATACTGTATAAAAGAGCTGAAAGCGGGCATCCTTGCCTTACCGATCTTTTTAATTTGATCTTTTCTGTTAGTTGTCCATTTATCTTTATTTGACTGTATGCGTTATCGTATAATAATTTAATCCATCTAATAAAGCCTTCACCGTATCCAAATCTTTTTAAAGTTTTATATAAGAAAAGATGTTCTACTCTGTCGAATGCTTTCTCCAAATCAATTCCGAGCAGATACCCCCCCTGTGCTGCCATTGTCCTGACGGTATCCTTTATTGTAAGGATCGTATCTATGATGTCTCTATCTGGTATGCCGTATGCCTGTGTATTTCCAATAATGGTTCCTATTGTAAGTTTAAGCCTGTTTGCCAGTGTTTTGGTCAGTATCTTGTAATCTGTATTGAGTAAACTTATTGGTCTATAGTTTGTTATATCCTGTTTTGAACCTTTATTTTTGTAGATAAGTGAAATTATTCCTGCGGTGAATGTATTGGATGTTCTCTGTTCCCGTTCCATTGAGTGGTACAATGACAGCAACAGGGGAGCTATCTGCTCTTTGAAACAAATATAAAATTCTGCTGTTAAACCATCTACCCCTGGACTTTTGTTTTTATTTAAGCTATCTATTGCCGTCTTTATCTCATTAATAGTAATTTGTGCATCAGACCATTCCTTATCCTCCACTGAAATACTAGTTTGGATATTTGATAACAACTTGTCTACCTCTTCGCTATTGCTATATCCATTATCAAATAATTCTTTATAAAACTCTGTAGTTACTCTTAGTATATTTTCTTGATCGTCATATTCTTTTCCAGTTATATCGTTGATTTTTTCTATTATAGTTTTGTTTTGTTTTTGCTTTTCGAGCCCCAAAAAATATGCGGTGCATTTTTCTCCTTCTACTAAATTTTTAACTCTGCTTCTTATCATTGCACCTCTGCATTTTATTTTTTCTATGTTTCCTAGTTTTGCTTTATATAATTCATAGTTTTCTGTGTTTCTGTTAGGTTCTTTATCAAATAATGCTATTTCATGATTGATTAATTTTCTTAGTCGATTTTCTTCCAGCTCCTCTCTCCACTTTTTCTCTTTACTATAATTTATACTACTTCTTTTAATTCTTTGCTTTAGAATTTCCCACTTTTCTATAAAATTATTTTCTATTTTCATTTCAATTTTTGCATAATCAAGCAGTTTTGTGATTTTTTTAACGTAAGTTGAATCTGCCAGGAGGCTGGAGTTGAGGCACCAGGTACCTCCCCCCCTGAAACCTCCTGCAGCACCCAAGTAACACTCAATTGTTGCGTGATCACTCCATGCGTTATAATTATATTGTATTTTATTGATCTGTTTTGTTGCTTCAGGGGCCGCTAGACATAAATCTATTCTGGCTTGTTTCATTTTTCCCTGCACAACCTGTCTTCTGGAGTACTCTTTCTTGAATGGGTTGTGAATTCTCCATACATCTGTCAAATTGTGAATATTCATTAAATTATATAGCTCAGTTCTGCTTGTGTCATTCTTGTATACATTGTTAATTGATATATCATCCTTAGTTAATGCGATATTGAAATCTCCTATTATTATGGTTCTATGATCTATCCATCTGCTTATACTATTTAGAAACATTTTCCTTTCCTTTTCACAGTTACTGGCATATATGTTAACAATTCTGTATGTTCTATTGTTTATGCAAACATCTATAATAAGTATTCTACCTTTCTTGTCATGATATATTAACTTGCTATTGGTACTTATAGTCTTTTTTACTAAAATAGCTACGCCACAAGATTTACTTGTGCCGTTGCTAAAAAAGACATCTCCTTCCCACATTTTGCTTGCTGCCGCCACGCTATCCCCTTCCCACCTTGTCTCCTGTAAGCAGAGAATGTCACACTTGCTTTTAAGTAAAATGGCGGTCATCCTGCCATAAGTGCGGAGTCCATTGACATTAAGGGAGTGCAGCAGAAACATGGTCAGACCAAAAAAACCTTTAAACAGCCAATTTTCCCTCAAGATTTTTTACCTCTCCCTCCTTCTTTCTTCTGTTTTTTCTTCATCGCAGCATCTTTTATTGAGGTGTGCTTTTTCCGAATATTTTTTATTGTGGCAAAGTCCATTTCCGAGTCACTGTTTGATCTACTCTGAGGAGGGAAGGTGGAGGGCACATTTAAGGTAGGTACCCTGGTGGATGTGGCTGCCGCCGGCTGCAATTCTCTTGGGGTATCCCCCACCTCCATTGATTCCAGGAGTTGAGAAGGCTCCGGCTCCTTTTCGGACCCGTTTCCTCCTCCATCCTTTCCTCTCTGCTGTGGGCCTGAGTCAGTGCTCATGTCATTCAGACTTGAACCAAGCCTTGTGCCTGGGCTCTGCACCACTTTAGGAGGGCTCTGGGTTCTCTGAGGGGCGTAACCCTCACCAGCAGCCTGCTTGGCGGCGCCACTACCCACCTCGTCATCTTCCTCCTCATCCTCCGTTCCTCCCTCACTTAAACCTTCCATCTCACTGTACAGCTCCTCAGATCCAGATTCCACCACAATATCCTCATCACTATAATTACAATTACATTCATCAATTTTGTTCCAACACACCTCACATTTCTGTATCTTATTAGGTTTCCTGTTGCACTCCCTTGCATAATGCCCCTGGACACCACACTTATGGCAGGAGAACTCAGGACAGTCCCTTAGGATGTGCCCCGGCTGGAGGCACATCCTACACACCCTAGCCTGCCTATCATGTATGACCCTGAAATATTCCGGTCCCATTGCTGTGTCAAACCGTGCTGAATAAGGCAGAGATTGGACTTTATCTGTAAACTTTACTTTGAGAAACCGCGTCCCATCAGCAATTTGCGTACCCGGCCACATCCTCCTCCTTATAGTTGATGCAGCTGAGACTCCCCACCCTTCTAGCTTTTGTAAAATTTCCTCATCTCTGATGTAAGCTGGTAAGCTTAAAAAAGAAACCATGAGTTCATCATTACACAGATCTTTGACATGCACTGTGTTGTCCCCAATTTTGAAACCATCTAGGATTCTCTCTTTCCCTTTGATGTGTGACATGGTAATTTCATATTTCTGCGGCCCTGTCGCCCTACAGGCTATTAAACCTCCACACAGTGCTCTTATGCATCTCATTAATTCGAGAACTGGGACTTCATCCTGCCCAGTTACCTCAACACTGACCGTCAGTTCTCTGTCATACTTGTGGTCGCCACCCGCAGATTTCGCCGCTCCATGTCGCTGCTGCAGCTGCCTTTCCCCACCAGACGCCGCATCTCTTTCCGCCGCCAATTCTCTCTCACTCTCCGCCGCCTCTCCAGTAGCTCCTCGCTGCCCAGGTCTTCTCGGAACCACGTCTTCAGCTCTGTTCTTCAGGCCACCAGCTCTCGTTGCCTGTGGACCGGCTCCAGCGCTCATCTCCTCTGAATCAGCCGCTGCTCGCCGTCTTTCCCCCGCTGTCGCTGCGGAAGCCGCTCTCGCATTTCCCTCCGGCAGTTTTCCTTCCGACTTCTTCATGTTTCGTTTCTGATTGTTTCTTTTAACAAGCAACCATTTTTCATTTTCTTCACCTGTTTGTGCGTTTATGTCAAGTCCGTTTTCCATGCTCGTAATCTGAAGTCCGTTTGCAGAGTTCAAATCCATTTGGTCCGTCCGAAAGTTTTCCATGAGGAAAAAAAAAACTCAAATTGACCTCCCCCGATCAGAATAAAAACTGTCGGGGGGAAAAAATGTTCACTCTAAAAACGAACCAAAAATGCACGGAAAATAAGGAAGAACAATGAAAAAGGCTGAAAAAAACGAAAGAAATGGGAAAAGCGGAGTCCGCGACCTCCGTGTGTCGTGCTGTCAGCGTACCGTCTGATTGGCGCATGCGTGTTCAGAGTGGTATGGCCGTAAGCCCTTGACTCTCACACACATGGGCTCTATATCCATTTCACACACTTTACAACCTAAGAAAAAAAGTGATGCGCAAAAGCCTCAGGGTCTTTTCACACGCCAAATCGGTGTCCAGTCAATAAAAGAAAAGAATGTTGATGTCATCGAGACAAAAGTACTGCATCTGCCATCTGTCTACTTCAAATTAACCACTGCATGATATTCCATTCCAAAGCTGCGGAGGGCGCTTCAAGAAAAGGTGTGTGAGGGAAGCTCGCTCATGCTGGTCCCCAAAGACTCAAAGCTGCCCTTTCCTCACAAAGAAACAAAAAAGCTTACAGCACCTGGTATTCCCAGGCGGTCTTCCATCCAAGTACTAACCAGGCCCGACGCTGCTTAACTTCCGAGATCAGACGAGATCGGGCGTGTTCAGAGTGGGATGGCCGTAAGCCCTTGACTCTCACACACATGGGCTCTATATCCATTTCACACACTTTACAACCTCAGAAAAAAAGTGATGCGCAACAGCCTCAGGGTCTTTTCACACGCCAAATCGGTGTCCTGTCAATAAAAGAAAAGAATGTTGATGTCATCGAGAGAAAAGTACTGCATCTGCCATCTGTCTTCTTCAAATTAACCACTGCATGAAATTCCATTCCAAAGCTGCAGAGGGCGCTTCAAGAAAAGGTGTGTGAGGGAAGCTCGCTCATGCTGGTCCCCAAAGACTCAAAGCGGCCCTTTCCTCACAATGAAACAAAAAAGCTTACAGCACCTGGGATTCCCAGGCGGTCTTCCATCCAAGTACTAACCAGGCCCGACCCTGCTAAGCTTCCGAGATCAGACGAGATCGGGCTTGTTCAGAGTGGTATGGCCGTAAGCCCTTGACTCTCACACACATGGGCTCTATATCCATTTCACTCACTTTACAACCTAAGAAAAAAAGTGATGCGCAACAGCCTCACGGTCTATTCAAACGCCAAATAGGTGTCCTGTCAATACAAAGAAAAGAATGTTGATGTCATCTAGAGAAAAGTACTGCATCTGCCATCTGTCTACTTCAAATTACACGCTGCATGACATTCAATTTCAAAGCTGCAGAAAGGCGCTTCAAGAAAAGGTGTGTGAGGGAAGCTCGCTCATGCTGGTCCCCAAAGACTCAAAGCTGCCCTTTCCTCACAAAGAAACAAAAAAGCTTACAGCACCTGGTATTCCCAGGCGGTCTTCCATCCAAGTACTAACCAGGCCCGACCCTGCTTAGCTTCCGAGATCAGACGAGATCAGGCGTGTTCAGAGTGGTATGGCCGTAAGCCCTTGCCTCTGACACACATGGGCTCTATATCCATTTCACACACTTTACAACCTCAGAAAAAAAGTGATGCGCAACAGCCTCAGGGTCTTTTCACACGCCAAATCGGTGTTCTGTCAATAAAAGAAAAGAATGTTGATGTCATCGAGAGAAGAGTACTGCATCTGTCATCTGTCTTCTTCAAATTAACCACTGCATGAAATTCCATTCCAAAGCTGCAGAGGGCGCTTCAAGAAAAGGTGTGTGAGGGAAGCTCGCTCATGCTGGTCCCCAAAGACTCAAAGCGGCCCTTTCCTCACAATGAAAAAAAAAAGCTTACAGCACCTGGTATTCCCAGGCGGTCTTCCATCCAAGTACTAACCAGGCCCGACCCTGCTTAGCATCCGAGATCAGGCGTGTTCAGAGTGGTATGGCCGTAAGCCCTTGAATCTTACACACATGGGCTCTATATCCATTTCACTCACTTTACAACCTCAGAAAAAATGTGATGCGCAACAGCCTCAGGGTCTTTTCACACGTCAAATAGCTGTCCTGTCAATACAAAGAAAAGAAAGTTGATGTCATCGAGAGAAAAGTACTGCATCCTCCATCTGTCTACTTCAAACTACACGCTGCATGACATTCAATTTCAAAGCTGCAGAAAGGCGCTTCAAGAAAAGGTGTGTGAGGGAAGCTCGCTCATGCTGGTCCCCAAAGACTCAAAGCTGCCCTTTCCTCACAAAGAAACAAAAAAGCTTACAGCACCTGGTATTCCCAGGCGGTCTTCCATCCAAGGACTAACCAGGCCCGACCCTGCTTAGCATCCGAGATCAGACGAGATCGGGCGTGTTCAGAGTGGTATGGCCGTAAGCCCTTGACTCTGACACACATGGGCTCTATATCCATTTCAAACACTTTACAACCTCAGAAAAAAAGTGATGCGCAACAGACTCAGGGTCTTTTCACACGCCAAATCGGTGTCCTGTCAATAAAAGAAAAGAATGTTGATGTCATCGAGAGAAAAGTACTGCATCTGCCATCTGTCTTCTTCAAATTAACCACTGCATGAAATTCCATTCCAAAGCTGCAGAGGGCGCTTCAAGAAAAGGTGTGTGAGGGAAGCTCGCTCATGCTGGTCCCCAAAGACTCAAACCGGCCCTTTCCTCACAATGAAAAAAAAAAGCTTACAGCACCTGGTATTCCCAGGCGGTCTTCCATCCAAGTACTAACCAGGCCCGACCCTGCTAAGCTTACGAGATCAGAAGAGATCGGGCGTGTTCAGAGTGGTATGGCCGTAAGCCCTTGACTCTCACACACATGGGCTCTATATCCATTTCACTCACTTTACAACCTCAAAAAAAATGTGATGTGCAACAGCCTCACGGTCTTTTTACACACCAAATAGTTGTCCTGTCAATACAAAGAAAAGAATGTTGATGTCATCTAGAGAAAAGTACTGCATCTGCAATCTGTCTACTTCAAATTACACACTGCATGACATTCCATTCGAAAGCTGTGGAGGGCGCTTCAAGAAAAGGTGTGTGAGGGAAGCTCGCTCATGCTGGTCCCCAAACACTCAAAGCTGCCCTTTCCTCACAATGAAACAAAAAAGCTTACAGCACCTGGTATTCCCAGGCGGTCTCCCATCCAAGTACTAACCAGGCCCGACCCTGCTTAGCTTCCGAGATCAAACGAGATCGGGCGTGTTAAGAGTGGTATGGCCGTAAGCCCTTGACTCTGACACACATGGGCTCTATATCCATTTCACACACTTTACAACCTCAGAAAAAAAGTGATGCTCAAAAGCCTCAGGGTCTTTTCACACGCAAAATAGGTGTCCTGTCAATAAAAGAAAAGAATGTTGATGTCATCTAGAGAAAAGTACTGCATCTGCCATCTGTCTACTTCAAATTACACGCTGCATGAGATTCCATTTCAAAGCTGCAGAAAGGCGCTTCAAGAAAAGGTGTGTGAGGGAAGCTCGCTCATGCTGGTCCCCAAAGACTCAAAGCGGCCCTTTCCTCACAATGAAACAAAAAAGCTTACAGCACCTGGTATTCCCAGGCGGTCTCCCATACAAGTACTAACCAGGCCCGACCCTGCTTAGCTTCCGAGATCAGACGAGATCGGGCGTGTTCAGAGTGGTATGGCCGGAAACCCCTTGACTCTCACACACATGGGCTCTATATCCATTTCGCACACTTTACAACCTCAGAAAAAAAGTGATGCGCAAAAGCCTCAGGGTCTTTTTACACACCAAATAGTTGTCCTGTCAATACAAAGAAAAGAATGTTGATGTCATCTAGAGAAAAGTACTGCATCTGCCATCTGTCTACTTCAAATTACACGCTGCATGACATTCAATTTCAAAGCTGCAGAAAGGCGCTTCAAGAAAAGGTGTGTGAGGGAAGCTCGCTCATGCTGGTCCCCAAAGACTCAAAGCTGCCCTTTCCTCACAAAGAAACAAAAAAGCTTACAGCACCTGGTATTCCCAGGCGGTCTTCCATCCAAGTACTAACCAGGCCCGACCCTGCTTAGCTTCCGAGATCAGACGAGATCAGGCGTGTTCAGAGTGGGATGGCCGTAAGCCCTTGACTCTCACACACATGGGCTCTATATCCATTTCACACACTTTACAACCTCAGAAAAAAAGTGATGCGCAACATCCTCAGGGTCTTTTCACACGCCAAATCGGTGTCCTGTCAATAAAAGAAAAGAATGTTGATGTCATCGAGAGAAAAGTACTGCATCTGCCATCTGTCTTCTTCAAATTAACCACTGCATGAAATTCCATTCCAAAGCTGCAGAGGGCGCTTCAAGAAAAGGTGTGTGAGGGAAGCTCACTCATGCTGGTCCCCAAAGACTCAAAGCGGCCCTTTCCTCACAATGAAACAAAAAAGCTTACAGCACCTGGGATTCCCAGGCGGTCTTCCATCCAAGTACTAACCAGGCCCGACCCTGCTAATCTTCCGAGATCAGACGAGATCGGGCGTGTTCAGAGTGGTATGGCCGTAAGCCCTTGACTCTCACACACATGGGCTCTATATCCATTTCACTCACTTTACAACCTCAGAAAAAAAGTGACGTGCAACAGCCTCACGGTCTATTCAAACGCCAAATAGGTGTCCTGTCAATACAAAGAAAAGAATGTTGATGTCATCTAGAGAAAAGTACTGCATCTGCCATCTGTCTACTTCAAATTACACGCTGCATGACATTCAATTTCAAAGCTGCAGAAAGGCGCTTCAAGAAAAGGTGTGTGAGGGAAGCTCGCTCATGCTGGTCCCCAAAGACTCAAAGCTGCCCTTTCCTCACAAAGAAACAAAAAAGCTTACAGCACCTGGTATTCCCAGGCGGTCTTCCATCCAAGTACTAACCAGGCCCGACCCTGCTTAGCTTCCGAGATCAGACGAGATCAGGCGTGTTCAGAGTGGTATGGCCGTAAGCCCTTGCCTCTGACACACATGGGCTCTATATCCATTTCACACACTTTACAACCTCAGAAAAAAAGTGATGCGCAACAGCCTCAGGGTCTTTTCACACGCCAAATCGGTGTTCTGTCAATAAAAGAAAAGAATGTTGATGTCATCGAGAGAAGAGTACTGCATCTGTCATCTGTCTTCTTCAAATTAACCACTGCATGAAATTCCATTCCAAAGCTGCAGAGGGCGCTTCAAGAAAAGGTGTGTGAGGGAAGCTCGCTCATGCTGGTCCCCAAAGACTCAAAGCGGCCCTTTCCTCACAATGAAAAAAAAAAGCTTACAGCACCTGGTATTCCCAGGCGGTCTTCCATCCAAGTACTAACCAGGCCCGACCCTGCTAAGCTTCCGAGATCAGACGAGATCGGGCGTGTTCAGAGTGGTATGGCCGTAAGCCCTTGACTCTCACACACATGGGCTCTATATCCATTTCACTCACTTTACAACCTCAAAAAAAATGTGATGTGCAACAGCCTCACGGTCTTTTTACACACCAAATAGTTGTCCTGTCAATACAAAGAAAAGAATGTTGATGTCATCTAGAGAAAAGTACTGCATCTGCAATCTGTCTACTTCAAATTACACACTGCATGACATTCCATTCCAAAGCTGTGGAGGGCGCTTCAAGAAAAGGTGTGTGAGGGAAGCTCGCTCATGCTGGTCCCCAAACACTCAAAGCTGCCCTTTCCTAACAATGAAAATAAAAAAGCTTACAGCACCTGGTATTCCCAGGCGGTCTCCCATCCAAGTACTAACCAGGCCCGACCCTGCTTAGCATCCGAGATCAGGCGTGTTCAGAGTGGTATGGCCGTAAGCCCTTGAATCTTACACACATGGGCTCTATATCCATTTCACTCACTTTACAACCTCAGAAAAAAAGTGATGCGCAACAGCCTCAGGGTCTTTTCACACGTCAAATAGGTGTCCTGTCAATACAAAGAAAAGAATGTTGATGTCATCGAGAGAAAAGTACTGCACCCTCCATCTGTCTACTTCAAACTACACGCTGCATGACATTCAATTTCAAAGCTGCAGAAAGGCGCTTCAAGAAAAGGTGTGTGAGGGAAGCTCGCTCATGCTGGTCCCCAAAGACTCAAAGCTGCCCTTTCCTCACAAAGAAACAAAAAAGCTTACAGCACCTGGTATTCCCAGGCGGTCTTCCATCCAAGGACTAACCAGGCCCGACCCTGCTTAGCATCCGAGATCAGACGAGATCGGGCGTGTTCAGAGTGGTATGGCCGTAAGCCCTTGACTCTGACACACATGGGCTCTATATCCATTTCAAACACTTTACAACCTCAGAAAAAAAGTGATGCGCAACAGACTCAGGGTCTTTTCACACGCCAAATCGGTGTCCTGTCAATAAAAGAAAAGAATGTTGATGTCATCGAGAGAAAAGTACTGCATCTGCCATCTGTCTTCTTCAAATTAACCACTGCATGAAATTCCATTCCAAAGCTGCAGAGGGCGCTTCAAGAAAAGGTGTGTGAGGGAAGCTCGCTCATGCTGGTCCCCAAAGACTCAAAGCGGCCCTTTCCTCACAATGAAAAAAAAAAGCTTACAGCACCTGGGATTCCCAGGCGGTCTTCCATCCAAGTACTAACCAGGCCCGACCCTGCTAAGCTTACGAGATCAGACGAGATCGGGCGTGTTCAGAGTGGTATGGCCGTAAGCCCTTGACTCTCACACACATGGGCTCTATATCCATTTCACACACTTTACAACCTCAGAAAAAAAGTGATGTGCAACAGCCTCAGGGTCTTTTCACACGCCAAATCGGTGTCCTGTCAATAAAAGAAAAGAATGTTGATGTCATCGAGAGAAAAGTACTGCATCTGCCATCTGTCTTCTTCAAATTAACCACTGCATGAAATTCCATTCCAAAGCTGCAGAGGGCGCTTCAAGAAAAGGTGTGTGAGGGAAGCTCGCTCATGCTGGTCCCCAATGACTCAAAGCGGCCCTTTCCTCACAATGAAACAAAAAAGCTTACAGCACCTGGGATTCCCAGGCGGTCTTCCATCCAAGTACTAACCAGGCCCGACCCTGCTAAGCTTCCGAGATCAGACGAGATCGGGCGTGTTCAGAGTGGTATGGCCGTAAGCCCTTGACTCTCACACACATGGGCTCTATATCCATTTCACTCACTTTACAACCTCAGAAAAAAAGTGACGTGCAACAGCCTCACGGTCTATTCAAACGCCAAATAGGTGTCCTGTCAATACAAAGAAAAGAATGTTGATGTCATCTAGAGAAAAGTACTGCATCTGCCATCTGTCTACTTCAAATTACACGCTGCATGACATTCAATTTCAAAGCTGCAGAAAGGCGCTTCAAGAAAAGGTGTGTGAGGGAAGCTCGCTCATGCTGGTCCCCAAAGACTCAAAGCTGCCCTTTCCTCACAATGAAAAAAAAAAGCTTACAGCACCTGGTATTCCCAGGCGGTCTTCCATCCAAGTACTAACCACGCCCGACCCTGCTAAGCTTCCGAGATCAGACGAGATTGGGCGTGTTCAGAGTGGTATGGCCGTAAGCCCTTGACTCTTACACACATGGGCTCTATATCCATTTCACTCACTTTACAACCTCAGAAAAAAAGTGATGCGCAAAAGCCTCACGGTCTTTTCAAACGCCAAATAGGTGTCCTGTCAATACAAAGAAAAGAATGTTGATGTCATCTAGAGAAAAGTACTGCATCTGCCATCTGTCTACTTCAAATTACACGCTGCATGACATTCAATTTCAAAGCTGCAGAAAGGCGCTTCAAGAAAAGGTGTGTGAGGGAAGCTCGCTCATGCTGGTCCCCAAAGACTAAAAGCTGCCCTTTCCTCACAAAGAAACAAAAAAGCTTACAGCACCTGGTATTCCCAGGCGGTCTTCCATCCAAGAACTAACCAGGCCAGATCCTGCTTAGCATCCGGGATCAGACAAGATCGGGCGTGTTCAGAGTGGTATGGCCGTAAGCCCTTGACTCTGACACACATGGGCTCTATATCCATTTCACACACTTTACAACCTCAGAAAAAAAGTGATGCGCAACAGCCTCAGGGTCTTTTCACACGCCAAATCGGTGTCCTGTCAATAAAAGAAAAGAATGTTGATGTCATCGAGAGAAAAGTACTGCATCTGACATCTGTCTTCTTCAAATTAACCACTGCATGAAATTCCATTCCAAAGCTGCAGAGGGCGCTTCAAGAAAAGGTGTGTGAGGGAAGCTCGCTCATGCTGGTCCCCAAAGACTCAAAGCGGCCCTTTCCTCACAATGAAACAAAAAAGCTTACAGCACCTGGGATTCCCAGGCGGTCTTCCATCCAAGTACTAACCAGGCCCGACCCTGCTAAGCTTCCGAGATCAGACGAGATCGGGCGTGTTCAGAGTGGTATGGCCGTAAGCCCTTGACTCTCACACACATGGGCTCTATATCCATGTCACACACTTTACAACCTCAGAAAAAAAGTGATGCGCAACAGCCTCAGGGTCTTTTCACACGCCAAATCGGTGTTCTGTCTATAAAAGAAAAGAATGTTGATGTCATCGAGAGAAGAGTACTGCATCTGTCATCTGTCTTCTTCAAATTAACCACTGCATGAAATTCCATTCCAAAGCTGCAGAGGGCGCTTCAAGAAAAGGTGTGTGAGGGAAGCTCGCTCATGCTGGTCCCCAAAGACTCAAAGCGGCCCTTTCCTCACAATGAAAAAAAAAAGCTTACAGCACCTGGTATTCCCAGGCGGTCTTCCATCCAAGTACTAACCAGGCCCGACCCTGCTAAGCTTCCGAGATCAGACGAGATCGGGCGTGTTCAGAGTGGTATGGCCGTAAGCCCTTGACTCTCACACACATGGGCTCTATATCCATTTCACTCACTTTACAACCTCAAAAAAAATGTGATGTGCAACAGCCTCACGGTCTTTTTACACACCAAATAGTTGTCCTGTCAATACAAAGAAAAGAATGTTGATGTCATCGAGAGAAAAGTACTGCATCTGTCATCTGTCTACTTCAAATTACACACTGCATGACATTCCATTCCAAAGCTGTGGAGGGCGCTTCAAGAAAAGGTGTGTGAGGGAAGCTCGCTCATGCTGGTCCCCAAAGACTCAAAGCTGCCCTTTCCTAACAATGAAACAAAAAAGCTTACAGCACCTGGTATTCCCAGGCGGTCTCACATCCAAGTACTAACCAGGCCCGACCCTGCTAAGCTTCCGAGATCAGACGAGATCAGACGAGTTCAGAGTGGTATGGCCGTAAGCCCCTGACTCTGACACACATGGGCTCTATATCCATTTCACTCACTTTACAACCTCAGAAAAAAAGTGATGCGCAACAGCCTCAGGGTCTTTTCACACGTCAAATAGGTGTCCTGTCAATACAAAGAAAAGAATGTTGATGTCATCGAGAGAAAAGTACTGCATCCTCCATCTGTCTACTTGAAATTACACGCTGCATGAGATTCCATTTCAAAGCTGCAGAAAGGCGCTTCAAGAAAAGGTGTGTGAGGGAAGCTCGCTCATGCTGGTCCCCAAAGACTCAAAGCTGCCCTTTCCTCACAAAGAAACAAAAAAGCTTACAGCACCTGGTATTCCCAGGTTGTCTTCCATCCAAGTACTAACCAGGCCCGACCCTGCTTATCTTCCAAGATCAGACGAGATCGGGCGTGTTCAGAGTGGGATGGCCGTAAGCCCTTGACTCTTACACACATGGGCTCTATATCCATTTCACTCACTTTAAAACCTCAGAAAAAAAGTGTCGTGCAACAGCCTCACGGTCTTTTCAAACGCCAAATAGGTGTCCTGTCAATACAAAGAAAAGAATGTTGATGTCATCTAGAGAAAAGTACTGCATCTGCCATCTGTCTACTTCAAATTACACGCTGCATGACATTCAATTTCAAAGCTGCAGAAAGGCGCTTCAAGAAAAGGTGTGTGAGGGAAGCTCGCTCATGCTGGTCCCCAAAGACTCAAAGCTGCCCTTTCCTCACAAAGAAACAAAAAAGCTTACAGCACCTGGTATTCCCAGGCGGTCTTCCATCCAAGAACTAACCAGGCCCGACCCTGCTTAGCATCCGAGATCAGACGAGATCGGGCGTGTTCAGAGTGGTATGGTCGTAAGCCCTTGACTCTGACACACATGGGCTCTATATCCATTTCACACACTTTACAACCTCAGAAAAAAAGTGATGCGCAACAGACTCAGGGTCTTTTCAAACGCCAAATAGGTGTCCTGTCAATACAAAGAAAAGAATGTTGATGTCATCTAGAGAAAAGTACTGCATCCTCCATCTGTCTACTTGAAATTACACGCTGCATGAGATTCCATTTCAAAGCTGCAGAAAGGCGCTTCAAGAAAAGGTGTGTGAGGGAAGCTCGCTCATGCTGGTCCCCAAAGACTCAAAGCTGCCCTTTCCTCACAAAGAAACAAAAAAGCTTACAGCACCTGGTATTCCCAGGTTGTCTTCCATCCAAGTACTAACCAGGCCCGACCCTGCTTATCTTCCAAGATCAGACGAGATCGGGCGTGTTCAGAGTGGGATGGCCGTAAGCCCTTGACTCTTACACACATGGGCTCTATATCCATTTCACTCACTTTAAAACCTCAGAAAAAAAGTGTCGTGCAACAGCCTCACGGTCTTTTCAAACGCCAAATAGGTGTCCTGTCAATACAAAGAAAAGAATGTTGATGTCATCTAGAGAAAAGTACTGCATCTGCCATCTGTCTACTTCAAATTACACGCTGCATGACATTCAATTTCAAAGCTGCAGAAAGGCGCTTCAAGAAAAGGTGTGTGAGGGAAGCTCGCTCATGCTGGTCCCCAAAGACTCAAAGCTGCCCTTTCCTCAAGCTGAAGTTAAAAGAATTGCAAATTAATCCTTCACAGGTACTTGTTCACAGAGATGGATGAAATAAAAATTGAATATATTCTAGTATTATAAAAATACAATGAACAAAATTATTAACAATGAGTAAGAGGATTTTCAAAACAAAACAAACAGTGTCTTTCTTGGTTCTGAACTTTCGTTTCACTGAAAATAAAAATCTTTTTTAGTTAGATAGTTTCACATCAAATACCCTCAAGTCATCCTTTACACCTCAATTGTAAGGAAAAAAAGTTTCCTCTACAAAAGATAACCCTTTTGTTTTTTAAAAATATACATCATATTTAATCCCTTTCAGAATCCTTAAGTTACCTTCTAAAACGTTATTCTTTAATTTACAACAACTAAAACTCAATATTTTACCTGTGGGCACACACACATTCATATGAAACACCTTAAATTAAATTTTTACCTGTTTCAGGCCTGTTTATTGAAGCTCGTGTGCGGTCGGGGCTTCACAACTGTAATGGCCGCTTCACTCGCAGCTGAGCACACAATAAAAGCAAGTGCATGTGTATGTGTATGTTAGTCCTCACAAATCCAGGGTTTTATTAGAAGGGGGAGAACGGGAATGGAGGATGAGAGTCTGAATGGTAATGGCAATGGCGGTGGCAGTCACAATCCAAACACTCACACGCAATGACGGGACAGCGAAAGTCACGAAGAAGAAAACACAGCAGGACAGGGCACAGCAGAACAGCAGAGCCATCGGATGGAAACCCGTCTCTCTCTCTCCAATGTCCGTCTCCTTCAAGCATATTATCTTAATTTAGCCACAATTATCAAACATTATCTCGTGTCGAATTCGCATTACCTTTACTTTCGCTCCAAAAATATTACAACGCTAAAGCTACGATTTGCAGGCACATTAGCACGGAATGCTATCCCTAGCTAGCACGTCGCTAACCATGTACACATCCAGTCTCTTTTCACTATAACAGTTAGATAAAGCTAAAAATACAGGCATAAATATTCACCTCTCGAAGGTCACACAGAAGTTTACATCAGGACCACCAGTCGTCGACCTCCAAAATAAACTTAAATGCTCTCCACACAAATGATGCCTCCCCTCTTAACTCTCTGATCATTGCCTCTGTTTCTCTCCCCATGCGCGCGAACTACTCACTTCACAAACCTGCGCCACTAGTCCCACCCCTTACACAGTAACTTTCCTCTCATTGGCTTTTGCGGTCTTAATACACCCAAAGATAAGACAGGAATGAAATGATTGACAGGTAACAATTGAGGTTACATATAAACACGGCTTCTTCCCCTCTCCTTATTCTCAGATCACTGATCTTTTACAGACTCAGAGAACTTAAAGACCTTTATATGAATTTATTTTTTAACTGTAAATAGTTTTACTTTTTAAATGTTACATATTATATTTATGCTTTTAACCTGCTCACATTATAACCAATTTTAAAGATCATGAACTCTATTTATTTTTGAACTTTTTAACACATCTTTTTATGCTTTTTATGCGATGTAATTTATTTGATTTTTGTACAGGGCTACATGTTGTATGATAACAAGAGTGTATATTGTTTACAATGTGTTACAGTCAATGGGTGGCACGGTGGTACCGTTGTTAACAGTGTCGCCTCAAAGCAAGTTCAAGTCCTGGCTCGAGCACAGGTTCTTTCTGTGTGGTGTGTGCATGTTCTCTCCGTGCCTGCGTGGGTATTCTGTCTGCAATGGACTGGCTACCTGTCCAGGGTGAAACCTGCCTCTCACCTGAAAGCCACTGGGAAAGGCTCCAGCCTCCCCCTGCAACCCTTAACAGAAATAAGCTGGGATGCATGGAAGTATAGAAAGTGGATACAATGAAGCGCATACAAATTTTTCGAACGCACGAAAAAGTCTCACCTTTTGTTTTTTTCATTTTGGTTAGTTTGGAAGCATGGAATTTCTGACAAAGCCTAAGTTTGTATTGTTTATTCACTGATTTTTCTGACAATTTACAAACAAAGCTTTCAAAACTGAGAGGACAAGCAGTGGTGTTTAAGATCAACACCCAACATGGGGCTTGAACCAAGAACCCTGAGACTAAGAGTCTCATGCTCGACTGACTGAGCTAATCAGGTTACGTCAGTGTAAGTCCCATAGCATGAACTGGTCAGAGTGAGAGACTCACAGTCCTGTGAGTGATCACCCACCCATCTATCCATCCATCCATCCATCCATCCATCCATCCATTTTTCCGCTTATCCTGTTAAGGGTCACAGGGTGGGGCTGGAGCCTATCCCAGAGGGGACATTACCTTGGACAGGTCAGTGGTCCATCGCAGTCCACCGCAGCCAACAAATATTGACAGACAACCATTCACACTCACAGCCATACCTACAGTCAATTTAGAGTTGCATTTCCATTTGCATGTCTTTGGACTGTGGAAGGAAGCTGGAGTACCTGGAGAGAACCAGCACAGGGAAAACATGCAGACACTCTCAGGATTTATTCCAATGAAGCGCCTAAAAAAGGAGTGTTGGAACTCACTCAGATGAATGAGACATTATAAGCCATCAAATATATACATGTAGATATAGTGTTGGAGATCCAAAAAAACAGGGAGAAAAGAGAAGAGAAGAAGAAGAAGAAAAAAACAGCTTCTTTAACCAGATAACATAGTTGTCTATTTCAATGTTTGAGGTCTGAAAAAAATAACTGATTAACTGTGAAATGTGATGGACAGGCAAGTACTTACTAGGATCAGGGCAGCTGGAAAATAGGCTCCTGCATCTGTAGGCAATATCAGAGACAAAGAAAAATCAACACAAATGAGCAGGCACTTGAACGATGCTAAAACCACTCTTTTTTAAACAAATACAACCACAGCTCCTGATCTATGGCCTTAAGTACACTGTAATCATGCCATCAGACAGACTCATGCCAGAGCAGTAGCCTAGCACAAGATGGAGGAACGTAATTGCATGTAAACACAGTCAGTGTGCACTCATCTTAATATGAACCGACTTAACTGTTGTGTGACACGTATATTGTGTGTACTGTAAAATGGTTCAGACTATCAGAAAGCTTCATGAATTCACAGGCAAAATACAGATGTCGCACACATTAATTTGTGGAGGCTCGAGATGTAAAAAGTAAAGTCAACTCTCTGTGTTTTTTGGATTAATTTGCAAGCATTTTCAACATTTTGGCTAGCTGCTAAATCTGGCTAGCATGATGTGCACCGAGTGTAATTATCAATGCAAATGTGGCAGGATGAGAGGTCCCATCCTAGCAGTGAGACTGGTTGGTGATGCCTGACTTGGCTTGTACCATCATGAGCCAACCAGTGTGTGGCGCTGCTCTATAAATAGGGGCAGCATCTACCTGGTCAATCTCTTGCTCTTGGGGTTCGGGGTCCTCCCACTTCCTGGTCACATCGCTTCCTCCTCTGATCGCCTCACGCCTGCCTTCTCGCCACCGTCTGTGCTGGTATGTAGCAGTAGCTCCCTGTAGCTCGTGTTGCATGCTGATCATGCACGTTTTTCATATTCACGTGTTTAATTGTAGGCGTCCGGCTTTTGGGACACGGTCCCTTAATCGCCGCTAGTGGGGAACCCCCCCCCCCCCGATCTGACGTGCAGAGGCTGTTTGCCACAGCATACTAGCTGTGAAACCC
Source organism: Aulostomus chinensis (assembly GCF_037954235.1). Classification (NCBI taxonomy): domain Eukaryota; kingdom Metazoa; phylum Chordata; class Actinopteri; order Syngnathiformes; family Aulostomidae; genus Aulostomus; species Aulostomus chinensis. The sequence goes on from NC_141323.1 coordinate 29,355,966, forward strand.
TTTGCTCTGCATGCGTGCGATCTACACCTGATTGGCACAGCTGGTGAGCCGTGACACTGAGGAAGAACTAGCTGCTGCTTTGCTACCGGGCGCTGTCTTGCCAGACTACCCTGCTTTGCTAGATGCTCCTGCTTTGCTGTGGCTGCTGTTTTGCTACAGACTACCCTGCTTTGCTGTGGCTGCTGTTTTGCTACAGACTACCCTGCTTTGCTCTGGCTGCTGTTTTGCTACAGACTACCCTGCTTTGCTCTGGCTGCTGTTTTGCTACAGACTACCCTGCTTTGCTCGGGCTACTGTTTTGCTACAGACTACCCTGCTTTGTTACAGGCTCCTGCTCTGCTATTAGCCCGCTCTGCTACTAGCCTGTTCTACGACCTACTGGCCATCTACACATGTTTTGCTTGTTTGTTTGTTCACTGTTTACTGTGTTCACTGGAGTGCTCTGCTTCTGTGTTAATGATTTGGAATCTGCTGTGTGTTGAACTGGAGGTTGTTTCAGTAATTCACCTTGTTTAACCAGAGTCTGCCAGATCCTGATGTCCACCGTGTGGCGCCACTGAACTGTCCTTCATGGTGCTCTGAAGGTTTGGATCTGCATTGTTTCCCATTCCTCTGCTTGGGCTTCAGGGTGTAGCAAGCTGCTGGACGGCTATCCGTTAGCTCCCTGGTCTAGCAATGGAGAAATGAACTCGTTTCTGGTTATTTTGGGGTATTTTTCCTTGCTAATTTGTGTTTAATAATTAAATCTTGTTTCTCGAATTAATTTGTAAATTGTTTTGAGTTTGGTTCTGTTTTTTTTTGTTTAGTTTTGGAGTTAAATTATAATTCTTGTCATTTCGTTTCAGGTACTGGAAGCTCACGGTCCTGGCGTCGCTTTGCCTCTTGTGTGCTGTGCACCCCTGTTTTGCTTTAATCATGTGTTTTTTTTTTTTAAATGTGATGTCCCAATTGATCAGGGTGTCTTCTGCCTTGGGATCCCTCCCCCCCACTGGTAAGCTCCAGACTTGTTTAGATTCATTCTTGTTCTCTTTTTAATCTGCTGGCCTGTTTACAATAAAATATTTTTGTCATGGAACCACGTCTCCTGCCAATTAGTAAATGAACCTGTGAGTGCCTTTTGGTCGGTACGTTAACTATTTCCTTGGGCGAAATTCCCAAGGTGGCATTGTCCGGCTTTGGTCACTACTATATTTTAATAAGTGCACCCCCCACTCGTGTGTGTCGCCACACAAACTGGAAACTTCACTTAGCCTCCACTGGCCTACAGACTTTGCGCCAATGTCTACAATAAATGCAATCGCTACTCACCAAATGACTGTGATTGAGATGGATGACGAAAACCAAGGCTCTTGCCTCACATGTGCAGCTCAGGAGATTCTCCTTGCGTCCATAAGGCAAAGATACTGTTGATTTATTTACAGTGAAGTACTGTATTTTAGCATTACAGCATAGTTCTGTTAAACAGTCATGGGGTGTAATTTAACAGATTCCAATTAGAATTAACGGCAAAGTACTGTAATTTTAAAAACGGTGATACTATTGAAATCTTGTAGTAAATTTACAGCAATTGCTTGCAGTGTACAAGTCCCACCGCTTTCATAAAATTCATCATTGGATTCCGGACGACCCCTGCTACTCGGCTACGGTGGGCGGGAGGAGGCTCAGGCCCGAACAATGCTGACTGCAGCTTTAATTTATTCCTAGGTTGATGTAATACTCTGATAAATCAGTGGTATTTATTTCATGATTTTCATAGGAATAAGTTAAGAATAAAATGCCAGTTCATGGTTAAGCTAAAATTTACATAAATTAGTATTATGAAGAAGATATTAAAATGTATAAAATTTGTTTAAAATTAGTACTTTCAAAAAATGATGTTTAGTACTTTCAAAAAAACATAATTTCATGGGGTGTGAATGTCTTTCAAAAATGTTAAAGTAATTCTATTACGTTAGGTTACGTGCGTGAGTTCATGACCTTTAGTGTTTACACTTCCGGGAGAAACGCGCGCGAGGAAGGAGCATCGTGTAATGGCGTAACGTTATCGGAGTTTGGAGACTGTGTCGTCGGAGAGGAGTTTTTATCGGTAACGGACTGTGAACTGTAATTGACCGACGTGATCGGAGTGCGTGAGTCGGATTCTCCGCCACCGATTGTGTTTTGTTGAGCACCAGGCAAGTCAAGTTACAGAAGCTAGCGGGAGCTAGGCTAACGCTGTCCACGCTGAAGGGAGACGCCGCTGCACGGACGGGACAGGAGCTTCGGATAGTCGCCTCGGGAGAGAGTCGTTAACGGCGGACGCGTCACTGCTGCCGACGGAGTCGGAGGACGGGTCGTGGTTCCCGACGGAGCCGGAGGATGTGCCGCTGCTGCCGAGTCACGGAGGTCTGTTGCTGCGGGCTGCTGCGAGCGGGACGGTTGCTGCCACAACGAGCGAGGGATTCATCGGCTGCGGTCCGGTATTGTTGACGTCACCGACACATGGGGGGATCTGGTAAAGGTTTCCATCATGAGCTCCAACTAAAGCGCGCCAACGAAAGTAAACAAGAGTGCACTCGAAATAAAATTAGACAGTTGAAAAAAAGACAAACAATATACCCCGGGGTTCTTCTTTTTATTTTCTATAGTCTTGTTTATTCAAGGTTTGAATGTGTTTTTCTGCAAGCCTTTAATACATTTTCTAAACTGAAATCTTGTGTTGTTTCATTGAATTTGTGTGTTGTTACTGAAGCTTTACAGCAGAGTTTAAAGGTCAAGTGTTCTCCCCATAGCCTCCAGTTGAATATTTAAGAGTGAGAATCATACATTGCCCTAGATTGATATTAATTATTCCAGATGGGACTTTTACCATACAAGATATTTGAAATGAGTTAAAGTGTTCCCTGTAAGCCTAAGGTGGGTTTTAATATTGGAGCCGGTGGTAAAAGGGTTACATTTAGAAATCTAAACCCCTGCTACCATGAGCACACATGGAAATAAAGACTCAACTGACCGCTCGGTCTACTTCAGCTAGCACACTGAACAATACTGTTGTTTACTTGCTAGCTGATAAGTGAGCAGCTGATGTTTGCAATAACATTGAAATAAACTAAAAATAGAGTCAATAGCTCAAATCCTATCACCACCAAAGGAGCCACGTCTTTAACACTTCAATCTCATAGCGACTCCTCAGGATTTCTTCTTCTCTCCATTGCATTTTGTAGGAGGCTCCTGCCGGTCCACACTGCCTTCCCCCTAACAGATTCAGCTACTGAGACTAAAGTTCGTCAGTAAGCTCAATGCATAAAAGTGACTTAATATTTGTTGAAAACTAAATAGGCGTGAAGCTGTAACCTCACATGAACACTTGAAGTCTAGATTTCAGCTGCATGTGAAGAAATCAGCATAAAATCCTTGTGTTGGTGTTTAAACCTGGACTACCAGAACCAGGCTAAGAGGTGTTTGTCTGTTAGCTGTGAAGCAAACTGAAACATGAAGGCTTTGAGGGTTTGTTCTCAACACAAAGAAAGATTCAATGCTCAAACTGCCAACTCTGTAAAAAAAAAAAAAAAAAAAAAAAAAAAAAATTTTTTTACAAATCTCAGTTTATTTCTTCATGAAGATCTTAATGACGCAATCAGCACCAGAGCACTAAAGTTAAAATTAGTAACACTGTCACTAACGATGGATTTATTTGACCCAATGTAGTTTTCCTGATCAAATATAGTTTTCATCAAAATATTTTATTTTTATCATTAATTATTTCCCAATATGCAACGTCACATAAATGAAAAAATGGAGGACCCTATAAAATGACCTGACGTCAGTGTTCAAGGGTGAAGTCATTTTTGGAATGAAGAAGAGTTCATCCAGCTTTTTTTGCCTCGTGTCTCTGAACCAGCTCATTTGTTGTGTCCACGCAGAGAGAGAGAGGATAAATGTGATCGTGGAGAAGTCCTTTTGTTCTTCAACTTGTCCAACTTGATGGTGAGTCTCCTTTTATCTAGGATTACTGAATGCTTGTGTTATTCATGGCATTGTTAACACTTTATAAACCCTTCATTCAGAGCTGTAAAGAACCTTTAACCTCATATCCCAGACATCAAAGTGGGCCACTAACCGGTGAGATGAAGCTATGCTATGCTGCTACATTCTGAAGAGGTAAAGTAGCAGGTTCTGAGAGTGATGGCTAACCTGGATGTGTTCATCTCCTACTTTAATATCAGCGTCCCAACTTGGAGCTCTGACCACCTCCAGCTTTTTGTTCCTGTTTCTGCTTCAGTCAACAGGGAACTCAAACCTGCAATAGAATCAACAACAACAATGGAATAGAAAACAGAGGAAGACAAAATATCATAAACTTACAAAGCTGAGAAATGTTCATGAAGAATAAATGCACACATTATGATTGAGGCCAGAAAGTAAAACTCCACACCAAATGTATTTTGACATGTAGGGATAATGAACTTGAATGTGTTGAAATAGCAGATAAATGAATCCACTGTCACACAACAAGATGATGACCCACTACCACAAGATGGCGTCACAGATCCTGATGCTCTGAGCAGGAAACACCAAGCAAAACATGACTAAAAAGCTCCTGTTGTTCCCTCCATGAAAAACTGTGGCACTGATGAGAAGAAGGATCCCAGCGTCCTCTGAGGATCCATCGCCGCACCATTCGGTAGAAGGATGATCGGGTCGGCACCAGGAGAAACCCTTGTGTCTCCGATGCAGGGAAGATGGAGCACTGAAGAGGCCACATTGTGGCGTCCTGAAGAGGACATTTGGTGGAGCCTGAGACAGCAAACATCATGCCGCCCTTCATCAGAAGAACCACAGCACCAGAAGAAAGAATCCTGGCAGTGACGACAGGGAGGATCAGGGTGTCCTCCTCACCACCACCTTTAAACCTTCAAATGAACTTTCAAAAGCTTCAGAGTGGTGAATGATTTTTTTCAACCTTTTTTTTTGTTTTTCCTTTCATTCTCATTTGTGCCATTGTCTGATTCATTAGAAATAAACACTGTCTGCTGGGTTTAAATTGACTGTGATTCTCTTTTTGCGTGCAAATTGAAAGTTATGCCAATAAAAACCACAAGTATTGGAAGACCAAAGGAAGAACCCCCAAGGTCAGGACCCTGAGATCAAAGTGATCGCTCTGATCTCAGAGGTTTGGGATATTTCACATCCCATGGCCCTTCAAATAAGAGCCCTGTGTCACTGTCTACAAGTTTTAAACCGTATTTGTTTGTGAAAATTAAAACCAGACGACCACTGTGGTCCTTTTTACACGGTAAGTAAAGCCCAGATGCCATGGTGGACCTGTTAGCACCCTGGACTTTGAATCCAGTGACCTGAGTCCAAGTCTCAGTTCCAGCAGGTTTCCTGCAGCCTTCAGAAGAGCTGCTATGTTTCTCTGTAGTTAACTAAGTGATGCTCTCAGCAGGTTGAGGGCACCACCAACAAGGGAGGTTATTAACCTCTGACTTGTAGGAAGAAGGTAGGAGATCTCCAACAGGATCCTTCTTTCCTCTGTCCTCCTTGGATCTCATGGATCATCACAGTCAAGTGGAGACCCAAGCTCCTGGATGGATGTGGCACTCAGGAATTGCTGAGTTTTCCAGTGGATTTTGTTCCATCCATGGTTCAGGAGCAGGATTCCTCCTGGTTAACCTTGTATCTATCGACCCCAACTGTGTAGGTTTGGAGAATTTTTCATGTCATGTCAAGAAATCAGGCTGGTGGGTTTTTCAATGAGAGAAATTCTGGTAACTTAATTATGTGGCATGTTTGTTGAAGCAGTAATTAACTGATAAATTAAGGAAGGCGTGGCCAGTCTTTGCTCACAGGTCATACGATGTAGTTAGAAAGTCCTGAATAAATCTGGAGTTCCATGATTTCCTTGTGGTTCATGTTCCTTTTGGCAATGTAGTCTGGAACAAGAGCAAGATGAACCTCCAAATATCAACAGTTTGGATTGCAGGTGATGTCAAGTTGTATTTTGAGGAAACTCCTCCTTGTGTTTGGTTCCATGGTGAAATGGTGAGCACTCTGGACTCTGAATCAGTTATCAGAGTTCGAGTCTCAGGGGGACCTTCCTGTCTGGAATGTGTCCCATGGAACAAACTGATAGAGAGATATTATGTGGTTCTAATGTTCTGGTTCATTTCTTGTCCTTTAGAAAAATGAAATTAATTTCTTATTGCCATGAACACAGACTGTGTGTTTAATGTTAACAATAAATGCAACAACTCAGGAGCCAGTCGCTCCAGTGGAAAAAATTCTACTTTGTCAATGAATTAATTCATTTCATATTGCAGTCTGCCACACAGTCTGAGGAGGCAAACGAGTTTCCCTGTGACGTTCCAACATCGGCCTGGTTTCCTCCAACATAGAGCAGCCACCAAAATCTAACTTCAAATGTTGGATCAAAGTCTACAGAAGAAATGCATTTTCTTTCAATTCACATTTTGTCCATTAACTTCATAATCACTCTTCTCAGTCGCCATCTCATCACATGACTAAAGTTTGGGTTCTGTATTGGTGGTAAAATATCCTTCCATGCCCCTCACTAGTTTGCACACAGAAAAGCATATTTTACTGGTTTCAAATCTCTTAGCGTGTTCTCTCACTTAAACCAGCTGTGGCAGCTTTCATTGTGTGATTGATTTTAAAATATAAAGATGGAACAGAACCATTGGAATAAGATGTCAGGACATTTGAAGGAATGTAAATGTCCTGTTGAAATGTTGCAGTGTGCAGCTGAGGCTCTCTGGCAGTGGCACAAGGAGCCACAATGGCAGAACCTGGACCCTCCTGGAGGAGAACCACAGGTGAGGGCCTTCTTGGCTCCAGATTGATGGAAATCAAGTGTCTGAGGCTGTTAGCAGCCATGAAGTTGATCTGGTTGGGCACTGGTATTTTTTCTTGCTGCAGCTCAGGAGTGATTCAGGAGAAGAGTTTCAGAACCACTGAGGTTTGCCTTTTTTGCCTTTTTTTGTAGTGATTTGGTTTGATACAAATAAAACTGACTTGACTTGATTTGGTGCCTCATGAAGAGAAAATCTGGCCACAAATGTTGGACAAGAGTGTTTGTGGAAGGGTGATTTTTTTTTTTTTTTGCAGTGTTGTAAGTCACTGTAACTGCAGCTAAAAGATTGAACTTTCTCCAAATGTCCTCAAGATGGTTTCCAAATGACATCAGTTGTCACAAGAGAAAGTCTGCATGCAAACACACTCAGGTGTGCCCAGCTATTCTTATTAGAACATTCCATCGACTTCATTCTATGTGCAGCCTAACCTTAATCTTAATCTTAACCAAATGTATCTTAATCTTTATTTGAAACTAAACTCAATCCAGACCTTGACTCTGAAATTCATGCAAGAACTAACAAACTGCGCTGTGTTGCATCAGGGCCGGTCTTTGGTCCCCATGAGGAAGAGGACTCCTGATCAGTGTTGATGATGGAAATGGTCTCCAGCACGATAAATCAAGAAATACACACACGCGTAAACACACACAGTGACCCTGCATGTCGTTTCTGTCCAATTTAAATTTTCATTCATTACCCAGAACCTCTCAAAAGCCCTGAAGAAAAAATTGAATATTTGGAGTTTGAAAGCCATAAATAACATCCATATCATATCGTCCATGTCATCTGATCTCATCTTTGTTTGTTGTTTGGAAAGAGGGACAAATTGGTACTTGGTCAAAAAAGAACTCTGGGAAAATGATCCTGCTTTCAGGGAGGTCTTTGGTGAGTTTGCTAAAATTGCAGAGAACCATGACGGAACCAAGCACAAGGCTGCTGCCCTCTGCATCACACGCTGCACTTTGTAGTGTTTGAACTGAATGTGAAGGGTCTGACATCATCACACCAGTACGACAAAAAGTGACCGTGAACCACAAGAAAACCTTCACTGATGAGTCCATGGATCTTATTGATCTGTGCCATTTTCTGATCTTCTTTTTCCGTCTTTGATTTCTTTCTTTGATCTCTAAATTCTGTGCTTTGGTGTCCTTGGTCAGTCTTTGAATTTCTGTTAAAAAAAAAGAACTCAGCATATTTCTGCAGACCATAGATAGGGATTTTACCCACTGCACCATAGCAACCCTCGTTGCTGCTGTGCCATTGAAAAGTAAGACAGCCTGGCAGCCAAGAAAAAACAGAAAAATGTCAACTTAAGATGTATTAAAGACGAGGAGGAAATGTAACCAACCTACAAAGATGGAGGGGAATTGAGACCCACATGTTTGCCATCCTTGATGAACTGTCCACTGGTGCAGGGGATGAGGTCATGGCAATGATCTGGGAGCCAGTCATGGATGTTAAATGCCCTGATGATGGACAGTGTAGTGGCAAAATGTCTGGTCCACTGACTGAACTCTGCCACAAATGAGGAACAACAGTCAGCAAGGAATAGAAACGAAGAGGAGAAATGGAGAGAACAGAAAAAATGAGAGATCATGGAGGAAAGAGGCTGATATTTGCAAGTGTCCTGACTACAACACAGAAATCTAGAGAAACCATGACCTGGATTACTGAGGATCTCCACTGGCAGTTCATTTCTGTTGATCATAGGGCCATGCTGGGGGAAGCATGAATTCCCCCTGGGACTGACATTGTGGAGCAATGGTCACCTTTCCTGCTGAAATTGTCAATTCTTGTGCTCCCTTCTCTCCACAAAACCATTCCCTTAACGGAGCTCAAACCCCAGTTACAGCTGTGGGAGCCCAACATATGACACACTGGACCATCAGGAACAGCTTTGTGCTTTCAAACAACAGAGACGATACACAATGACTCACGGAACACAGGAATCTCTGGCCTCAGCTGACATGTTGAATTTCAGCAACACTTCATGATGCTGAGCAAACCAATGAGAAGATGAAGGAGGCCGTCAACTCCTTCAAGCTCAACATCTACGCTGCTTTACCCAGGAGGTCAGGAGGTCAAAGCAGAACCTGCACCCTCCTCCTCTGATGTTTACTCCACACAGAAATGAGGGGTCAGTTCAGAAAAGTCAGCTGGACTCTGGGCAAATCTTTTCATTCAGTCAATTGTCTCCACCAACTTAAATATGGGTCTAGACCTGCACAGGTTCCAATTTGTGTCTTGGTCCCAAGGGTTTGTTGAACCAGAGAAGCTTCAACTGGTGACGCTCAGCCAACCATGCATGAAGGTCAAGCTGCATTATCTGCTGTGCTCATTAGCAGGGGAATTAGCTCAAATGGTAGAGTGCCAGTTTAGCATGTGAGAGGTAGAAGGATCCATGGCCTCATTCTCCAGAATACTTTAGCTTGTTCTGTTGATCAGAGGAGCTGCTGTGTGATGAATGCTGATGTTTGTCCACTGCTGTGATAAAGTGTCACCCTGTTACTGATATGTGAATGAACACCTGCTCAGTTCAAAGCTGCAAGGAAACCAGGGACTTTGAACCACACAGTGAAAGAGTTTGTCACCAGCCTTTAAAATTCCCACCATCTCCTGAATGTGGAGCAACTTGTCCTGCCAAAACTGTCACCTCTACCATTCTTAATAACACCTGTCCTGACAGCCAATCAAGCTCGAGCTGCAGCGGTGAAAGCGCCGAATGCCAGCCACCATACACAATGACTCAGGCAACACAGGAATCTGTTGACTCAGCTTGAGGAGCAGAGGGTCCACCAAGACAAGCATACACCTTCATTCTTGATTCTTTATTTCAAGGGTAGCCCCTTGAGATGCACCATCTCATTTTGGAGGGGGTCCTGACAAATAATGACCAACAATAATACAAGTAGATTCTAAACAAAATACCAAACATTTCAACACAAGGACACACACATCATACACCCAAGTACAGGCCAACAATGTTCCCCAAAGCCAAACCCCATCACTCACCATCCAGTATTATACAAAGTATGATCAGAGATCCCACTGCAGAATAAGAGTGGGCCTGTGTACCCATACTCATACATTTCAACACCCATCTAAATAAATACTGCTTACATGCACCATTAAAGTACACAATGCATATTCATACACAAATATCCACATATGTACAGTATAGAGAACAAACAAGAACAAGTACAGAGTGAATCCTGGAGAGAAAAGGTGAGGTGCATCAGAAACAAGAGCAAGATGTTTGAAAATGCTTGATGATTTGAAGATGAGAAAGGAAGTGAGAGACCGAAGTGAGGAGGAAAGGTTGTTCCAATCTGATGGAGCTTTAAATACAACCAGACAAAGCAGAAGGCCGTCCCCACTGATCCTGGATCTGCTCGACATTCCTGTCTGTTAAAAGGAAGGTTTTCATCACCGCTGTTGCAGGATGTACTTGTTGATGGAGAATTGTTGGGTGTAGATTCATTGAAGGAGTTTGGTGCTGGACCTGCTCTACTAGTAAAGAGTCATGAGAGAACTTTTGTTGTGATTTGGTTCCATACAAATAAAAATGACTTGACTTGATTTGGTGCCTCATGAGGAGAAAATCTGGGCACAAAAGTTGGACAAGAGTGTTTGTGGAGGGGTGATTTTTTATTTTTTGCAGTGTTGTAAGTCACTGTAACTGCAGCTAAAAGATTGAACTTTCTCCAAATATCCTCAAGATGGTTTCCAAATGATAAAATTGACTTGAGGAAAATATGAATGTGCGATGACCAGTTTCTTTGCTGATTCTAGGCAGACATAGAAACAAATGATCTCTACACTCTAGGTTGCATTGTGAGCTGAAAGGAATTGAAAGTTGCTTAAAGTATGAAGGGAAATTCAAGCAGACACATTTGAAAATAAATACTGACCAGTGGAGTTGTCTTTGTGTCACGATCCCTGTTTTGTTCACCAAAAATGTCTGCGTTTGGGTCTCCCTCACCATCCACAACCCTCAATCCTGACACTTTGGGAATCATACATTAAATAATGATGGGTTCAATCCAAACACCTGAGCACAAATCTACAAAGACTATTATATCAGACATTGAGAGGACAAAGATTGATGTCTGAATGTGTTAGGACCGGCTCAGAGGTGCAGCAAAACCTAGTAGCAGCAAATCAACATTTATTGAAGTAAATAATCAACCATATGAGGTGTGGAAGGGCTGCACGGTGGTGCAGTGGTCAGCACTGTGGCCTCACAGCAAGAAGGTTCCGGGTTTGAGTCCCGGCTCTGGCACGGGATCTTTCTGTGTGGAGTTTGCATGTTCTCCCCGTGCCTGTGTGGGTTCTCTGTGGTACTCCGGCTTCCTCCCACCGTCCAAAGACATGCAATTTGGGGACAAGGCTACTTGGGTTCTCTAAATTGACCATAGGTTTGAATGTGAGAGTGAATGGTTGTTTGTCTCTGTATGTTGGCCCTGCAATGGACTGATGACCTGTCCAGGGTGAACCCCGCCTCTCGCCCGTAGCCACTGGGATAGGCTCCAGCCCCCCGTGACCCTTACTCGAAAGGAATAAGCGGAAGGTGTGGAAGTCAGTGTCAGCAGTGGAGGTGAGAGTGTGGATGTGATGTCAATGTGTACTGCATGTTGTTGGTGGAAAACAAGGAAAAACAAAAGGACAACAACAGCACGCCGGCTGAGCACAAAAGGGAGACAAATGTGTGGGAAGGCGGGGTTAAACAGGCCTAACTGGGAACACTGGCCTGGTCCTCCCAGTCAGCCTGATGACCAGGCTGCTCCAGACCTGCAAAGACACAAACACACCCACCAACAGGACCCTGCACACAGAACACTGCATAGGACCACAGGCCTGGGGCCGTCACCAGTGTTCCCATAGAAACCACCAGCGTAGTCCAGTATTGGGAACATGAACTGTGTCATAATACTTTTCCGGACTTCTTGTGGAAAAAGTCAACAGAACAACAAACGTAATTTTAGCCCACCAGATATTTGCTTGGACACTGAGTTCATGTGAAATTTAAATGACAGCTGAGAATCACGCCAGAGGCCTGGATATTCAAAGTCTTCAACTTTTGCTTTTGTTGTTCCATCAAGAAAGCCAATGAGCCAGTTAGTTGACAACCAAGAATCAGGTCAAACGGAAAACAACATACGATATGAGGTTTTTCTTGTTTCTTGATGGGCAGCCAAAAATATTTTCAGCATTGGATCATTAAAGTCTGTTTCATTTCTGATGTCGTGTTCAAAAATAATTGCTCACCTAAGAGGATTCTAAAAAGTCCGACTTTCTCAGTGATATTCTCTTCTCAGGCTTTCAAATCTTTTAAATTTCCATTTTCCAACAGTGAGTAGAAAGTTGTTACTCTCTTTGAATCCAGGATTTAAATCTGGGGTTCATTTCATGAGGCTTGAACCCAGGATTAAAAGCACATCATTAAATGACTTGTAGTGATATTCTCCTGTTAACATTCCAAATTATTCATTGAGATTTGGACTTTATGGAAACATTTTTCCAGATTTTGATGGGCCAGTACAGCAGGAACTGGGGCTCATTCATGGTGTGGTTCAAATTTGAGCCTGGGTTTCTTCCCCTGCAAGATAAATCTGGAAAGCATTTTGTTCAATTCAGAAACGGTTTTGAAGGCAATTTCTCCAGTTGGTCCTGGAACTAGAAAGAGATCTTGTGGTAGGACATTTATTTTTACTCTATCAATCCTGTGACTCAGACTCAGAAAGGAAATGGAGTTCCATCTTCTTCTATCATCTTCAAGGAGTTCTGGCCCCAATCCAGGTGGAGGTTTTCCTCCATGTGTTCTGGAGGTGAGTGATTAAAGGTCAGAACCTGTGTTTTAGAATGGAGAATTTATGTCCAGCAGAGCTTCCCAGTGTTTCAAAGAGCTTTATTAATGCAGGTCCTGTGTTAGGGGGCTCACTTCAATATGTTAAAACATCATCAGCGTCCAGCGCCACCTTGTGTTCTTCTCCATTTATGTGGACACCTTTAATATTTGTGGTGTCTCTCAACCACTGTACGAGGGGCTCGATATGAAGAGCTGGAAGCAGCAGGAACTGGGGGGTCATGTCTCAGAGTCTGTCTTTTATTTTTTTGTCCTGGTCCTGGTCTGGGGGGACCAGGGCCACACAAGATAGAGAGAGAGCTCCCTCGCCTTCCACTCTCAAGAAAACCAGCCAACTTCACGGTCAAAAGACAAAGTAGCAGTTTATTTAGCTTCAGAGGTGAGCAGTGCCAACACAACAAACCAAACTAACCAAGATCCCTACCTGTCCTGCAAGAAAAACCAAACTACTCATCCAAAAACAGGAGAAAAGGGACAGGAAAATAACAAAGCTTCTCCCTCCTACTGCTGCCACTGAAAACCAAAAGTACGATCAACAATTATTTACTAATGATTGACTTCTCCAGAGGTTTCACAAATGGCTCACAGGACACGAGGCTGCTCCATGAGTTACAGAAATGTCAATGAGCTAGAAAACACTTGACACATGGTTGGCAAGCAGGGAGGCGGGGTCATGTCTCATGGTCTCTCTTATTTTGATATCCCATTTGTGTCCTGTTCTTCCTGTTTAAGTTTGATGTCGAACCTCCCCTCTCATTTTCAGGTTACTTCACTTGCCCTTGTCTTCTGTTTGCCTGAGTCTCTCGGTGCATCCGAATAGACGTCAGGACTCTGAGAGGGAACGACCTCAGCAGAGACTCCTCTACTTAGAGGAAAGGAGAGCTGAGAAAACACTTTTTTGACATCATTCAACATCCTCAGGGACGATCGTTTACAAAGTTCTATTTAATATAGGACACATAAAATCACACCACATGAAGCAGGCTAATGAACAATAAATCAAATATAAAAATGCTTTATTTTAAGATATAGAATATCTTGTGAATATCTGGAGCTTAATTCCAGCAGCAGACCTCCTCAGGTGATGGAATTTATATTTGACATGTTTACCATTAAATGAGACACATTTGCAGTCCATTGAAATCTACTTGTGTTCATGGTGAGTTGATTTCAAAACATGAGCTGACAGAATCTACGTTTAGGGAGGAACCACCATATCCAGGGGTCTGGACCTTTTTGTAGTCAGAGCCATCAAAGTAGCAGACTAAGCCAGCAGACATTAGTATTGAGAAGAGACTGATACCTGGAGCCTACTTTTGGGTCTGGTCAAGTGATAACAAAATATATGACATCATTGTCAGACTGACACCTGGTCAACACTGACCAAACACCACCCTGTTGCATTGTGGGAAAATTCTGCTTGGTTTGTGTCCATCAATACACACAAGAAATTTGTCTCATGCTGCTGTGACCCGGAGTCGAACCAGGGTTGCTGCGGCCACAACACAGAGTACTAACCACTATGGGATCACGGCCTCCTCAACAGCAACTTGAGATTCGATGTCTTTGTCTCAGGTGAAATCAAAGAAAGAATTCTAAGATCAAACACAAAACTCTGAGATCAAAGGTTGAAGTTCCCCAAGATTCAATTTTAGCTCAGACCCTCTTCAAGGTGGAACCAGCAGAGGAGCTCAGTAGAGACAACTGGACAGCAGCAGGACAGAACAGAGGCTCTCCACAATGGGAGGAGACAGGAAACAGGTTTGGACCATCTGGGCTTCTGTCCACTTTGATGGTTTTTAAAACATTGAAGGAAATTGTAAAAATCAACATTGTGTTTAAATCATGATTTCTAGTTGAGAGTGTTTGCTCATCTGTTCCAGAAGCTTCTTCTAGAGTTGACCCTGAATGAGTGGAGGGACCTTTTTGATCATCAGGACTGCTTTTTGATGCCCTGATGGTGCATCGGGGTCATCATGGTCCTCCACCATCTGCAGGGGTTCCAGGACTGTTGTGGTGTTTGTGGGAACTGCAGGGAGAAGCTGAGAACTGGAGAGGAAGTCCTGGACACCAGCAGACCTCTCAACACCTGCAGCATTTTTTCAGCTCCACCAAACCCAACATTCACTGCCTCCTCATCATCTGGGCATCAAAAGCAGCTCAGACCTGCTGCAGCTCAGCAGACCTCAGCCATTTTTAGGATGTCTCAATGATTCTCCTTCACATGATTTTCATTCAGAAACAATAGAATTGTCAAATACCACAACAGTTTTCAGCTTGCTGGTTAACAGTATTTCAACTTCCATTCCACTGTGTAATGGCAGTGACTGATGTGTACTATATGCAGTACTAATCAAGTACAGCCCTGACTGATACTTCATCTCCAATGATAGGAAGGATAAGAATGTTGAAATGGACCAAGCAGGAATAGAATCTCAAGTCATGTCAACTTTACTGAGCAGCACTCAGTTAATTTCAGGAAACACAAGACATTTTGACCACATGTCAATGAAGTAGTCAGCAAAATAAATATGACACTAAACAGTAGTTGAGGGAGAGCAGAGCTGGAAATAAGACATTACTGGAAGGGGAATAAATCTAAAACACGCAGAACCAGAACACAGCCACAGCTTTCTGTCATTTTCTGTCTCAAATACTTGACAAGTTTCAACTTGGTCCAAAACCTGCTCACCTCTCTGGGTGTCAAGTGTATCTGCACCGTCTGACCAAACTTTATCAAATGTGTGAATTTTATTTCCTGCAGATGAACTCTGGGCAGTGTTGATTGCAAGAAGAAAAAAAAGTGGGAAAAATAATGGAGTCTTTGCCAGAAGTTCCTTCTGGCTCAGGCCCTAAAAAGTGCTGTCAAGTAACGTTAGAACCAAGCTCTGGACCAAAGTCTGGTGCTTTTTCAATTTTCAGTCAGTGAGTAATGTTCTATTCATTTATGTAACTCTATCTTACATTGATACAGAGAGTTGTTTTTAGTCTTTTAAATCATGTGACCATCATTATAACAGCTGTTGACCTTGTTTGAACTATTTGATGGTGCTAAATATTGCCAGCTTGCTAACATTTACGAGCTAACATTAGGTAGCTACTAATATTATTTTCTAACTTCAGGCCTTAAATTTGGGATTGATTGTGGAAATTGTTCACTTCATCTTTGTGAGCCCAAGGTTTTGTATTGATGATGTCATTGTAACTGTCTTTCTGATTCTTTGCATACATAAAATTAAAATACAAATGTTAGCCTGCTCTTGTTTGTACCCTCAGATGCAGGTTTGACAACTGGTAGCTTAGCTAACTGTTAACCCATGAATGTTTAATTGTGTGAGTTTTTCCTTTCAGTTTTCCATGATGGAAGACAACTCAACACAGGTGGTTTCATCACTTTCAGTTGTCTGAAGATTGGAGCACCACGAACCCAGAGGCTGATTCCTGAAACCATCAATAAAACTCTGCATTCACTTCTTCTGAATGTTAAATGATGATGTTTTGATTTATTCTTCTAGAATCATCTGAACAAACCCTCCCTCAACACAGTTGAAGCAAAACTCTTTGGCCTTCATCTGACAGGATGAGTTTCTTTTCCCAGTGATTCCATTGATAAAGTGAAAGCTTTGCATCTCTCACTGGAAAGTCCTGAGGCTCGTCCCATTCTGAAGCAGGCAGTTGCTCCCTGCCAGCCGACACTTTCACTCTCTTGTGTAGGAGTGAAGAACAAAATCAAACTAAAGAATCATCACTCTTTCATTGGGGCTCCTTTCTCCTTGTTCTGATACAGAAATTCAACAGCTTCTATCATTTATTTCTCAGGAAATGTTGATGACACACTGGGATTTTTTGTTCTCCTGCTGTCACTGTCAAGTGCCAGCTTAACATGTGAGAGGTAGCAGGAGCCATGCATGTGTTCATGTTTACAGCAGACAAGGAGGAAACCTTGGAGGATTTCAGTGACTTTTAGCAGTGGTTCACACTTCAGGTGTGAAAGCTTCTCAGTATAAAATTTTAAGTGAGCGAGCCAGGAGTTGAACCTAGAATCTTCTGACAGTAGTCAGTCATGCTATCCATTGCACCACCAGCCCTGTGAAAACCCTTTTCATGTTCATGTGTACTTGATTTTATAGAAAATCCAAACGCTCTGGTGGCATTTTCAGGGGACACAATGGTGCAGTGGTCAGCACTGTGGCCTCACAGCAAGAAGGTTCCAGATTTGAGCCCCAGCTGTGGAGTCTGCATGTTCTCCCTGTGTCTGTGTGGGTTCTCTCTGGTACTCCAGCTTCCTCCCACAGTCCAAAGACATCAAGAGGGGACGAGGCTGATTGATCCTCTAAATTGACTGTCGGTGTGACTGTGAGTGTGAATGGTTGTCTGTCTGTGTGTGTTGGCCCTGTGATGGACTGGTGACCTGTACAGGATGAACCCCGCCTCTTGTCCGAAGGCTGCTGGGATAGGCTCCACCCCCACACACAAACCTTGACATATAATCAGTGGAGAAAAGGAAATTAATCAATACTCATGACTGAATCTGTTTTGAGAACTGAGCTGGATATAAACTCTGAGAATTCAGAGTAAGGACCAGGAGGGTGGTACACAATAATAGATAGGAGGAAATGTGGAGTCTGGATTCTTTTCTAGAATGTGAAGGCAATGACAGTCCTGCCAAGTGACATCACTGACATGAATGGATTACTTCAGTTACATGACTGGATGACTTCAGTCACATGACTGGATGACAGTGTAGATGCCAATGTAGAGGTTGGGGAAATAGTCTCTGAGAATCCAGCTTGAACCAACGCCCTCCTTGTTCTTCAAAAACCCAAACAGCGACCATCAGTCTCCCTCCAATCCTGTACTTGGGTTCAATGTTGCTGTTCCATTTAGCAGCAGTAGGTGTCGCTGTGATACCAGGTTCAGTTCAAGATTCCCAACTCCAGCTCATGATGGTGACCTCAGTGGCCTCAGTGGCAGGGTAAAATGGCGCTTCAGTGAATCATGTGGATCAACTCATGTTCCCATCTCTTATGTTAACGGTCAGTTTTGACCCACGTCTTCAATCAGCTGTAAAATAAACTAAAAACAATTTTCTATCATCCAAGTTGTTTCCCATCTCTTGGTTTCCTTGTTAGGCTTCCTTATCCATGGAAATATTGATTTGAATATTTTGTTGTGGGCCTCTGGAACTTTTTTAGTCAGTAAACCCTCAATTTCAGTTAAAAAATGATAAAATGAACCTCAAGTAAATAATATAAATAAACAAAAGGTTGTTGTGTTTCCTCACCATTACTGAGGGGTGTTAGAACAGTCTTTTAGTTCTTTATTTTAATGTTATTAACTTTTGTAACATCCATGGTGTTATACGTCAGTTTCAATTCTCATATATTTACTTCAAGAAAAAGGGAAAAAAGTCTTTTTTTCAGCAACAGAACTTTAATACAAACACAAAATGAAAAGCAGAACAAGCCAGAACCCAAAATTTTGATTTGCAAGGTCAAACAAACAACAACCAGTCAAGCAAATCAAACCAACAGAAACCAACTACTGGTTCAAAACCAGTAAAAAACAAAAACAGAGGAAAAGTCTCTGTGTGCAAGAACATGCATGTGTGTGTGTGTGTGTGTGTTTAGATGTGTGTGTGTCAAAAACTGACACACTTCATTTTTTGACAACATGAGCCAACAGTGGTGGTGTCTGTCAAAGAGGTGGAGCTCTGTCCTTCACCTGCAAGATTTCAGCAGGCAGCTCAGGTCTAGTTTTCTTCACTGTGCCACCATGATAAGTTTCCTCCTGAGAAGTTCTTGTCCAAGGTCATAGCTGGTAAAAGAATTGTCACAGGGATACTGGGACCCTGCAGTCCAGTCGTCATATCCAGGACCACACTGGACATGGCCGTCTTTGTTTGTTTTGTTGTTGTGCAATGTGAGAGAACATGACAGACCATTTTATACCAAAGACAGGCTGTGTGTGTGTGTGTGTGTGTGTGTGTGTGTGTGTAAAACCATGTTAAATTCTTTTAAATAAATGTGTTTCAACCTGCTATTATTTGTATGCTGTATGATTTCTGAAACCCAAGACTAACTAAGGTGTACATACTGTAACCTAAAGTATGGTAATGAGGAGAATGATGAAAAATCCACAAGGTGATCAGAAAATAATAAATGTATTCAGGAAAACAAAATCATCTCTGAACATGTGTGATTGAAATATGTCAGTGGGACTGGCAGAATCTGGCTTTACCACAAAGTGTCTCAGCAAGAGATCTGTCACATGCGTCTGCTTTGGAGGGTCAATCTGTCCGTCCACACTGCACATTTGAGGGAACATGAAGGACAGATGAGAGTCTGACTGTCATGGTGAAAGCCTTCAGCACTAGAACTGAAACAGCCCCCACGATCTTTACCCCACCAGACACCATCATCCAGCCTCCAACCAGAGGTCCATCAGTTATCATGGGAGCCACATGTGGAGTCTGGATTCTTTTCTAGAATGAGACGGCAATGACAGTCCTGCCAAGTGACATCACTGACATGAATGGATGACTTCAGTCACGTGACTGAAGTGCTGTGGTTCTTCTGATGAAGGGCGGCATGATGTTTGCTGTCTCAGGCTCCACCAAATGTCCTCTTCAGGACGCCACAATGTGGCCTCTTCAGTGCTCCACCTTTCCTGCATCGGAGACACAAGGGTTTCTCCTGGTGCCGACCCTATCATCCTTCTACCGAATGGTGCGGCGATGGATCCTCAGTGGACGCTGGGATCCTTCTTCTCATCAGTGCCACAGTTTTTCATGGAGGGAACAACAGGAGCGTTTTAGTCATGTTTTGCTCGGTGTTTCCTGCACAGAGCATCAGGATCTGTGACGCCATCTTGTGGTAGTGGGTCATCATCTTGTTGTGTGATAGTGGATTCATTTATCTGCTATTTCAACACATTCAAGTTCATTATCCCTACATGTCAAAATACATTTGGTGTGGAGTTTTACTTTCTGGACTCAATCATAATGTGTGCATTTATTCTTCAGGAACATTTCTCAGCTTTGTAAGTTTATGATATTTTGTCTTCCTCTGTTTTCTATTCCATTGTTGTTGATGATTCTATTGCAGGTTTGAGTTCCCTGTTGACTGAAGCAGAAACAGGAACAAAAAGCTGGAGGTGGTCAGAGCTCCAAGTTGGGACGCTGATATTAAAGTAGGAGATGAACACATCCAGGTTAGCCATCACTCTCAGAACCTGCTACTTTACCTCTTCAGAATGTAGCAGCATAGCATAGCTTCATCTCACCGGTTAGTGGCCCACTTTGATGTCTGGGATATGAGGTTAAAGGTTCTTTACAGCTCTGAATGAAGGGTTTATAAAGTGTTAACAATGCCATGAATAACACAAGCATTCAGTAATCCTTGATAAAAGGAGACTCACCATCAAGTTGGACCAGTTGAAGAACAAAAGGACTTCTCCACGATCACATTTATCTCACTGGTCCATACTTGGGGACCTCTGTACTCAATGGAGAGTTGAAGAAATCGGCTTGTTGTGGCCCTGCGGTCCACAGACCTCCTGTACAGTCACCAAGCGCTGTCAGACACAATCGTAATGGAACCAATTATTTTACAATGACAGTAACTAGTAAGAAATAAGGCATTACAGCTTTGAAGGAACTTGTCCAGCACTGGTTTGTGAGTGGGTGTTGTCCTGTATTGGCAGGAAAAACTCCTTGAAATGTCATGCAAGTTTTTTCTTCAAAAGAAATGTGTAAAACATTCAGTAACATCCAGGACCAAAGACAAGAGAGGGCAACGCTCCAGGAGTCTCTGATCTCTGAATTCTGTCTTTCATCTCTGAATTCTGTGCATTGATCTCTGAATTCTGTGCATTGATCTCCTGCTTCAGTCTTTGATCTCTGACTGATTCTAAACTAATCAAAGGATCACATCAGCATATTGGTCCAGTCTACAGATGGTGATTTTACCAAGTGCACTGCAGCAGTCCTTGTTGCTGTCTGCTGTTGTGTCACAGCAAAGTAAGGAAACAGCCTGACGGTCCTCAGGAGGAAATTCAACAACCTCCAAAGATGGAGGTGAACCTAGACCTGCTCGTGTTTGCTGTCCTTGATGAACTTAGGCGGTACTCTGGTGCAGGGATGAGCTCATTGAGATGATCTGGGAGCAGTCCTGATGTCAAATGGACAAAATGTTTTTTAAATCTCTAATGACTTGTTTGAACTGAACCTACCGGATCCTGTGGTGCCTGATGAGGAGACAACTTGGGTACAAAGTTAAAGAGGGGGGTTTTTGGAGGGGAGATGATTTTTTTATGTGATCGATGTGCCGCGGAGAACATGTTTCAGTGGCTCTTTGAGGTCAAGGTTGTTGTAGAAGAAAGATTCCCTCCAACTACATAATAGAATTTTCTCAAAACATCCTGACTAAGATGGATTCCAAACCAAACCTGTCACAAGGGAAAGTCTGCATGTAAACACACACACTCTGGAACAGTAGTTTAACGTTGTTGGCAGGACTCGAACCTGCGCGGGGAGACCCCAATGGATTTCTCGTCCATCACCTTAACCACTCCGCCACAACAACTACACTCCCGTGCACATTAGTAGAGGATAGTAGTAGATTTTTTTAATCTTCTCACAAACACAAACTATTTCACACTTACTCTTTTATAATTTAGTGACAAAATTTGTTTTGCTTTATTTTTTTGAACTGGAGCTTCCTGACAAAGTCAAAAAGCAATAAACAAATTCATGTGCTTCTTTGATGCATTTAAAACTTCCAAAGAGGTCACACAGGAGGAAGGTTGAATCATGTGACCATCATTATAACAGCTGTTGACCTTGTTTGAACTATTTGATGGTGCTAAATATTGACAGCTTGCTAACATTAACTAGCTAACGTTGCTAGCTAGCTAATATTGTTTTCCAATTTCAGGCCTAAATTTAGGATTGATTGTTAAAATTGTTCACCTCACCTTTGTCAGCACCAGGTTTTGTCTTGATGATGTCATTGTAACTGCCTTTCTGATTCTAAAATATAATGCATCCAAGAATAAAAATGTAAAACTGCCCCTCCATGGAAATATCATATTTAATATATTGCAATATTCTTTTCCAGTATATTACACTATATTTTTGTTTTATCAGAGAGACTTTAATGTCTGTCTTTGATTTCTAAACTCTGACTCTCCTTTTATTGGTGGTGACTGAATTCTTCCACCTGACAGACTGGGAAGGCTCATATTTGTGATGGATCCATAAATATAGGAAGGTCTTGTTTCAATGAATTCGTGTGAGATAACTTGTTATTTTGTTTGTGGTTGTCATGGTGACTCGTGGTGTCGGGGCTCCATTGACGATGGCATTTTGTCGTGGTTGTGCACGTGTGCAACTCAAGGTGAACGTACTCACAGTTGATTGAAGCAACTCAGATCAGCTGTTCTGGAACCAGATACTCAGAGTTTCCCATCTCAGAGTGTCAACTCAGGAGTGATTGAGGAGAAGAGTTTCAGAACAGCCACAGTTGGGGGACTTCCATCCAGCCATCCATTTTCTTTACCTGTAAGGGAGTTCAGGGATCTGGAGCTGCTTCGTTCAGGTGGATCCAGAACACAAGATGGGTGTCAGTCAGGACACCAGAAGGAGACCAGCATCTGGAAGGTGAAGATGCTTTAATCTGACACTGTTGTGTCAACAGTTCTGAAATAAGAACAAAAATAAACAGTATTATTTCCACCTCATACTCCTGCATATATTCAAGTGAACAGGGAACACAAATTCATGCACAACTTCTCCTGTGTGTTCATCCACAGTCACTAAACAACAACCAAACCAAACAAAAGGGGGTTTGCTAGCGTGGCGTGCTGAGGTAGAAAGGAGCTGTACAAATTGAGTCCTTTTACCATTTCTTTCCTGGCTGCTTCTGGCAGCGCTGTCGTCACTTCCTGTGACAGTGGGAGGGAAAGGGGTCCCCCTTCAGAATAAGTTTTATAGCATTGTTACTTGCGCTTCAACATGCCTTTCACAGACCAACTCACTAAACAGCTCAGTGAGGTAGTGTGGCAGAGCGATCTAAAGCGCTGGATTAAGGCTCTAGTCTCTGAGGAGGTGTGGGTTCAAATCCCACCACTGCCATCGTATCCTAGGTCACTGGAGAGGTGTGGCAGGTCTCTCACAGCCTCTCTGTGCTGGAGGGGTTGGCTGCTTTTATCACTCGTGGGAAGAAAATGTCCTGAACTTGAGGAGTTCTCCTCATCTTGAACTCTCCAAAACAACAATGTGCAGTAATGCTGAGCTGCCTTCAAGCCAACAACATGGGCACAGTGTAACCAGAGCCACAGGCTCCTCCCAGTATATGCAACACTGCCAGTGACAAGTGATGCGGACCTAAATAATCTATAACCAAAAATCTATCACATGACAGGATAAAGGCACATTGAAAGAGTTACTCTTGCAAGACAGGTTTTGAGAAGGTTCACCAAAATAATATAATGTGA
Organism: Aulostomus chinensis; assembly: GCF_037954235.1. Classification (NCBI taxonomy): domain Eukaryota; kingdom Metazoa; phylum Chordata; class Actinopteri; order Syngnathiformes; family Aulostomidae; genus Aulostomus; species Aulostomus chinensis. Next base: position 29,379,183 of record NC_141323.1, read on the forward strand.
AACAATTTCTTTTTTTTAATTGGTTATCTACTCAGCTACACCAGCACCTGGTTCTACAGGCTGAATTAACTCCAGGACGTTGGCCAGCCGTGTCAGTTGAAACCTTATTTGTCCAAATAGCAAAAAAATAAGTCTGATTGTTAATGAAAGATGTCATCATGGCTTTGAAACTGTGGTTGGGGACAAGCCAACATGAGCACATTCATGGAAGAATAGCAATAAAAACAGGAAGTGTTAGTTAGCAAGCACTCACCAGGCTTTCACTATCATATTTGAGTCTAGTGGAACAAAATGGCTGCTGCTGACTGTGCTGCCTGGTGGTGGATCACTCTTCACCATCCTCACAGTCCTTGATGGAACCAAAAAGGCGAGTTCCTCAAGAAGATCTTCCAGGGCGTCCAGGTTAAAGCGGTGCCCCAGCTGGCACCAGGCACTGACCCAGGTCCTGCATGTGAGATACTGTCAGTTCTGTTCTGCCCTGCTCACAACCACAGGCTGGTGTTGAGGCCTGCAGCAACCAGGGCCCCAGTCACCAAGTGTATAAAGGCTGGTCATTGTGGCAGTGGGAGGAGTCAAAATGAAGACAGACCAATGTGAGCAGGACTTGACTGCAAAAGTAAGAAGAACTTGACCATGTTTCCTACAGTACCCAGGAGGCTTGGTAGTTGTTGAAGGAAGCTCCAAAAGCAAAGAGCAGACAGCAGGATATAAAAAGAAAAGATCCAGACACTAAAACTACAAGTAGAAACAAGATGAAATACTAAAAGCTTTGGAAAGATACTCCAAGGTTGTATATACATTATTATATACACTACTATTCTCATTGACTCCTAAAGAGGGAAAGGAAGAATTAGAATGTGGATCATATGAGCTGATTTCAGTGTTAAGTCCATCCCTCCATCCACTTTCTATTCTTATCCTTTAAGGTTCACGGGGGGGGGGGGGGGGCGATCCCAGGTGACATTGGGCAAGAGGCAGGGTTCACCCTGGACAGGTAACCAGTCCATCAGGAGAAATTAGGTGGCCAAAACTAAAACATTAGTCAGATCAAATTCAGATTAAAGCAAGAGTCTCCAGATCAAAGTCAGAATTCCTGATGATGTCATCAGGGTTTTGACAGTAACTAGAATTCTGTCTTTGATCTCAGGAGGACATGACAGAAACACAATTGAGAAAAGTATATAAGACCACGGCGGCATGATGATGCAGTGGTTAGCACTGTTGCCTCGCAGCAAGAAGGTTCTGGGTTTGAGTCCAGGCTCGGGTGCAGAATCTTTCTGTGTAGAGTCTGCATGTTCTCCCCATGCATTCGTGGGTTCTCTCCAGGTACTCCGGCTTCTTCCCACCGTCAAAAGACATGTAATTTGGGAAGAGGCTGATTGGACACTCTAAATTGCACGTAGGTATGAATGTGAGTGTGAATGGTTTTTCATCTCTGTATTGTTGGCCCTGTGATGGACTGGCAACCTGTCCAGGGTGAACCCTGCCTCTCACCTGTAGATGCTGTAAATACAATGGAATTTGGACAAGGAGTTTTCCTTCAAGTCCAAACATCATCGTCCAGCCTCCAACCAGAGGTCTATGACTATGATTTGAGGTTTTACCTCCCAAGGTTGTCTGGTTCCAGGTGAATTTTAAAATTCCAGTCTCCAACCTTGGCTGTTCTGAAACTCTTCTCCTGAATCACTCCTGAGCTGCAGTAAGAAAAAATACCAGTGCCCAACCAGATCAACTTCATGGTAAATGGACTCAATTTTATTTTTCTACCTTATCTGCACTCAAAGCGCTTTACCGTGTAATCTCATTCACACAGGCCTCAAATGCTAATCTTTTGTTATGTTAGTTGATTTTGTTTTGTTCGTTTACACATCGTCACTTTTTATATGACGTCAATAAAAATGTGTCAACATTGTATGATGTACAATCTACTAAGTGGGTATCAAGTGATGTTAAAACAACATTTTTTTAGGGGTTTAAATCAGTACTTGAAGTAGCCACTGAATTTATATTTACTTCATCGCTTAAGTATCTTTAAAAAAATAAAATCAAAGTGAGGTACAATCATTGCCCAGCAAAATACAGCTTACCTTTTGAAAGGTGTTTTTATGTTTCATTTTAACTTCTCCCCAGTCCACTCCTTCCCTGTTGGATGGCACCAGAATGAAAATCAGATTTTATTCCTATTAATATCTACAAGTGTAAGCTACAACCTCTTACAGCTAAATGTTAAATCAATGGAAAAGTACATTCAAACTTCTGCCTTGACTCAGGTAGCTCCTTTCTCTCATGCCGATTCTCTCTCCTTCGCTGCTGCAGTGGTGCTCCAACTCCACTGTCATGAAATAACTTATTATTTTGTTCTCGGTTGTCATGGTGACTCGTGGTATCGGGGCTCCATTGATGATGGCGTTTTGTCGTGGTTGTGCACGTGTGCAACTCAAGGTGAACGTACTCACAGTTGATTGAAGCAACTCAGATCAGCTGTTCTGGAATCAGATACTCAGAGTTTCCCATCTCAGAGTGTCAACTCAGGAGTGATTGAGGAGAAGAGTTTCAGAACAGCCACAGTTGGGGGACTTCCATCCAGCCATCCATTTTCTTTACCTGTAAGGGAGTGGAAACAGTTCTGCAAAAATAACAAAAATAAACAGCATGTCGTGGTGGAAAATGGTGGATGAGAGGAATCAGAGCACTGAGTCTCAGGTGCCAGATGGGGGATCTCTTTATTCTTAGCGACGATCCCTCCTAGCAGTGCAGTTAAAGATGTCCTCCCACTGATACAGAATATGACATACCTTTTTATACTGTATTCAGGCTGTGTGTGTGTGTGTGTGTGTGTGTGTGTTTGTGTGATGTGATGGCCTTCACACTATCTTCAAGGACCAGAAAGGAATGGGACATTCCCCAATTACACTTATCTTGGACCTTGGCTGCCTGTGTGTGGCGTCTCTTTACCATGTGTATGTGTGGTGTACTTGCTTTCCCAGATGACTGCCATCTTTGTTATGTGGGCTGACATGTTGAAGTGTCAGCACAGGTCATAGTGATGAGACTTAACTCTCATTCTCCCACAAGTATTATTTCCACCTCATACTCCTGCATATATTCAAGTGAACAGGGAACACAAATTTATGCACAACTTCTCCTGTGTGTTCATCCACAGTCACTAAACAACAACCAAACCAAACAAAAGAGGGTTTGCCAGCATGGCGATCAGCTGTAGTTCACCATCTTATCCAGGTCACATGACTCAGGAGTAGCATGGCCGTCTGGCAACCAAAGGGTGGCTGGTTTGATCCTCATTTCCCCCGGTGACCATGTCAAAGTGTCCTTGAGTAAGAGACTGAACCCCTAATTGAGCATCAAAAGCAGCTCAGACCTGCTGCAGCTCAGCAGACCTCAGCCATTTTTAGGATGTCTCAATGATTCTCCTTCACGTGATTTTCATTCAGAAACAATAGAATTGTCAAATATCACAACAGTTTTCAGCTTGCTGGTAAACAGTACTTCAACTTCCATTCCACTGTGTAATGGCCGTGACTCATGTGTACTATATGCAGTACTAATCAAGTACAGCCCTGACTGATACTTTATCTCCAATGCTAGGAAGGATAAGAATGTTGAAATGGACCAAGCAGGAATAGAATCTCAAGTCATGTCTACTTTACTGAGCAGCACTCAGTTAATTTCAGGAAACACAAGACATTTTGACCACATGTCAATGAAGTAGTCAGCATCAGATACCATCAGATACCACCAGATACCACCAGATACCATCAGATACCACCAGATACCATCAGATACCATCAGATACCATCAGATACCACCAGATACCATCAGATACCATCAGATACCACCAGATACCACCAGATACCATCAGATACCATCAGATACCATCAGCTTATCAGCTCAGTGTGCATGAGGTCATGGTTGCTCATTGAAGAACCAGGGCTGCTCTCTCCACCAATCCACTGCCAACAAGCCAGACAAGTGGGACTGGCAACTGTTCTGCTCCGCAAGTTCATCTGGCATCATCATGACCTGCTCCTCTATCAGGGGCATCCACATTCTTCAATGTTGCCCTGAGTCAGCAGGAGCAGACGCTACCTTTAGGGGCCGAAGTGTTCACACGCAGAACCAGAACACAGCCACAGCTTTCTTTCATTTTCTGTCTCAAATACTTGACAAGTTTCAACTTGGTCCAAAACCTGCTCACCTCTCTGGGTGTCAAGTGTGTCTGCACCGTCTGACCAAACTTCATCAAATGTGTGAGTGTTATTTCCTGCAAATCAACTCTGGGCAGTGTTGATTGCAAGAAGAAAAAAAAGTAGAAAAAAGTTCTGTCAAGTAACGTTAGAACCAAGCTCTGGACCAAAGTCTGGTGCTTTTTCAATTTTCAGTCAGTGAGTAATGTTCTATTCATTTCTGTAACTCTATCTCACATTGATACAGAGAGTTGTTTTTAATCTTTTAAATCATGTGACCATCATCATAACAGCTGTTGTCCTTGTTTTATCTGAAAACAAATTTATTCCTGATGAATTCCCACTGACTGTAGCAGAGACTTGTCCTCATCTTTTCTTCCATGCTCTGTGTCCTGTATATGGTTATAATGATGCACACATTTAAGGTGAATGACAGTTTCAGACATTGTTCTATTTTAAGCATTTAACGTTCAATCTTGTGCTTTACCAAAGAAATGTGTAATATTGGGTGCTGGTGTCTCACCTCTGACAGATGAGGTTTGTTGCAGAGCACCAGGAGTAATAAAGCACTACTTTCTCAACAGTTGACAGACAGTGCAGACTGTTTACGTACCTCCTACTATATGTTCCCCACAGAAACAAGGATCTCATAAAGATTCCTGTCAGACAATTTCAACACTCCACTTTCACTCATGGCTTCACAATAAATGATATTAAACATTGGTTACTTCTATTAAATATGAAGCCATCACTCAGCTGTTTACGATGAAGTTCATATCATGAAACAAGGTAAGTTAAAGTTAAAGTACTGTCTTTCGTAAAAATATCAATATCTTTTCAAATATAGAATAACTTTAAAAACAAAGTCGCCCCAACGTTTCTTTTGACAGCCCAAACGACTGAGACTAGTTTGATGAGATTTGGACGTGGAGGGGGGCTGCGTGACGTCAAGGGTCAGAAATGTCTTTTTGAATGACTTCAAAGCAGGTTTAAATGGTTTGTAGTTCCATGGTGTTAATTGGGGTGTTGTTCTCCCGCCTCAGTGCAGCTCAGGGGGCGGGGCTATTTCAGCAGTCACGCGCAGGAACTCTGGGCTGAGTTCCACTCTCCATCTCCACGCGCTGTTCTCTAAGATTCGCGGTGTCCAGAGGAAAACGCAGTGCCTGGAATATTCGGTTTAAAAAGAAAAAAAAACGAAGTATATGAACTTCTACAGGTTCTAAAACTTTATATACGCCGCGTATAAAGCCTTAAGTAGCGAGTAAGGCGATTGTTAAAGGCACCTGAAGCTGGTCGACTTTAGCTGAAGTTAATGCTAATGCTACCTGACATTCTTGCTAGTTTATGAACTTTAATGGCAGGAGAATGAAGGGAACTATGTTCTTTTTCTGTACTGCATCAAACATCGAGGTGAGTTTACTCTCATTTTGTGTATAAAATACTATCACAACATACAGACACAAGGTTTGATGAAACTTCACTGTTTGAGGACATTTTTTGTTGAATTTCTTTTTTTTGGGCGGGGGGGGGTGTGAATGTCCTGTATTATTTTGTTTAATTTGTGCTTCTCTTTTCCTGATAGTTCATGGTAGCATTATCAGCTTTAGTCAATAGAGGGCAGTATGCACCTTATTGTTTTTTAGTTTGATGTGTCAAAATAATTTGACCTTGTCTGCTTCCTCTTGCAGGTTTCAACCTGAATGAGAAAGTTTTTTATTATCCACTAATATTGGTAATGGACAAGATACAAATTCATGATGTAACTGTGAACATTAAAAGCTGCTGAAGCAGTTCTTCATTTGAAACATTTTTAAACTTAATCCAGCTTTATCTTGTTAAATGCTTTCTTCCTGTAGTTAAAAAAACAGTTGTGGATTCCCAGCGCAGCTGAACTTGACATTTTTGATGAGACTGAGGCAGCAGTGGAGGAAGACGTCCTCCTTGAACTCCTGGAGGCCAATCCAGACGTAGGTGATGAAGGCAGGAGTCATTATGAAGCTTTGCTGTTAACAAACAGTCAGAAACACATTTTCTCTGATGCAGCTTAACTTGACATGTTAATGAAATCTGGACTGCAGTGACACAGTTGGGTCACATTTCTGTAACATGTTCAGTTATTAAATACAGGTTACTTGAAAGACTGAAAATGAAATCTCAATGATTTGAACTACTTTGTGGAAAAATAACAAAATGGACGCAGCCATAAAAATGGAGTTTCACAAACATGTCTGTTTCTAGATTTGTCTCCTTTAGATCATTCAACACCATCTCCACTCACACAAACCTCATCACTTTGTCTTCAAGTAGATTGAAAAACCTGGAGATGATGATGTCAGCAGTTTTACATTCTAGAACTTTGGGGTTTTACTTAACAAGACTGAATACTTCAGAGTTCCCTCTGAAAAACTGGAATTGTCAATATTGTAATATTTGGTTTGATAACTTTGTTACTGTCTAATGTAATGTGATGTAATGCTGTAGTACCTTGATTCATATTTTTAAGTCTGCTACAATGTTCAACTTGATCATCTAAGCAGATATGAAAATACAAAATAACAGTCATTAAAACCATCAGTCAATGAAAATGCCAGTTTGACAATGACTTGGATTCATAGGATGGGACACAAATTCAAAAATAGTAAACCTTCTTCTTTATCAGTGTTTTTGTTTCACTGTTGTCCTTTGTATTTTTGTTGAACTTTAACAGGAGCGCTTCTATGATGGAAAAGGGGGCTGAATATTTCTGTTCTATCAGACAAAGTCCAGGAGTGCAGTAAAACAGCCGGTCAAGGAAGCAACGGTGCTTCAAGCAAAAGGACCAGAGATCAGCAGCCATGTTGCCTCAGCAGCTTGAAGGTGACTCTTGTAGGGAGACCATTTAATTTCTTGTTCACTCTCCTGATGAAGCTGATGTGTTTCAAAAGATCAAGTTAGGAAGCAGCAAAATGCACCAAGTGACCTCTAAAGAGTCTCCAGCTGGTCCAGAACGCTGCAGCGAGGGTTTTGACGGGAGTTAAGAAGAGAGAACACATCTCTCCCACTTTAGCTTCTCTCCACTGGCTTCCTGTAGGATCTAGAATCGACTTCAAAGTCCTTCTGCTGACTTATGAGGCTCTCAATGATAAAGCTCCATCGTATTTGAAAGAGCTCATTAGTCCCTACTGTCCGACCAGAGCACTCCGCTCCCAGAATGCAGGTCTTTTAGTGATTCCCAGTATCAATAAAAACAGACTGGGAGGTAGAGCCTTTAGTTACCGGGCTCCTCTACTGTGGAACCAGCTCTCTCCATGGGTCAGAGAGGCAGACACTTTAACTACGTTTAAGTCCAGGCTTAAGACCTTCCTCTATGACAGAGCCTTCAGTTAGGACTGGTTCAGGTAGCTCTGAACCATTGATAGCTATGCTGCTACAGGCTTAGACTGCTGGGGGACACATCAGGTTACATGGAGCCCTTCCCTCCTCTCCTCTCCTCTCCCCCTCTCTCCTCCTCCTCTCCTCCCTGCACATTTTTGGAACTGTCATTACCATTACTTGTTGCACTTTGTAGTTTGGCCTTGGTGTCTCGCAGTCTCTGTGTTTCCACAGATCCACCAGAGCTCAAACCGCCGCCTGCATCGCCCCCCCCCCCCTTTTATTCCCTACTGTTACACCGGCCTGCGCTCCCCTTCCATGAACCAGTCTGCCATCCAGTCCCCCATCAAGCTGGCTTGCTCTCCCTGCCTCCCCTACCAGAAGCTTCCTTCTTCAGCTGTTATTAACATTTCCGTGTTTCCCACATTTTGCATTGTAAACTGTTTTCTTGTCTGTAGCAACATCTACTGCACGTCTGTCCGTCCTGGGTGAGGGATCCCCCCTCTGTTGCTCACCCTGAGGTTTCTCAGATTTTTCCCTGTTAAAAGGGTTTTCTATGGAGTTTTTCCTCAGTCGATGTGAGGGTCTAAGGGCAGAGGATGTTGTTATGATGCCATGTGAAGCCCTTTGAGACAAACTGTTTGTGAAAACGGGCTCTACAAATAAAATTACCTTACCTTACCTACCTACCTCAAGTTAATTTTAGGTTGGAGGAGCGGAGCTCTGGTTCCGCTGGTATCAGCCCGGTCCAGTGTTGTGGATTTCTCTCTCTTCTCTCTAACATTGTAGACCAGCAAAAGCAAGTTAAGAGCAAAAACAGGTTTCTATCAGGTCGTCTCTCTAAATGCTGCACGTCTGTGCTGATAAACGTCTCATGATTGTGGTTTGTCTCCACCGGCCTCCCCCCTCCTCTCTATCAGCCTCTGACTCTCACTCTCACCCAATGTCCTCCCCTTCCTCCTGCTTCTACGACTGAACAAAGATTTGTAGATTTGACACAAAAATACAAGCCTGTGGTGCAACGCTGCTTCTCACACAGAAATACATGGAAACACTTGGCCCTCAATCTGCTGGTCTGACCAACACATTCACTTGCAGGGTTCTTTTAACAGGCCTGAAATCACCAGTTCAGTTTCCCTGCTTTGAAATATGTGGTGACAATGTGTGAACATGACCAAGTTAAAGGTTGAAGTACTGCAGTTACTACAAGATAAGAAGTACCTGGATGATGAAGCCTCTTCAAGACATTCAAGCAAGTCCAGTTGCTTTTATCCTTTAAACTCAAATCTGATCCAGGATCAGTGAGTTGACACTCAGAACTATCATTAAAGTGAATTAACTTTTTTCCTGTCTGTTCTATTCATGATTCCTCTGGCAGGTTTGTGATTAATATTCCAGGAATGTGTGTCAGTTTTCAGTCTTTTTTTCCTGTTTCCTTCACAAACATGGGGGATGAAGTCCTGAGTGACGATCAAGAAACTCCCTAAAAATGAGAAGTAACGACAGCAAGGAAATCACCTGAAGTCAGTAAAAGTGTCATTTTAATAAATGGATTTAAAAGTCAGATCAGAGATTTTGTCAGATTTTACTTTTATGAAATGCCTGGGAAAAGCTTGCTTTCATCCTGAGCTCAGGAGGGTTCACTGTTTTGTTTCCAGTGTTGTGTTTTTGCCTCTGGAATGAAATTTCATTCTTATGTACACTGCTTGTTCTCTCTCTCTCTCTCTCTCTCTCTCTCTCTCTCTCTCTCTCTCTCTCTCTCTCTCTCCTCTGACCTTCGTTAGCAGTCCAGTGAAACTCAGCTAATTTATCTGAGGACTTCACTTTGAAACCCTCTGTTTCAGACACGCTGTCGTCTGCCTCCTCAGATGCTGAAACTGTCAGAGGTCCTAAAAAATGTCTGGAGAATCATGGATGAGATTCACCTCTAGTAGGATTCAACAAAACATCTCTGTGTTGTTAAATGCAGTTGACATGAAATGTGTTAAGTTGGTCAGGCTTGTTTTATGAAGTACGTGTCGTTTTATATCAGGAAACAGGAGATGTGGTGCTGACAATCTGATGCGTCTGCAGCAGTGAAGGAGAGGAAACTGCTCATCTGATCAGAAGATCATGAGTGTCGCAACTCTGATGTGGATGACGTGTCCGACCCTCAGCTTTATCTTTGTATCACTTCAGCACATCAGGAGCTGTTGACACGGACATGAAAAGCTGCACTTAAGAGTCCTGATGAGGAAATAAGAGTGAAGAAACTAGTAGCAGACGATCGGAGGAGCTTGACACTGGACATGGATGGCAGGGTGCTGCTGGTGCTGCTGGTGCTGCTGGTGCTGTGGAGCTCAGGTAGGCTTCCTGTTGGAGGTGTTGTTGATCTGCATGGTTCAGATAGACGTGTGTTTGAAACGGCTCAAATCAACTGGCTCATGTCCACGAGGCAGCAGCTGCATTTCTGGATTGACTCCCTCACTGTTTGCTCCAGTCGGCCCTCAACTGCTCTGATGTTCTGTGTTCCGTATGTCAAGAAGTCAAATAAATGGACTGTTCTCCAGTTGTAGTGTGCTGGTACAAACACAGTAGTTCAATCACATGAGGTGGCTGAGCTGCTGCTAAACCCAGAGAGTGTCGGTCCTCCACAGTCTAACTTGTCTCAGCTTAGTTTCAGATCAACTTGAAAAATATTCTTTTAATTTACATGAAGCAGGAGAGACAAGATAACAGGAACGCTGAGAAAAGACCGAGTGTCAACAACTGAACCATGAAATAAGAGACAAGAATCAAAGACACTGAAGCCACATTTACAGAAATTGTGTGTGTGTGTGGGGAGGGGGGTTCAGAACCAGAAAAGACTTTTTTGCCAATGTTGTGCATTGAGGAGCGATTTGGTCAAAATTATAATTGTCAATAATTATGAATATAATTTTTGATTATTGAATGAAATACTAATTAATATTGAATATTAATCAATCGGGGCACCACCCTGATGAGTTCAGGGAAACTAAAATGTTGACCAAATTTGGAAAAATTGTCAGTCTCAAACAGAGTTTATCCACTAAACAGTCAATATTCTGTAATATCAACTAAACAGGGACAACTCTGATCTTAGAAGGGTGAGATCAGAGCGCTGCCTATCACTGAGACACGTGACCACAGTTTTGGACACAAAAGACACTGCGACTTCTCTCTTATGATTAAAAATGTTTATTAAACACAATGCATCAATCAATCAGCAACACGTTGGTATAACAGTTCAATCGAACCAAAAGATACAAAGTGATAACGTGTGTGTGTGTGTGTGTGTGTGTGTGTGTGTGTGTGTGTGTGTGTGTGAGTGTGTGTGTGTGTATGTATGAGTGTCCCAAAGAGAGAAGGAGGAGGGGGGAACCTGTCCAGTCAGCATCAGCAGCAGAGGCTCACAGCTGAGGCTGGCTAGCCACTAGTTAGCAGCGTCGGGTGTGGAACCAAACGAAAGGAGGAAGCTGCTGATGGAAGTCACCAGCCGCTATTCCATCTCCTCCCAGTTCAACCCCCAGACCCAATGTCAGGGCGTCTGCTCATGACATATTTGTCTCATTTATTTATTATTCATTTATTCAAGTAGTTGAGCAATCGGACAGTTGAAAGTCATTTTGTGTGTTTTCTCTTTAAAGAGGACTGGACAAACTGGAAAGGGAGAGGCAGGAAATTGGAGGAAACAATGAACAAGATTAATTCATGAATTGAAATGCTAAAATTAAAAGAATTATCTGGGGGAAAAAAGAAACTAAAAATAATTTTAACAAATCAATAATTCATTAATAATGAGAGACTAATATTGTGTCAGTGTTGTGTGTAAATTGATGGTGTGTGTGTTGTGTTCATTATCTTTGTATCTCAATCATATTAATAATGAATGATGAATATCTATCATGGTAGGCTGATGAATGACATCTGAAGAAGATCATTGTAAAAAGAAATAGAATAAATGAATGGGTGGAGAAATAAATCCTACTTTAAGGCCTTTTAACATTTGTAATTGAGAACCTCTGGTTTCTATCATACAGAAATATCAATAAAATATAATTCCACAATAATTTTGTACAGCAAAGAATAAACAAACACATAGGAGACAAAGAGTAGAAATATGTAATTAATGACTATCACCATAATAAGAAAAACAATAACCATAGTTGTGATATTAATATAAAGGTGATGTCATCATTAACAACGTTGTTAATGCCAGAACAATAATAGCAAGAGTAGTGATGAGAACCAGAAAACAGTGATGCCACAAAAACAGTGATAATAATAATGATAATAATAATAATGAGAGAGAAGTGTCACATTTCATTAATAACTTGTGTTTGGTAATAATAATGGTGAATGAGGATAAATTGTTCATCTCTGGTTTGCTGTTCCTATTTTTTTCCTCCTCCACTTGCAGTGATTCCTCATACAAAATTTGTAGCATTTCTACTGTCAAAAAACTTATAAACAAGCAAGTGGACGAGGAGAAAGAGACCAGAACATAGTTATAATGTCTGAAATGATACATTATTAATAATAAAATAGAACAAAATATTGATTGAGTGAGAGTATTAATAATAATAACAATAATAATAATTTCATCATGCAGTAATTCTGTATTATTCAGAATCAATGGTATCCTTTTCAATGCTTTTGTTGTTATCACCACGATCAGTAGAAATGTTTCTAATACAGCAACAATAATATCAAATATAATATAATTATAATATTGTAATGAAAACAATAAATGTATGAACAAATAAAGACATTTGAAAAAGAATAAAGGGTGAATGGAGCTGGTGTGTGTGTGTGTGTGTGTGTGTGTGTGTGTGTGTGTGTGTGTTGAATGTGTGTGTGTGTGTGTGTGTGTGTGTGTGTGTGTTGAATGTGTTGGGTGTTTGTGTGATCAATGTCACTTTGAGGGTTGGAGGTCAGGTTCATTTATTGATGGTAGTGGACCAGGTTTTACTGAAGTTGGTGGTTTCATGGTTGATGGATGCAGACATTTTTCCAGGGATTTCTGCTCATCAGCAGCTTCTTCCACTGTAGGATGTTGAGGTTGTTTGGAGGTTTCCAGTCTAACAGGATGGACTTCTGGGTGATAGTGAGTGCTGGAGGGGAATGCTGGAAGATGGATGATGGAATGGTCGTTGCCTCCTGGCTCCAGTTTGAACTCTTCTCCAGTACGACCTCCATCATTTTTCTGTCCTCAGTAACTGTGATAATTATGTGTACGTGTGAGCATTTGACACCAGAAAAGACCACTGAGGCAGGTTTACTGGTCACCAGCACCTCTTCTCTCCTGTGACAGGTCTCCTGCTCCTCTCCTCCTCCACTGAGGGAGGGGGGAGGGGGGGCACAGCTCCCTTCTATTTCCTTTAAGTTGGCTCATAGCGCCGTCATTGAAAAGGTCCTGGAAACTCATCATGACACAGTTGTTAATCCAGGTCTGAGTGAACATGACCCTCTCAGAGTCTTGATACTCCAGTCTGGAATTTCAGTTTCTTTTTGGAGTCCTTTCTCTATAAACCCATCATGATACTGGTCCTCTTTGGTGATGTAACAGACTTAAATACTCTTGTAACTGTCATGTCCATGCATGTAGTGGTGTTCTTTGTTTGCCATGTGTCTATGTTGTGTCATGACGTCCTGTTTTATTTTGAAATTTAACCATCCTCCCAGTTTCTGGTAACTTCCACTTCCCCGTGGTGGATTTCCCACCAGTCTGATTGTCTTCCCCACCCCGACTGTGTCCTCCTGTTTCCGTCACCTCATGAGTTTATGTCATCTGCATTTCTCTTTGTCTGGTGCGAGTTTGTCTTTTCCGTCAGTTCCAAACGTGCTACGTCATTTAATGCCTCATCAAGTTTGTGTTTTTGTTGAATCTTTGTCTAGTCAGGTTTTGTTTTCCATGCCATGCTCCTTACCTGATCTAACTTTGAGTTTCTTTGTCACTTTGTCGAGTCAGGTTCTCCTCAGTCGAGTGAGTTTGAGTTTTTGTAGTTTAGGCTTTTTTCCTCATAAGAGTGGTTTTGATTTGTACTTTAGTAATAAACTTTCTTCATCTGGCACCTTGCCTGGGAGTCGTGGCTTTGGGTTCTCGTCCAAGCTCAAGTCATGACAGGAACAAAGACAAAGTGTGCACTTGATTTATTAGGTGGTACATAATTATTGAAGTGGTAAAATTGTTAAAATGTCAATAATCATATCATAAATCAAAATAATTCTTGGATAATATATCCTGGGAGACATGGTTGTGCAGTGGTCAGCACTGTTGCCTCACAGCGAAAAGGTTCCAGGTTTGAGCCCAAACTTGAGCACAGGATCTTTCTGTGTGGAGTCTGCATGTTCTCCCTGTGTCTGTGTGGGTTCTCTCTGGTACTCCAGCTTCCTCCCACAGTCCAAAGACATCAAGAGGGGACGAGGCTGATTGATACTCTAAATTGACTGTAGGTGTGGCTTTGAGTGTGAATGGTTGTCTGTCTCTATGTGTTGGCCCTGTGACGGACTGGTGACCTGTCCAGGTTGAACCTGGCCTCTCACAGGAAGGCTGCTGTGATAGGCTCCAGCCCCCCGGCACCCTTAACAAGATAAGAGGTACGAAATTGATGGGACACATCAACTAACATAATGTGTTACTGTGACAGGCCTAATATACACTCGTAATTTTAGGAGGTGCACTTGTTCACCTGGTGCAATAAAAACATTTTCCACTGAATACTTACAAATAGTCTCGATGATGTATATTAAACATCAATTATAGACTCAAATTTGTCATTTTTCAGAGTACAAGTACTGACATGCAGCTAGCATCCAACCAGAAGTGCAAATCAACTGGAACGTGCAGATGAATCCAAGTATAAATGTGGAATAATGTTGTATTATACAGTTTAGGCAGGAGTGTCATGAGAATCACACCATTAACTTGCTGTGTACATGAGGTTAGATCACATATAAACAAAGCTAGTATGTTTACTTCAAACCAGAGGTGCTGCCTGGAAACGTAGCATCAGTTTTTATGTATTTAGCTGCTTCTCAAGCACATTTTCTTCTCCCTCCCTGTCGGCTCCACCCTCCTCCAATTGCAGTACTTTTGAGTCCCAAAATGCTGAGGCAGGTGAAGGAAAAGTGCTCTCACTTGACTGGACCTGCAGTGAGCAGTAGAAAGTAAAATGTAAAACTCATCCAGGAAGGCCAATTAGAGGTTGGACTTTTTGGACCAGCAGAGTCTCCATTCTGGGCTCAGGTGTTCCAGTGTGAGGGCCATGAATCTTCCCTCCTGGACTGTGGCCGCTCAGGGTCTGGAAACACCTGCTCACCTGGCAAATCAGTTGGACTCATCTGCTCAGGTGGAGCTTTGGTTCAGGTCCTCCTCCGTCCTGTTGCATATTCATGTATTAATGATGCTCTTGTCTCTGCTCAGATGCTGATGATGTCAGGTTGGTGGGAGGAGCAAACCACTGTGCTGGTAGACTGGAGGTGAAACACCTGGGAGAGTGGAGAGAAGCAGAGACAGACAGGTCCTGGACCCTGAAGGAAACAGCTGTGATATGTAGACGGCTGGACTGTGGTTCTGCTGTCTCAACACAGCAGAGAGACGAGTCCTCAGAACGACTCATGTGGTTCATCGACTCTGAGTGTGTTCAGTATACATCAACACTGAAGGAGTGTGTGAGATCATGGAACTCTTCTGGTTCCTCCATCCTGGAAATCACCTGCTCAGGTAACATTATTGACACTAACAGTCATGTGACTGAGATCCAGGACAAGTTGTCTTTGGCTGTTTAATTGAACACAAATGTTCCTCTATTATTCTGACAATAACATAACAATTTTTTTAACCTTCATCTCGCCAGAAGACTCTCACTGCGTGTTTTCTCAATCGCATACTTCTATACTGCATACTTAAAATTTTAAGTCTACTCAACTGAAAATGGAAAAACGTATGGATAGTTTTCAAAAATTGAGAATGCAAAAGTTCCTGGATGACGTACTCCAATCAGTTAAGATTTTGAGTGTGCAACTGTGTACACTTGCTGTGGTGAGAGTCGGCCAACACTGACTTGTATAGAGTCATCTTTACATGAAATAACAGGGACAAGTAGGAAATTCTGTGTGGACACGGGTTTGAAAAGATAAAATCACTTGTCACCAAAATGTTGTGCTAAATAAATCACACAATTAAACTCTACAGACCGTTGCTTCTTCAGCCAGTAGAAGGAGGACATCGTGTTGTTGGCGCCTATTGTGGTGTAACAATGTGCGATGACCCTCCATTTTGCTTTTTTACTGCTTCAGAAATTGACAAACAAGCACAGGCAAAAGGAGGCAGTAATTAGCTGATGCTGATGCGGTGCTCGCCAGTCACAAATCTGTGTAGAAGAAGAAGACATCACGTCATCATTTCTGAAGAGTGCACCGCACGGCAGGATGTGGTTTGGGACAGCACTGCACCCTCGAAACACGCGCACTGCGCGATTGAGTACATACTTTGCTTAGAATACTCAGTTTGAAAATTTTACATATGCAGTATGGAAGTATGTGATTTGGTACACAGTAATGCAGTCATGTTACTATGATCCAGTACAAGTGACTTTGTTTTTTTAACATGCACACAAATATTCACAAAACTCCAGTGTTTTTATTTTTTACCTTTATTTAGTCCAAGGAAACTCACTGAGAGTGACTCACATTTGCAGGAGCACCCTGATCACATTCACAGTCATAGAACAGCAGCTGCTCAGTACCACCTCTGAGAGCCTTGCTCAAGGGCATCTTGGTGGTGTTAATGAGTGTGGCTGCTTCCTCCTACCAGTCCTGAGGATTGAACCAACAACCTTTTAGTTTCAAGTTCACTTCTCTGTCCTTCAGGCCAGTGGTTGTCTAACTCTTGAAGCAAGTACCTCCATGATGAGCATGGAACAGTGTCATAGTGCCTCTGTTCAGCTGCATCAGAGGTGGACAGCATGTTTTCTCAGAGTCAGAGTGAGTCAGAGGCCAACCATCAGACAACCATAGAGAAACATGAAACACTGGAATATTTTATGAATCTGAACTTGTTTTCAAGTGTGTGTGTCAATCTGGTGAACTCTGAGGTTCCAGTGAAAAGATCCACTTGTTGCCAATTACTGCTATAAATGATGCATTGATCACTGATGAAATACAGTAAATTATATTATGAATAGTGTTTGAGAATATTTGAAAGTAAGGAGCTGGGCAGTGTCTTTGGTATCAGTGCTCTGATGCAGCAGTCAGCTGGAGCCTCTGTTGGAATCACCTTTGATAGCAATACACACTGAGCACAGGTTCCAATAGAAGACCCAGTGTGTGCTGCTCAGGGTCCAGCACAGGTAGGCCAACACACTGTTGCTGTTTGACTGAGATGCACACCAGACAGTTGTAGAATCACAGACATCAGAATGTATCTTAGCATCAATCAGGGAAACGCTGGCTCTGGTTCTTCTGTGGAGGCGAGCAGCAGTGACGTGAGTTCATCCTCAGGACAACACAGGAGTTGGGAATCATTCAGCTCCTCCAGGAGCTGTGGCCTCATGACGATCTCTTCCAGGGTTTTCACACTGAACAACACCAGGGCCGGCTTTTCCTTCATCACCATTGTAGTGATTTGCAGTTCCCTCCTGTCAGATCACCTGCTATTGAGCTGCTGGTGTAGCAGATGTTTGTTTTTATTTCCTGACACTCTGACTATTTCCCGTTCATCAGACTGAAAGCCTGAGGGTAGAAACTGTTTTTAGCCTGGTGGTCTCAGCATCCAGGGCTCTGTAGCATCTTCCAGAGGGGAGGGGATCAAACAGTTTGTGACTGGGGTGTGATGGGTCAGCAGAGATGGTGCCTGTCCGTTTCCTGACCCTGGACCGATAAAGGTCCTGGATGACAGGTAGGTCGGCCCCCATGATTCTCTCTGCTGACCCGATTGTTCGTTGCAGTCTGATCCTGTCTTGTTTGGTGGCCGATCCAAACCAAGAGTGATGGCTGTGAACAGGACAGACTGAATGATTGTAGTATAGAAGATGATCAGCAGCTCCTGTGGCAGGTTCAACTTCCTGAGCTGTCACAGGAAGTCCAACCTCTGCTGAGCTTTTTTTCTGGACAGTGTCCATGTTAGAGGTGGACTTCAGGTTCTTGGAGATTGTGGTTCCCAGGAACTTGAACATGTCCTCAGGAGACACTGTGTTGTTGAGGATGGTGAGGGGGGAGAGTGTGGGTGGGCTTCTCCTGAAGTCCACTGTCATCTCCACATTCTTGAGCAGGTTCAGCTCCAGGTGGTTCAGACTGCCCCAGTGGACCAGCTGCTCCACCTCCTGTCTGAAAGCAGACTTGGAACCATCCTTGATTGATACAGATATGTATTTTCTTTCAAAATTGTTTGCTATTTTTTCGATAGTATTCATTGTTTCAAAACAATTTTGACTTGTTTAACTTTCCAAAAGATATTTGGGTTTTCCACAGTTTGAGAATCACAACTTTAGGCTGCCACTGCTAGGATCTGAAAATGGTGGTGATGATAACGTAAACTAGAGATTCCAGTTGTGTTCTCTGGTATCCACATGTGGGATATTAGATGGTTTAGGGAGGAAAGAGCAGGAATCATGATTCCCAGCTTCAATAATCACATGAATTATTTCAAAGAGGATAAATTCCTTCCAATTCTATATTTTCCTTCTCACTCTCAGGATAAATTCCGAGGAAATCTGTTTTCCTGTCTCATTTCCAGGGTTTGCTAGTTAACATGTCAGAGGCATGAACAGGTGAGTTCATATTAACATGACTTCATTCTCATCATGAATCTGCCTCTTGTTGTCTTTCTCAGAGTCTGTCAGGCTGGTGAACGGGTCGGACCTTTGCTCTGGAAGACTGGAGGTGAAATCTAACCAGCTGTGGTCCTCAGTGTGTGAAGAGGACTTTGACATGCAGGATGCAGAGGTGCTGTGTGGAGAGCTGAGATGTGGGACACCTTCAGTCCTGGAGGGGGCACTTTTTGGACCAGCAGAGTCTCCATTCTGGGCTCAGGTGTTCCAGTGTGAGGGCCATGAATCTTCCCTCCTGGACTGTGGACGCTCAGGGTCTGGAAACACCTGCTCACCTGGCAAATCAGTTGGACTCATCTGCTCAGGTGCAGCTTTGGTTCAGGTCCTCCTCCGTCCTGTTGCATATTCATGTATTAATGATGCTCTTGTCTCTGCTCAGATGCTGATGATGTCAGGTTGGTGGGAGGAGCAAACTACTGTGCTGGTAGACTGGAGGTGAAACACCTGGGAGAGTGGAGAGAAGCAGAGACAGACTGGTCCTGGACCCTGAAGGAAACAGCTGTGATATGTAGATGGCTGGACTGTGGTTCTGCTGTCTCAACACAGCAGAGAGACGCGTCCTCAGAACGACTCGTGTGGTTCATCAACTCTGAGTGTGTTCAGTCTACATCAACACTGAAGGAGTGTGTGAGATCATGGAACTCTCCTGGTTTCACCATCCAGGAAATCACCTGCTCAGGTAACATTATTGACACTAACAGTCATGTGACTGAGATCCAGGACAAGTTGACTTTGGCTGTTTACATGAACACAAATATTCCTCTATTATTCTGACAATGATGATATCCCATTTTTAACCTTTATTTAACCAGAAGAAACTCCCTGAGTGACTCACATTTGCAGCACCACTCTGATAATGTTCTTGAAAACAACACAAGCTGCTCAGTACAGCCACTGAGGGCCTTGCTCAAGGGCCCCATGGTGGTGGTAGTGAGGGAGGCAGCAGTGCTGCTTGTAGCTCAATCCTGGTGAGACAAAGGTGAAGTGTACTGATGTTTCCAGTAGCTTTTTAATCTGTTCAGCTTTCAGTTGTATTTTAACATAATTTACTGTCTCTCTGTTTCATTTTTGTGTTCAGAAAAAAACCTTCAGAGCTAAAAGACAGATAAATGAAATGAAATCAGTTCTTAAAAAAAACACAAATTTTAAACGTCAGATGTGCAACATGAACAATCTTCAAAACAATGAATCACAAAAATGAGTCATGTTCACCCATAGTGTGCTCATGTGGTGAGGTAGAGAAGCTAACAAGACTGAGAAACAGTTGTGACCAAAGCTCATGGTTTTAGACTCCATTGGTTTCCATCAGTCTGCAGGTGAGCCCACTCACTGTCTCAGTCACACCCTCAACCTCGTCCTGTCGTATGGAATTGAAGCCAAACATCAAGTTGTATTTCCACAGAACTCTTTTTAATCCCCGTCCCAATCTGTCCATCAGTCTCTTCCACTTTCTCTCTGTCTTTATCTCTGTCCCTCTCTTTCCTCCTGTTTATCTGTCTTCCTCCATTTTCTGTCTTGTCCTGCTCTCCTGCTCTCTTTCCCCCTGCTATTCAAAGCAGAAGGCCGTTCCTGTTGAGCCTGGATCTGCTCGACGTTCCTGCCTGTTAAAAGGAAGGCTTTTGTCACTGCTTTTGTGCCTGCTGATGGAGAATTGTTGGGTGTAGATTCATTGAAGAAGTTTGGTGCTGGACCTGCTGTACTTGTAAAGTGTCATGAGATAACTTTTGTTGTGATTTGGCTCAATACAAATAAAAGTGACTTGACTTGACTGATGTCAGCATAGCCTTAACCTCAACACACAGATACAAAAACCCCACCCAAAACACAGAACATGGCATCAAACAGAACAATGACAGAAGACCTTGTTCTCGTTCCAACTTGGGGCTTCAAAGTTTTGAATGATTCCTACATGTTAGGAGTCTCTACTAAAAAAGGCCGTAAGAAAATAAAAGCTCACAGACTTTAACCTCAGTAACAGCCTATCAGATTCATTTACACTCCTTCTTCCTGCCTCTCCTGATGATTGAACTGACAACCCTCCCATCACAAGTTCACTTCTCTATGTGGTCAGGATGCTGATGTAAACCAGAGATTCCAGTTGAGGTCTCTGATTTAGAAATATGGGATATTAAATCCTGGGATATTAGGTACAGTGAGGAATGAGCAGGAATATTGTTTCCCAGTTTCAACAATCACATGAATTTTTCCAAGGAGGATGAATTCCGAGGAAATCTGTTTTCCTGTCTCATTTCCAGGGTTTGCTAGTTAACATGTCAGAGGCATGAACAGGTGAGTTCATGTTAACATGAATTCATTCTCATCATGAATCTGCCTCTTGTTGTCTTTCTCAGAGTCTGTCAGGCTGGTGGACGGGTCGGAACTTTGCTCTGGCAGACTGCAGGTGAAGTCTAACCAGCTGTGGTCCTCGGTGTGTGAAGAGGACTTTGACATGCAGGATGCAGAGGTGCTGTGTGGAGAGCTGAGATGTGGGACACCTTCAGTCCTGGAGGGGGGACTTTTTGGACCAGCAGAGTCTCCATTCTGGACTCAGGTGTTCCAGTGTGAGGGCCATGAATCTTCCCTCCTGGACTGTGGACACTCAGGGTCTGGAAACACCTGCTCACCTGGCAGATCAGTTGGACTCATCTGCTCAGGTGCAGCTTTGGTTCAGGTCCTCCTCCGTCCTGTTGCATATTCATGTATTAATGATGCTCTTGTCTCTGCTCAGATGCTGATGATGTCAGGTTGGTGGGAGGAGCAAACCACTGTGCTGGTAGACTGGAGGTGAAACACCTGGGAGAGTGGAGAGCAGCAGAGACAGACCGGTCCTGGACCCTGAAGGAAACAGCTGTGATATGTAGACGGCTGGACTGTGGTTCTGCTGTCTCAACACAGGAGAGAGACAAGTCCTCAGAACGACTCGTGTGGTTCATCAACTCTGAGTGTGTTCAGTCTACATCAACACTGAAGGAGTGTGTGAGATCATGGAACTATCCTGGTTCCACCATCCAGGAAATCACCTGCTCAGGTAACATTATTGACACTCACAGTCATGTGACTGAGATTCAGGACAAGTTGACTTTGGCTCTTTACATGAACACAAATATTCCTCTGTTATTCTGACAATGATGATATCCCATTTTTTAACCTTTATTTAACCAGAGGAAACTCCCTGAGTGACTCACATTTGCAGCATCACTCTGATAATGTTCACAAAAACACAAAACAAGCTGCTCAGTTCATCTACTGAGGGCCTTGCTCAAGGGCACCTCAGTGGTGTTCATGAGGGAGGCAGCAGTGCTGCTTGTAGCTCAATCCTGGTGAGACAAAGGTGAAGTGTATTGATGTTTCCAGTAGCTTTTTAATCTGTTCAGCACTCAGCAGGAATTTAACATAATTTACTGTCTGTTTCATCCTTTTCTTCAGGAAAAACCCTCAAGTGCTAAAAGACAGATAAATGAAATTAGCTCTTTTTTTAAACGTCAGATGTGCAACATAAACAATCTTCACAACAACGAACTACAAAAATTAGTCATGTTCACCCATAGTGTGCTCATGTGGTGAGGTAGAGAAGCTAACAAGACTGAGAAACAGTTGTGAGAGAAGCTCCTGTTAGCATAGCCTTCATCTCAACACTCAATCAAGTTCACTGATTCCCATAAATTGACATCAAACAAATGAAACACAGAGTTCCTTGTTCCAGTTCCAGCCAGGAGCTTCAAATTGCTGCCTGCCATATGTGCAGGGACTTAACTGGATGCTCTTCAATATAAAAGCCTCAACTCTTGAGAATTGCCTTAACAAAATAAAAGCCCACGGGAAATTTTCCCTCAGAAATGGACCGACATTAGAGTCATTTACACTGCTTCTTCCTGCAAATCCTGAGGATTGAACCAGCAACCTTCCAATCACAAGGCAATTTTCTTTTCTTTTAGTAACCAGTCAGGGTTGGGGGTTGAGGATGGTGTGGGAGACCCAAATGCAGACAAATTTGGGAGGTGCACAAAAGAGGTTTATTGAAGCTGGGTGACTGGGGGCTAGACGTGGCGTGAGGGCGAAGGCTGGAGACGTGGCGTGAGGGCGAAGGCTTGAGACGTGGCGTGAGGGCGGAGGCTTGAGATGTGGCGTGAGGGCGGAGACGTGGCGTGAGGGCGGAGACAAGACGTGAGGCTGGAGGCTTGACCGGTGACTGATGAACTTGACAGTATACAAGACAGAACAATCAGCGACAACAGCGACATCATCATCATCGACGACGACGACGACGACGACGACGACGACGACGACGACGACGACGACGACGACGACGACAACAACAACAACAACAACAACAACAACAACAACAACAACAACAACAACAACAACAACAACAATGACCCAACAACCTAACAGGGGAAAACACACGGGTTAAATACGAGAGGGGAAACAAGACACAGGTGGTGCAATCAACCAGGTGAGACACATGAGGGAATCACAGGAGGGAGATCAGGAAGACAGGACATGACTACAAAATAAAACAGGAAGCACGAGACAGGGATCGTGACAAAACCAGTGCTCAATTTTGCAAGGGTCCAGAAGGTGATGAAAACCAGAGATTCCAGTTGTGTTCTCTGATTGACACATGTGGGATATTAGATGATATAAGATCATCAGGGCGGCTCTATGGGGAAGCAAGATCTGTCTCAAACAAATGTCCTGCCCCCTCAAATCAAAATTTTAGAAGTAAAAAAAAAACACATTTTAATATATTTACAAAATTGATATATTATGAGTTGACAAAATTATCTGCAGTAGCGGAAAAAATGCAAAAAAATGTGTGTGATACAGTCTCAGCTTCCTCTCATCTCCCTGTCACTCAGCTGCACACACATCTGTATTTGTCGAGTCAACTGAGGACCAGCACGTTGTTCTTCTCACTGTTTGACTCTGTAAGAGAAGTGTTTCTTTCTGGATCCCACAAGCACCACAGTGAGCTGGTCTGCAGCATGGAGCCAACAAAGACCTTCAATGTTGTTGGTTGTCAAGATCTGGATGGATGTTTTATTTTATTCTTTATTTTATTTATTTATTTATTTTCTATTGATCGGTTTTGTTTTTCAAGACTTGGTGAAGGGATTTTTCTTTAATAACCTGGCCTACCCTTTTAGTTTTGTTGATATTGGCAATCATGATAAGTGTTATTGTTGGGTTTGAATATATTTGATACAGGCCATCCAATGAAGGTAGATGTCAAGATTTAGTTGTTGTCATCCTAAGAAATGTTTTTTTTTTTTTTTTTTAGTTTTAGTTTGTTTTTTTTAAATTTTGCCCCGAGGTATTGCCACCTCAACAGGGTCAGGGGGTTTGTGGGCCTCAGTGACCTGAAGAGTTACACCAGCAGAAGCTTAGCCTTCAGGTGGGACAAGTGGGACCAAGTGGGACCGGTCTTAGGGTAAAGGTCTGATAAAGAGCAATCAAACTACATGATAATATCAGTTATCCAGAGAACCACCTACCCCCCCCCCCCAACACCGCCACCACACCATTTCCCCACATCTGTTGCCACCCTTTGCCCTCTTCACATTTCTATCTGCCCCCTTATATGTGACTGTCCAGAACCGGCCCTGTTGGATCACATGAATTATTTCAAGGAGGATGAATTCCTTGGAAATCTGTGTTTTCCTGTCTCATTTACAGGGTTTGTTAGTTAACATGTCAGAGGCATGAACAGGTGAGTTCATGTTGACATGAATTCATTCTCATCATGAATCTGCCTCTTGTTGTCTTTCTCAGAGTCTGTCAGGCTGGTGGACGGGTCGAACCTTTGCTCTGGAAGACTGGAGGTGAAATCTAACCAGCTGTGGTCCTCGGTGTGTGAAGAGGACTTTGACATGCAGGATGCAGAGGTGCTGTGTGGAGAGCTGAGATGTGGGACACCTTCAGTCCTGGAGGGGGGACTTTTTGGACCAGCAGAGTCTCCATTCTGGACTCAGGTGTTCCAGTGTGAGGGCCATGAGTCTTCCCTCCTGGACTGTGGACGCTCAGGGTCTGGAAACACCTGCTCACCTGGCAGATCAGTTGGACTCATCTGCTCAGGTGCAGCTTTGGTTCAGGTCCTCCTCCGTCCTGTTGCATATTCATGTATTAATGATCCTCTTGTCTCTGCTCAGATGCTGATGATGTCAGGTTGGTGGGAGGAGCAAACCACTGTGCTGGTAGACTGGAGGTGAAACACCTGGGAGAGTGGAGAGAAGCAGAGACAGACTGGTCCTGGACCCTGAAGGAAACAGCTGTGATATGTAGATGGCTGGACTGTGGTTCTGCTGTCTCAACACAGCAGAGAGACGCGTCCTCAGAACGACTCGTGTGGTTCATCAACTCTGAGTGTGTTCAGTCTACATCAACACTGAAGGAGTGTGTGAGATCATGGAACTATCCTGGTTCCTTCATCCAGGAAATCACCTGCTCAGGTAACATTATTGACACTAACAGTCATGTGACTGAGATCCAGGACAAGTTGACTTTGGCTGTTTACATGAACACAAATATTCCTCTGTTATTCTGACAATGACGATATCCCATTTTTAACCTTTATTTAACCAGAGGAAACTCCCTGAGTGACTCACATTTGCAGCACCACTATGATAATGTTCACAAAAACCAAAACAAGGTGCTCAGTTCAGCCACTGAGGGCCTTGCTCAAGGGCCCCATGGTGGTGGTAGTGAGGGAGGCAGCAGTGCTGCTTGTAGCTCAATCCTGGTGAGACAAAGGTGAAGTGTACTGATGTTTCCAGTAGCTTTTTAATCTGTTCAGCTTTCAGTTGTATTTTAACATAATTTACTGTCTCTCTGTTTCATTTTCGTGTTCAGAAAAAAACCTTCAGAGCTAAAAGACAGATAAATGAAATAAATTTATCTCTTAGAAAAACAACAATTTTAAACGTCAGATGTGCAACATGAACAATCTTCACAACAACGAACCACAAAAATTAGTCATGTTCACCCATAGTGTGCTCATGTGGTGAGGTAGAGAAGCTAACAAGACTGAGAAACAGTTGTGAGAGAAGCTCCTGTTAGCATAGCCTTCATCTCAACACTCAATCAAGTTCACTGATTCCCATAAATTGACATCAAACAAATGAAACACAGAATTCCTTGTTCCAGTTCCAGCCAGGAGCTTCAGTGTCTTTAACAGGATCAGCACACATCAGGAAAACCCTGTTTAACCTCACTTCATTCTGGGAAGGCATCAAATTGCTGCCTGCCAGATGTGCAAAACAAGAACGTAACTGGATTCCCTTCAAAATAAAATTCTCATGTCCTGAAAATTACCTGAACAAATTAAAACCCCTCAGGAAAATTTCCCTCAGAAACAGACCTACATGAGAGTCATTTACACTGCTTCTTCCTGCAAATCCTGAGGATTGAACCAGCAACCCTCCAATCACAAGTTAATATTTCTTAACTTTAAGCCACCAGTGCTCAAATTTGACAAGGGTTAAGATGGTGATGAAAACCAGAGATTCCAGTTGTGTTCTCTGATTTACACGTGTGGGATTTTAGATGATATAAGAGCATGTGAATTATTTCAAAGAGGATAAATTCCTTGCAATTCTAAATTTTCTTTTTCATTCTCAGGTTAAATTCCTTGGAAATCTGTGTTTTCCTGTCTCATTTCCAGGGTTTGCTAGTTAACATGTCAGAGGCATGAACAGGTGAGTTCATGTTGACATGAATTCATTCTCATCATGAATCTGACTCTTGTTGTCTTTTTCAGAGTCTGTCAGGCTGGTGGACGGGTCGAACCTTTGTTCTGGAAGACTGGAGGTGAAATCTAACCAGCTGTGGTCCTCGGTGTGTGAAGAGGACTTTGACATGCAGGATGCAGAGGTGCTGTGTGGAGAGCTGAGATGTGGGACACCTTTAGTCCTGGAGGGGGGACTTTTTGGACCAGCAGAGTCTCCATTCTGGACTCAGGCGTTCCAGTGTGAGGGCCATGAATCTTCCCTCCTGGACTGTGGACGCTCAGGGTCTGGAAACACCTGCTCACCTGGCCAATCAGTTGGACTCATCTGCTCAGGTGGAGCTTTGGTTCAGGTCCTCCTCCGTCCTGTTGCATATTCATGTATTAATGATGCTCTTGTCTCTGCTCAGATGCTGATGATGTCAGGTTGGTGGGAGGAGCAAACCACTGTGCTGGTAGACTGGAGGTGAAACACCTGGGAGAGTGGAGAGCAGCAGAGACAGACGGGTCCTGGACCCTGAAGGAAACAGCTGTGATATGTAGATGGCTGGACTGTGGTTCTGCTGTCTCAACACAGGAGAGAGACGAGTCCTCAGAACGACTCATGTGGTTCATCAACTCTGAGTGTGTTCAGTCTACATCAACACTGAAGGAGTGTGTGAGATCATGGAACTCTCCTGGTTCCTCCATCCAGGAAATCACCTGCTCAGGTAACATTATTGACACTAACAGTCATGTGACTGAGATCCAGGACAAGTTGACTTTGGCTGTTTACATGAACACAAATACTCCTCTGTTATTCTGACAATGATGAGATCCTGAATTTGATGAGGGTCATGTTGATGATGTGAAATACGGAATCCAGATGTTTCACTTTAAGAAGAGAGACCAGGGTGTCTCAAATACGTGTGTTTGTGTGTGTGTGTGTGTGTGTGTGTGTGTGTGTGTGTGTGTGTGTGTGTGTGTGTGTGTGTGTGTGAGTGTGTGTGTTTTGGGGGTTCAGCCTCATCAAGCAATAACAAGAGGAAGGTGAGTCAGGAAGGGAAGTTTCATGGTTCTTGTTTTTTCCGATGAGTTTAAGCAGGATTAGTAGTTGATAAAAATGGGTGAATATTGGAATGATGATTTCCTGATGTCTCCACAGAGTCTGTCAGGCTGGTGGGGGGGTCCAGTCTGTGCTCAGGCAGACTGGAGGTGAAGTCTAACCAGTCATGGTCCTCTGTGTGTGAGGAGGATTTTGGCCTGCAGGATGCAGAGGTGCTGTGTAGAGAGTTGGGGTGTGGGGCTCCGTCCCTCCTCCACGGGGGCCCGTATACAGACATGGAGACCCCAGTCATGGCAGCAAAATTCCAGTGTGGTGGAGATGAATCTGCTCTGCTAAACTGTGGAAGGTCTGGCTCAGTGAGGAAGACCTGCTTACCTGGGAAAAGCGTTGGCCTCGTCTGCTCAGGTGAAGGTCATAGATCTGCTTCATCTCACTGCTTTACTTCTACCACTCATGATTCCTGTGTCTGCTCAGAGCCTGATGGAGTCAGGATGGTGGGAGAGCCCAGTCGCTGTGCTGGGACCCTGGAGATCAAACACCAGGGAGAGTGGAGACCAGCGGCCCCTGGGGGTCCTGAATGGCTCCACCAGTCTGCCTCTGCAGTGTGTAGACGGATGAATTGTGGCTCTGCTGCTTTAACAAATAAAAGAAGGGACTCGCTATCCAGGCCTGTGTGGTGGATCAGGTCTTCTTGTGTCCAGTCAGCATCTGGACTGCGGGAGTGTGTACTGCAGACTGATAGAGTTCATAGTGATACCAGTCTGATGGTGGTGTGCTCAGGTAAAACTGGACATTCCAAACAAGCTGCTGCTTCCTCGATGACACCAGCACATCTGCTGATTCAGCCTTTCTTCTGCTCCCCCCTCAACAGATTTGCTGGTCCAGCCAAACATCTCCTTCTCTGCCTTCACTGACGGCGTCTCTGAGGTGAGGCAGCAGGAGACTCTGCTGCTCCGGGGCTCCAACTTCACCATCAGTTGCTCTGTTGAACCACAGTACCCAGGAGGCCTGTTCCAGCTCATCTTCTCCACCTCCAGCACGGCACAGAACTACACCCTACCAGCGCTCAAGCACTCCGCCCAGTTCCTGTTCTCAGCAGCAGACCACACCCACCGAGGGAACTACAAATGTCTTTATCACCTGTCCCATGTTTTCCCCCATCACTTCTCCTCTGAGAGCCAGGAGCTCCACCTCATCATAGCAGGTGACAACAGGACCAGCTGGAGTCAGACAGAAGAATGTGACCCTGACTACATTTACATGCACTTTCTACTCCTCTGTTCTCCTGCTTCTTGTTTTTAGCCTGAAAATGACAACATTCTGATGAAGCTGTTTACATGACTATGGAAAATAGTCCAGCTAGCTAATTCTAACTAGCTAGGCTAGTCTGAGAGATGAAGGGCGGAGCTAAAGTTCACTGTCAAATTGATCATTTTCTTGACAGTCCAACAGGCACCTTAAGAACAACTTTGGACTCAAATGCCTCGTTAAAAAAGAAATCTATAAGTCCAAGGAAACAAGCACCTTGGTACAATTGAGAAAGCAGACACCTGTAAAGTGTCATGAGATAACTTTTGTTGTGATTTGGTGCAATATAGATAAAACTGACTTGACTTGTCATTTGTTTGTGTCCCGTCCAGTTAAAGTGTCTCACACTGTGAGACACTACAGTTTTAATTCCTCCTGAAGTTCATTCATGACAGAAAAGCCTCAAACCTAAATAATATTGGTCTGTCCTACGTTTTCATTGAGAAATGCTCAGTTTTGAAAACCCACCCAGAATAAACTCTTTCTAGAATCCTGATTAAATCTGGACTGTTGTCATTTTCAGAATAACAGTGGAACGATGGCGGACGTGTAAAAGTAGTCTGTGTTAAATGAATCCACCAACCTTCTGGGAAATATGCTTCTTGTCCATCATCCCCAGAACCAGACAAGGAGACAGAGACTCTTCTCTAGAGAGCTGAGACCCTCGCTAGTTAGCTTAGCACATTGAATCGTAGCGGTTGGGAAGTGTTAGCAAGTGTTAATAGTTTCTCCAGAAACATTTGTTCGTCCTATCATTTGCTCACGTGAAGGTCCCACTTCAAACTCAGTGTCAGAACGAACCTGACAGGAAACGATCTCGTTGCAAGAGGCCCCAGACTTGAACTGGACAGTTTGAACAAACGGGAAACAAAGAGAGAGGAAACTGCATGAGGTTCAACACGTTGGTGAAATTAAACCAAGAATGTTGTAATTACATGTTCTGTGTGTCCATGAGGGAGCTGAGACCAGCAGAGACCAGCAGACCATGAGTTAGCTCAGCATAATGAATGGTAGTGAGTGGGAAGTGTTAGCATCAACTGTCTCAGGATCATGATGTTGGTTTGTCCTGCAGTCCTCCTCCTCCTCCTCCTCCTCTCTTCCAATGTCGGCCATGATCAGTAGCAGCAGTCGCTCTCCTGCTCCAACAAACATTTGGTTTTGGTGGCCAAATCACTGCTCCCAGTCAGGAAAGTAGTCCCAGCTATGTGTCTGATTCTAAAATTAGAATGTCTGTTAAAAGTGATCCACAAGCCCAGATATATGAATGCAGGTGTAGCGGCTCCAGACTGAGGGGTATCTGGACGCTACATGTGATACCCAGGATGAAGACTGAGGATCAATGAAGAGAGAGGCAATGACTGTTTGGGACTTTTATGCTAACACTTCCCACTTCCTACCATTCATTGTGCTAAGCTAATTAGCATGAGCCTCAGCTCCAAGAGAAGGGTCTCCATCTTCTAGTCTGGCTCTGGGGATGATGGACAATCAGAGACTTCTCCTAAAAGTTAGCGTGTTCCTTTAACATGCAGCCTTCCATCAAGAACCTTCAACCATCAACATGTCTGTGGTGGTCAGTGGTGATGTCATTGATCAAATGTGATGATTCTAAATGTTTTTCAGTGCCTTTAAGTGATTTCATCATCAGAGCGTCCATCCACCTTCTGATCCTGGGGTCATGTCCTGTCTTCTTCTACCGCTACTTCAAGGTAACACGACGTAGCTTCGTAGTCCTTGGCTATGAGCAGTTGTTTCAGCAGCAATTGGAGGTCTGAGCTGTCATGTCTTCCAGGCCAAAATGGAGCGGCAGGCCGGACACCAGGAGAACATTGAACTCAACGCTGGTGATGCTACAGAGGAAGGCTTGGTTGATGAAGAGGCTGGAGTTCACCACCAAGACATCACGGACGTGTGACTGCAGCGCCGCCACAACTGAGCTCCAGGCTTCTTCTGCTTTCACCGTGATGATGTTTAAAGCAACAGGACGTCTCCTCATTGCAGTCTTTTAGTTTTCCTCATGTTTTCATGATCGTCCATCTCTGTTCTCAAGGTCAAGTCTCAGTTCCGGCCTGTTTTATCAGATAGATCAAAGGTTATTGAAGGTCCCTGAAATGAAAACTCCATGTTCTCAGTTCTGATCCTGCATCTCTGTGGTCATGGCTCATTTATCTCTCCACACATGACAAACCAAAAACTTTTCCAGTGTTTTTACATCAGACTCCCGGTTTTTCTTTTTTTCTCTTCCTGTTAAAACAATCCAAACATTTGAGGACTCATCCTTCCCTCAGTGGTGTCGACTCATTTTCCATCCAATGGAAACGTCTCCTCAGATTTGGATGCCCCTCCCCCATCCACCATGTGATGCACTGTGGCCCCAAAATACTTTTTTCCCATAAACATCCAAGAAGAAGTGGCTGCAAAACATTGGATTGATTGTTTTAGTCTCTACAGCCCAAACTGACTCGTTCCACTGACAGAATAAAACTGATGGAAAGTCTGAAGGGACCATGATTCCATTTTTGTACCCACTTTTGTTAGCAGCAAGCTAACCACAAGTAGCCAGAGCAGGTCAAGTGAACATGTTCTGCTGTGCGGGGGTGCGTTCACTGCTTCTGGCTCATGTAGAGGTCACATCCTGTCACATGACCCATGAGGACAGAGGTTCTGTTCATCATCAGAACTGTTGAGGAGCCGTCTGAGCACATTTTGATGAAAAATAATCACAAAATCAACTTTAAACAAGTTCCCATCTACCAGCATAGCAGAGATCAGCTCATGGTCCAATACTGGGCCTCCTCCTGATTAGTAGGCTGGATTTTTACAGTGAACATTTGAAGTCACCAAATGAGAGATGGAAACAAAATGAAGTCCAGTTTGATGCTGGAAAACCACTTCTTTGACAAAACTGTGTTTTTCTCAGCTTTCGTTAAAAAAATGACAGTTTTTCATGAAACCATCCTTCATTCAGGTGTTGATGAAAAATATAAGAGACTCCCTGACAACAAATCTTTTGAAATGAAAACAGACACCTTGGTCTTTGTTCTGATGAGCTCTGATGTTGTTCAACTGTTGGTCTCTGAGCCTCAGCACCCCTGCCTGTTTGAAGGCGTATTCTGTCCAAGTAGAGCTCATGATGTGTTCATCTGACCAAAATAAAAATGGATGAAAATGTCAAGAACCTCCCTCCCAAATGTGATGTCTTCAACTGAAACACCTCTGGAACATTGAGAGGTTTCCTCCTCCAACAGTCCTGTCTTCTTACCAGCTTTGCTCTCTCACTGCTGTTTAGTGTTGGAGAGATTTTGTTCTGTGACACCTGTGAGGAAGAGACTTCTATTCTTCTTTATGATGTCATGACCTGATTTCTGGAGTGAAAGTAGTTAGTGTGATGTCATAATGAGCTCCATGATTTTCTGTTATTTTTGGTAAGAGTTTCATTGTTTCACCTGTACATGCGTAGTTACACCAGAAGGGGGCAGTTTAGCTCATAGAGTGCTTGGTGACATGAAAAATCTGTAAATAAAAAAAATTGTTCTTCTTCTGTGGTGGTTCTGCTGATGCTTCCAGTTCTTGCCAATGCTGAAGTAATAAAAGAAGGTGTTGTCCAGCAATGCTGTCTGTCTTCATGGTGTCTCATTGATTCCTTCATCTACATATCAGGCCACAGCAACAGTGCTGTCCCTCACTACACAACATTGACACTGAGATTCCCACTAATGATGAGTCAGCACATCCTGACTGTTATGATGACCTCAGCCTGAATGCTCCTCCTTCCTGAGATGCCAGACCTCAAAGGACTCCAGTT
Organism: Aulostomus chinensis; assembly: GCF_037954235.1. Classification (NCBI taxonomy): domain Eukaryota; kingdom Metazoa; phylum Chordata; class Actinopteri; order Syngnathiformes; family Aulostomidae; genus Aulostomus; species Aulostomus chinensis. Next base: position 29,411,449 of record NC_141323.1, read on the forward strand.
TGACTCAGAGTCACTTCTTCTTCTCTTGGACAAATAAATGGATGAACAAACACTAACATATCAATCATGATTTAAACCCACTGGCAAAACCAATGTTTCCACTTTGTTGATTTTTACAATTTCCTTTAATAAATACAAGTGGGTGGAGCCCAGATGGTCCAAACCTGTTTCCTGTCTCCTGTCATTGTGGAGAGTCTCTGTTCTGTCCTGCTGCTGTCCAGTTGTCTCAACTGAGCCAACTCAGACTCACACCCTCTTCATCAAAACATGACGTTTGGTTGAGTCCTGTCACATCAACAGGTGACGTGGAGGAAGTCATCAGGAGACACGGCGATGTACAGCTATGTGACATCAGCAGAACTGTGGAAGTTTATACTGAGTCTCCCGATGACAAGTGGCAGTATACAGATACTAAAGAGGGTCTGAGCTGAAACTGAACCTTGGGAACTTCAACCTTTGATCTCAGAGTTTTGTGTTTGATCTTAGAACTCCTTCTTTGATCTCACCTTGATTTCTCAATGATTTCTTTGTGGACACAAATTGTCTTTGATCTCTCAGTCTTCTTCTGTAACCTCACCAGTTGAAGCTTTCTCACCACTTGGATCTCATGTTTCTGACATCTCTGAGCTTGTTGGTCGACCTCTGGCTGAGGCCTCTCAAAGATGGCCGGGGGAACCACCCGGGCTGGTCCTGGAGCATCGTTGAGCACCGGCTGAGGACCAGGAGGATGATGGCAAGTGTCCATATGAGGCGCAGGTGGCAGGACTGCTGGATGTGCGTCGTGAACCCCTTCCCCTGGGCGTGGCACATTCTTCAGTCGTTTCGCATGCCAGCGAGACCCATCGCTGAGCATGAATGTGGCTGGACCCAGCTGGCGACGGATTTGGAGAGGCTGAGACCAGTATGACGCCATCTTGTTGCACCGGTGGGGCCGCATAGCTCGGACCCAGTCACCGACTCGGAGAGCGGTCCCTTTAACTCTGCGCTTTTGGTTGAAGTGCTTCTGCATTTGACGCTGGCACCTTTTGACGGACGCTTTGATTTGCGCATGGGAGCGGCCAATGGCAGGTGTTGCTGTGCCTTGCACCCTGAGTCTGTCGAGCGGCAGCTGCATTTCTCGACCCAGCATTAGGAATGCTGGAGAGGCTCCAGTTGTGGTGTGTTGGCTAGCCCGGTAGTGCATCAGGGTCTGAGTGAGTGCAGTCTGAAAACCACACCCCTGGGCCATGTGTGCCCGAATGCCATTCAGACTTTGATTAAGGCGTTCAACGCCCCCATTTGCCTGGGGATTGTAGTAGGCAGTGCAGATGTGCTTTATCCCCCTCTCCCTGAGGAACGCTGAGAAGTCTGCGGAGACAAACTGGGGCCCGTTGTCCGTCGTGATGGCCCGAGGCAGACCCCAGCGTGCAAAAAGTCCCTCCAAGACATCTGTGACGACCTGGGTTGTAACGGTGCCAGTCGGGAACACCTCAGGCCACTTTGAGTGAAGGTCGTACAGGACCACCAGGAAGCGCTGATGGTGAGGGATCCCTCGTCCATGGATCTCGCCGCAGACGTCAAGCTGAAGATGGTCCCACGGGCGGGAGGGACATGGCACTGGTTGTAGGGGCGTTGGCGCTGGAGGTCTGGTCTTGCCACTGACCAGGCATGGTGCACAATCCCGAACCAGCGCCTCTATGTCACGGTCGATGCCAGGCCACCAAACCAGGTCCCTGCACCGCTGCTTGAGCTTCACAATGCCGAGGTGTCCTTCATGCGCCATTGACAGCACACACCCACGCAGTGATAGGGGGACCACTGTGCAAAGGCCCCTGGACACACACACATCGCTCCAGCAGGAGAGTTCGTCACGGACCCTGGAAAATGGGGTGAGCTCATCAGGGACTTTAGCCGGCCATCCTGAGCGTATGTACGTGCGTAGGGTGGTCAGCATCGGGTCGCACTCCGACTCCTTCTGGAGCTCCTCCAGAGACACTGCTGGCTGGAGAGGTGGGTAAAGCATCTGGACGAGGTCCGGTTCTGAGTTGTTAGCCTGCGAGACGACTGGCGCTGGGCCATCAATAGACCGTGAGAGCAGGTCAGCGACCACGTTGTCCCTCCCTGGGGTAAACTTTGGCTCGTAGTCGTACTGCCTCAGACGTTCCGCCCACCTGTGCAGGCGCAGGGGCTTGTGGCCTGAGCCCGAAGTCATCAGCAGGGCGGTCAGGGCCTGGTGATCCGTTCGAAGGACGTAGCGGCGCCCGTACAGGTAGAGATGCCACCGTTCCGAAGCCCAAACACACGCAAGTGCCTCGTGTTCACCCACGGAGTAGCGCTGTTCTGTTGGCGTCAGAGCCCTAGAGGCAAAGGCGACAGGTCTCTCCACCCCACCCTGCAGCTGCGACAAGACCGCTCCGATGGCCCGAGCCGAAGCATCACAAGTGACAAACGTCTGGCAGTCCGGGCTGAAATGGGTCAAAACGGGGGGCGTTGTGAGCTGCTCCTTCAACGTCCGCACCGCCTCCGAGCATGCAGCCGTCCAGTCCCATGGTTCGTCCTTCTTGAGCAGCTGGCGTAGGGGAGCAGTAGTCTGAGAGTAGTGTGGCAGGAACCGGAGGTAGTAGGCAGTCATGCCCAAAAATGAAGCGACCTGGGAGGCTGAGACTGGCTCCGGAATCTTGTGGATGGCATCCACATTGGACTGGAGGGGAGAGATCCCTTTGGCTGACAGACTGAACCCCACAAAGTCGATGGCCGGCGCAGCAAAACAGCACTTTTCCACATTCAGCGTCAGGTGGTTCTCCATGAGAGCCCGGGCCACTCTCTGAAGGCGTCTGTTGTGCGTGTCCATGTCCGCAGCATGGACCACGATGTCGTCAAGGAAGATGGCCACCCCAGGTATGCCTGCCAGGATGGTGGTCATGACCTTCTGAAAGCAACTTGGGGCAGAGCTCAGGCCAAACGGCATCCTCGTATACCGGAAGACCCCGGCGTGCGTGACAAAAGCCGTAAGGTCTCTGCTCGCTGGATGAAGTGGCACCTGCAGATAGCCCTGGCGTAGGTCGAGCTTCGTGAAGACTGTAGAGCCGTAGAACAGTGCTGTGAGCTCTTCCGAAGTTGGCAGCGGGTACCTGTCAGGGATGACGGCCTTATTCACCAGACGGAGGTCCACACAAATCCTGATCCCTCCGGATTTCTTTCTTGCAATGACGAGGTTGGAGATCCATGGGGCGGCATTCACTTGTTCAATGATCCCCAACTCCAGGAGGGACTCCAGCTCCCGGGTGACATCATCTCTCAAAGCAAGAGGAATCCGGCGCAGGGGCTGGACCACTGGTGAGACATCCGGGTTCACCAGAGGCCTGTGAGTGAAAGCCGTGGCACAGCCCAGACCGTCGAAAAGGGTAGGCCACTTCTGCTGCCAGGCGGAGTCAACGTGGTTAATGGGGGAGCCAGCGTCATCCGTCAGTGCGAATCCCAGGCCCGTGAACAGGTCCAGACCTCGGAGGTTAGCCCCTCGTTTGGCAATATGAAAGGGAAAGGACGGTAAGTGCTTGGAGCCGTAGTGAACTGGGATGCGAAGCACACCCAGGACGTCAATCCTGGAGCTGTCGTAGCCGCACAGAGCGGCAGCAGGCTGTTCCAGTGGTAGGTGTGAGAAGAAACGGTAATACGTGGAGGCATTGAGGAGAGAGGCAGCCGCGCCCGTGTCCATCAGTAACGGAAGCGTCACATCGGCCAATTGCACTGAGCACGTTTTGAATGCAGCCCGCGCTGTAGACACATTCCTAATCTCTGTGTGGCTGTTGTAAGCAAGGGCGGGCCCTCTGGTGGTTGGCAGAGGTGCTGGGGAAGAGCGGCACATCTTGGAAAAATGATTTTGTTTTAAACAGTTTCTGCACTTTTGCCCTCTGGCAGGGCAATTTTGTGCCCCAGAACTGTGTGAGGTGGAGCCACAGTTGCCACAGACACGCTTTCCACTCTGCCTCCGTGCAAGTTGCACCGGGAAACTGTCTTCCGAGTGATGCTCCAGGGGGCGCGCATTCGCCAGCAGCGCCGTGCATTCAACGGCCGTCTCAACTTGCAGCGCGATTTCCACCGTTCTGTCCAGCGTCAAACTGTCCGGTTCAAGCAGCAGCTTCTCTCTCGTCTTTTCACACAGCACTCCCTCAATAAACTGGTCTCGGATTATTTGTTCCAGCAGCGCGCCGTAATCGCACGAGCGGGCCATGTCCCTCAGGTTAGTGACGTAATCTCGGACCGACTCACTCAGTGCAAGGTAGGGCGCAGGCGGGGGTAAATTTATACTAAAATCAGCCATCCTCGTCGCCAATATTATGTCCAGAAAATGAATGAGAGAGACGGGAGCGTCAACCGAACGTTTAGTTTCTTCTGCCAGTCACTCTTACAACCCACACACACCAAAAAAAACAAAAGCACACTTCCTTAATGGAACTTCAACATAAAAGTACCTTTCTTTTGTAACTGCCATTGTTCCTTATTACTAAGCAGTGACAGCCACCTCCCATGTACAAGACTGTCAGTGCATATGTAACACTCTGCTTCAGTATAACGGAGACTCTCCAAACTGAAGCTGATCCAGGACCAGCTCAGGAGGAGACATGGAGAAGACAGGCTCTCTGATTTCATGCTGCTGTCTATTGAGAGGAACATCCCAGTTGACTCAAACAAGGCTGCTGATGTCTTCAAACCCAGGACCAAAAGAAGAATCCTCCTCTGAGTCCACAGACCTGAGCATCGCTGCTCTGACTACCACGTTACCTCCTGGTTATCAGTGTGAAGTCAGTGGTGAGGTAGTCAGTTGTTCCTGGTGTTTTATTCCAGAGGCCTGGTAGTTAAACACTGAATTAAATAATTTTAATTCTTTACTTGAAGTTTCATGCTGTTTTGCTGGAAATGTTTGACAACTTCTTGCATGTTGGTGCCCCATCACACACAACAGGTGCACTTGTACTCTTTTCACCTCTGACCCACAAACATTCCACCAGTGAACGTCCAGAAATTGAAGCATAAACAGTTCAGCAACAATGAATTCTTCAAATCCTCCTCTGAAATCAGAGATGAATCTTTACCTGCTTAGGCCTGCTTCAGAGCAAATTGTGAAACCTTCAACACTCACATTCCTGTTCTTGTCACAATCCTGCTCTTCTAAATCAAGGCCTGTTCAATAAATGGTAGAGCAGAGTGGAGCAGAGGAAGCGTGCTGGGCCAAGAACCCAGAGGTTGATGGAACAAAACCATCCTCTGCTGAAAGAAAGGAGCAAAATAAACCTGATTGTTTTGAAATGTGAATCTGTTAAAAAGAGGTGGAAATGGTGATGTAGTCAGTTGTTCCTTTTGTTTTATGACAGAGGCCTCATTGTTAATTAAATAATTTCAATTCTTTACTTGAAGTTTCACTGTTTCATTCAAAATGGATGACAACTTCTTGCATGTTGGTGCCCCATCACACACAACAGGTGCACTTGTACTCTTTTCACTTCTGACCCACAAACATTCATAGTCTTCCAGTGAACGTCCAATTATCTTCTGAAATCAGTGATGAATCTTTACCTGCTGAGACTCATTATCTCTGACTGTGACTAGCATGTGCTAGCAGAATACAGCAGTCCTTCTTCATTATCTGTCTTTGTCTCTGACCAGCTCTCCTGCTCTCTTTCCTCCTACCAGTCAAAGCAGACATCTGCACCAACTGATCTTGGATCTGCTGCCTGTTCTTGCCTGGTAAAAGAAGGAACCAGAACCTGGTTCTACAGGCTGAATTAACTCAAGGACGTTGGCCAGCCGAGGCAGTTGAAACCTTATTTGTCCAAATAGAGAAAAAATAAGTCTGATTGTTAATGAAAGATGTCATCATGGCTTTGAAACTATGGTTGGGGACAAGCCAACATGAGCACATTCATGGAAGAATAGAAATAAAAACAGGAAGTGTTAGTCAGCAAGTACTCACCAGTCTTTCTTTTGGACCTAAACACCTCAGGGACACACTCTCTAATCAGATCACTACTCTCGATGGCATCACCTTGACCCCGAGTACAACTGCAAGGAACCTTGGGGTCATTTTTGACCAGGACCTTTCCTTCAGCTCCCACATAAAACATGTGACCAGGACCGCCTTCTTCCATCTGCGAAGTATTGCTAAGATTAGGAATATCCTTTCCCAGAGTGATGCTGAGAAACTGGTGCATGCATTTATCACTTCTAGGCTGGACTACTGCAACTCTCTCTTGTCAGGATGTCCTAAATACTCCCTAAAGAGTCTCCAGCTGGTCCAGAACGCTGCAGCGAGGGTTTTGACGGGAGTTAAGAAGAGAGAACACATCTCTCCCACTTTAGCTTCTCTCCACTGGCTTCCTGTAGGATCTAGAATCGACTTCAAAATCCTTCTGCTGACTTATAAGGCTCTCAATGATAAAGCTGCATCGTATTTGAAAGAGCTCATTAGTCCCTACTGTCCGACCAGAGCACTCCGCTCCCAGAATGCAGGTCTTTTCGTGATTCCCAGTATCAATAAAAACAGACTGGGAGGTAGAGCCTTTAGTTACCGGGCTCCTCTACTTTGGAACCAGCTCTCTCCATGGGTCAGAGAGGCAGACACTTTAACTACGTTTAAGTCCAGGCTTAAGACCTTCCTCTATGACAGAGCCTTCAGTTAGGACTGGTTCAGGTAGCTCTGAACCATTGATAGCTATGCTGCTACAGGCTTAGACTGCTGGGGGACACATCAGGGTACATGGAGCCCTTCCCTCCTCTCCTCTCCTCTCCTCTCCTCTCTTCTCCTCTCCTCTCCCCCTCTCTCCCTCCCCCCCCCCCCCCCCCCCGCAAATTTTTGGAACTGTCATTACCACTACTTGTTGCACTTTGCAGTTTGGCCTTGGTGTCTCGCAGTCTCTCTGTTTCTACAGATCCACCAGAGCTCCAACCGCTGCCTGCATCACCCCCCCCCCACCCCCCCTTTATTCCCTACTGTTACACCGGCCTGCGCTCCCATTCCATGAACCAGTCTGCCATCCAGTCCCCCATCAAGCTGGCTTGCTCTCCCTGCCTCCCCTTCCAGAAGCTTCCTTCTTCAGCTGTTATTAACATTTCCGTGTTTCCCACATTTTGCATTGTAAACTGTTTTCTTGTCTGTAGCAACATCTACTGCACGTCTGTCCATCCTGGGTGAGGGATCCCTCCTCTGATGCTCACCCTGAGGTTTCTCAGATTTTTCCCTGTTAAAAGGGTTTTCTATGGAGTTTTTCCTCAGTCGATGTGAGGGTCTAAGGGCAGAGGATGTTGTTATGATGCCATGTGAAGCCCTTTGAGACAAACTGTTTGTGAAAACGGGCTATACAAATAAAATTGCCTTGCCTTGCCTTTCACTATCATACTTGATTCTAGTGGGAAAAAAATGGCTGCGGCTGACTGTGCTGCCTGTTGGTGGATCACTCTTCGCCATCCTCACAGGCCTTGACGGAACCAAAAAGGCGAGTTCCTGGAGAAGATCTTCCAGGGGGTCCAGGTTAAAGCGGTGCCCCAGCTGGCACCAGGATCTGACCCAGGTCCTGCATGTGAGATACTGTCAGTTCTGTTCTGCCCTGCTCACAACCACAGGCTGGTGTTGAGGCCTGCAGCAACCAGGGCCCCAGTCACCAAATGTATAAAGGCTGGTCATTGTGGCAGTGGGAGGAGTCAAAATGAAGACAGACCAATGTGAGCAGGACGTGACTGGAAAAGTAAGAAGAACTTGACCATGTTTCCTACAGTACCCAGGAGGCTTGGTAGTTGTTGAAGGAAGCTCCAAAAGCAAAGAGCAGACAGCAGGATATAAAAAGAAAAGATCCAGACACTAAAACTACAAGTAGAAAAGAGATGAAATACTAAAAGCTTTGGAAAGATACTACAAGGTTGTATATACATTATTATATACACTACTATTCTCATTGACTCCTAAAGAGGGAAAGGAACAATTAGAATGTGGATCAGATCAGCTGATTTTAGTGTTCAGTCCATCCCTCCATCCACTTTCTATTCTTATCCTTTAAGGGTCACGGGGGGGGGGGGGGGGGGGGGGACGATCCCAGGTGACATTGGGCAAGAGGCAGGGTTCACCCTGGACAGGTCACCAGTCCATCAGGAGAAATGAGGTGGTCGGTATCATGCAACCTAAACTAAAACTTCAGTCAGATCAAATTCAGATTAAAGCAAGAGTCTCCAGATCAAAGTCAGAATTCCTGATGATGTCATCAGGGTTTGACAGTAACTAGAATTCTGTCTTTGATCTCAGGAGGACAAGAAAGAAACACAATTGAGAAAAGTATATGAGAGCACGATGGCATGATGTTGCAGTGGTTAGCAATGTGGCCTCAAAGCAAGAAGGTTCTGGGTTTGAGTCCCGGCTCGGGTGCGGAATCTTTCTGTGTAGAGTCTGCATGTTCTCTCCAGGTACTCCGGCTTCTTCCCACCGTCCAAAGACATGCAATTTGGGACGAGGCTGATTGGACGCTCTAAATTGACTGAAGGAGTGAGTGTGAATGGTTGTTCGTCTCTGTATGTTGGCCCTGTGATGGACTGACGAACTGTCCAGGGTGAACCCCGCCTCTCGCCCGTAGATGCTGGGATAGGCTCCAGCTCCCCTGCGACCATTAATGTAGGTGTTTTGTGAATTGCATGCATCATGAAATTATTGTTGGTCTCTTTTCTAGCAACAGTCTCACAGTGGCAAGACAAGAACACTTCCACGTTGACAGTTTGTTCAACACCAAACTTTATTCAGTACCATGTTGTCAAACACTGGAACATCCACAGCACCTGAACAGGGACTTGAACCATGGACCCTCAGATTAAAAGTCTGATGCTCTACCGTCTGAGCTACTCAGGCTTTTTCTACAGCATTTAGACAGGAAAAGAAACACCTGTGAAGGTCAAACAGATGCTTTCTTGACTTGTTCAATCCTCCATGTTAAAGTCCACCATGCTTTTGATTGGCTCTGATTCTCCGTGGCAAAATCCAACAAGAGGCTCCAAAAATGTCTTGAATGTCATAAGAATGCACAGGACAAGATGTTCGTTTCCTTCATGTCTGCAGTTCCTCCACTGGAAAGTAAAGTCAATGCTGTTCCTCTGCTGAAACCTGGGATCGGACCAGGGACCTTTAGATCTTCAGTCTAACGCTCTCCTAACTGAGCTGTTTCAGCTCTGAGGGAGGGCCCTGCTTCTCTCATTTTATAATCTCTTCCACGCTCACTAGAACTTCGAGAGGATTTGAGCTTCTGAAGTCATGACACATTGAACAGTTCGACAGGACCATTTTTGATGAATGTCTGAATCACACAAGCCTTTTTTGTTTGTCTTCTTCCCAGTTGCCTCAACATTGTGTGAGCCAATAATTCCACATCTGTACCAGACACACCTCTTGTTGGTGGGTTTTATGGATCTTTCTGTTCTAACAGTGTCTTTTATCTTAAATATGCCACTTTCACATGAAAACATCAATAACAGGACAATATCAATACTATTATTGCTGCTGTTGCTGTTGTTGGTTGTGTGTCTGTCTTCCATCCCCCTGTCCCTCTGTCTTTCTCTCTGCTTGTCTTTCAACCTCATCTTGTTCCCCATCTTTTTGTCATTCTCTCCCTCCTTTCTCTCTGTCTTTTGTCTTTTCTTCTCTATATTTGTCTTCTGCTGCTCCAGGATCAGCTTCTATCACTCAGTGGTCCAGAACCATTATGAAGCCTGATCATGAATGTGAGCAAAGCTCTTGGAACAGGCCTGCTGCCACCACAACTAAGATCCTGCAGGTCACTAGAAACTCCAGTGTCCAGCTGACAAGTGGACTTTCCTCTGATCTGTGGTGGTGCTGAGTTTAGCAAACATCTCCAACAAGAAGATGAAGGAGGCCATCAACTCCTCCAAGCTCAACATCTATACTGGCTTTACTGGGAAATCAGGAGGTCAAACCAGATCTCTACCCTCCACCTCAGATGGTTTCTACTCAAAGAGATGAGGGACCAGTTCAAACCAGTTACCTGGAGCTCCCTTAAGCCATTGTCCCATCAGCTAACATCTGGATCTGGACCTGCACCGGTGCTGTCTTGTGTCTTGAGTCCCCAGAGTTTGTTGAACCAGAGAAGATTCAACTGGTGACGGTTGTCCAACCAAGCGTTAAGGTGAGCCTGCATTGTCTGATCTGGAGCTAACAGGGGAATTAGCAAGTGCTCTGACTGTTCTAGATTTGCTGCTTAGTTGAATTTGAATTTATTTGTTAAAATGTTCCAGTTTCTATGAGGTCAGGGAAGATTGGTGTGGATCTAAAGGTCCCTGGTTGGATCCCAGGACATTGTTTTGGCTCATTTGAACATTTTCAAACCCTCGTTGCTCAGATTTTACATTAATTTGATCGTGACTTTTGGACAAATGTTTTGTTTATTAATTAAATAATCACTTCAATTATGAATTTTATTGAGTAAACCAGACACACACGCGCGCACAAACACACACACACACACACACACACACACACACACACACACACACACACACAGCCTGTCTTTGGTATAAAATGGTCTGTCAGGTTCTCTCGAGTTGGAAGATTTCTCTGACTCCATTGTGAATAAAGAGATTCTTCATCTGACACCTGAGTATTGATCCACTGATTCCTCTGATCCACCTCTTTCTGCTCCAGCAAGACTGACATGGATGAGGTGGGTCCATGTCATCCAATCAGTAGGTTTCTCTTCTCAATTAGTTTTCTTCATCCCAGTTTAGATTGATTCTTCTCAGCCTCATGAAGGAGCATCTGATCAGGTGTTTGACTGCTTGTTAGTTGTAATTCCATAGATTTTAATCTCAGATGTTATAGAATTAATAAGAACATCTTAAAGACCTTTGTCCAACACTTGAAACTCACCTGTCTGTCGAGGCCCAACTGGCCTTTGGTAGTGAGGTGGTGGATGCATGTGTATGAAATGAGGCTCGTGTTGCTGTGAGGAGCCACTAGAGGGAGACACCTGTCATTCCTCCCTGCTGACAATGAGGCTTCACAGCTGCATTTGAAGCTGTCCTTTATGAGTCACAACTGTCTTGAGCTCAGGAGCCAAACTCACTGAAAACATATGCAAGTGGTTTTGGACAAAAGCGTCTGCTCAATGAAATTGTAGGATTGTAGACTTCTATAAATGTAGAATATAATTGTAGAAATGCTCTCTCTCACCACCCCCAATGTCTGTGCCAGGGTCTCTGGCCAGTGGTCAATGGGCTCCTATCACCTGCCCAGGATGGATCAATCTTGCTTGTCTTTGTAATTCTGCACTTATTAGAGACCTGGAAACAAAGGAATGCTGAAAAAGAGAAAATAGGACCTCACACAAACGGGCTTGTGACATAATTTTAAATAACTGTGTAAATGTGAATCTTTTACAAATGTGTGTGTGAATGTGGTTGTTGTGGCCGAGTGGTGAAGGCGATGGACTAGAAATCCATTGGGGTCTCCCTGCTCAGGTTGGAGTCCTGCCAACAACGTTAAAGTGTTGATGTTCTGGAGGAGACAACATCTGATCTTTGTTAGATCCACGAGTCAAAGGTTTTCTTTAAAGGGCTGCAGCAGCTGAGAATGAGGGAGAGACAGAATTACAAACCATCTTAGTGAGGACATTTTGAAAAATGATGACATTTTGCCACAGTTATTATTGACTTTGAACACTGCAAAAATATCCCTTCTCCAAAAACCCTGCTCTTTAACTTTGTACCCAAGTTGTCTCCTCATCAGGCACCACAGTGTCCAGGATGTTCAGTCAAAAAGTCATTAGTGATTTTAAAAATGTCCATCAAACACAAAATAAGGCTTCAAATAGGTAAAATCACCATCTGTAGACTGGACCAATATGCTGATGTGATCCTTTGATTAGTTTAGGATCAGTCAGAGATCAAAGACTGAAGCAGGAGATCAATGCTCAGAACCCAGAGATCAAAGACAGAATTCAGACATCAGAGACAGAATTCAGACATCAAACACATACCTGATGGAGGCTCCAACCCCCCCCCAGACAGTTTCCATGTAAGTCGTAATTTTTTTTTTTAAAGCGCCAAATCACAACAAATGTCATCTTCTTTTTATACTTTTTATTAAAGATTGAAGCTCCATACAAGACAGAGTTTGTCGACAACAACATCACAACCTGGGAAGCGTTCACTTCTTTTGACGGACAGCTTTGATTTCAGGTTCGACCTCTGTAAAATTGAAAGTAAAGTAAATGAAGCACCTGTGAAGGTAAAACTGATGATGTCATGACTTGTTCAGTCCTCCAACATTAAAGTCCAACAAGCTTTTGATTGTCTCTGATTCTCTGTGGCAAAATCCAACAAGAGGAAACAGAAAATCTTGAGGTTGTCTCACTTTTTTTTTTTAAAGAAACTCTGCATAGGACAGTGATAGGATGCTTGTTTCCTTGGATGAAAAAGTCTGGTACTCTCATCTTCTTAAACATTTACTTGTTCAATCAGGACAAGAGAATCTGAGCTTGGATGTCATTTTGTAGTAAAAGGTGAATTAAACTTGTAAACATCAGCTGGTGTTCACTCTGATGATGTATCGATGGTCTGTATTCTGCCTTCTGTAGCACGAAGGGGAAGAAGCCTGATTATGTCAGAGTTGTGTTCAGTGGCTCCTGCTGGGTCCATTTCTGACAAATAGGCTCCAAAGAGTTCAGTTGTTAAAAAGGTGAGGATTGCCATCAGCAGACGAGGTGGCCGAGTGGTTAAGGCGATGGACTGCTAATCCATTGTGCTCTGCACACATGGGTTTGAATCCCATCCTCGTCGTGAGCGACTCTGGTTTCTACTCCAACATTATGGAATTACTGTGAGGCTTTTAACTGACACAGATACCAGTTGAGTCAACTTCTCTTTCACAACCTGACTGAAACAACTCTGACACTTAGAGCTCACATGTGTCAATCACCTCTGGAGAAGATCCCGCCCCCACAGAGCCACAAATCCTCCCATCAGTGAAGAAAACTGAAGACGCCTCTTGGATGAGAGCTGAAGCGTCTTCAAGAAACCTGAAACAGTCCACTTGGTACGTTTAAATAATTCTACAATCCTACAATTTCTTTAAGCTCTTGTCCAAAGCCACGTGCATGTATCACATGTATATAATATATATGTGATACTCTTTCATCGACTCATGAACCAAAAATGCAGTCTAATACCAGTAAATTTGTGCAGAAAAAAACATATTTTTTAATGTATTTTCTTTCAATTCACATTTTGTCCATTAACTTCATAATCACTCTTCTCAGTCACCATCTCATCACATGACTAAAGTTTGGGTTCTGCATTGGTGGTAAAATATCCTTCCATGCCCCTCACTAGTTTGCACACAGAAAAGCATATTTTACTGGTTTCAAATCTCTTAGTGTGTTCTCTCACTTAAACCAGCTGTGGCAGCTTTCATCATGTAATTGATTTTAAAATATAAATATGGAACTGAACCATTGGAATAAGATGTCAGGACATTTGAAGGAATGTAAATCTCCTGTTGAAATGTTGCAGTGTGCAGCTGAGGCTCTCTGGCAGTGGCACAAGGAGCCACAATGGCAGAACCTGGACCCTCCTGGAGGAGAACCACAGGTGAGGGCCTTCTTGGCTCCAGATTGATGGAAATCATGTGTCTGAGGCTGTTAGCAGCCATTAAGTTGATCTGGTTGGGCACTGGTATTTTTTCTTGCTGCAGCTCAGGAGTGATTCAGGAGAAGAGTTTCAGAACAGTCAAGGTTGGGGACTGGAATTTTCAAATTTCCCCTGGAACCAGACAAACTTGGGAGGTAAAACCTCCAATCATAGCCACTCAGATGTAGCAGCCGAAAGAAGCTGTCATCTACCCTGACAGTCAGAGCATCAAGTCAAGAAAACATCAACCATCTTGTAGTTCCAAACCTTCACCTGTCAGATTCAGCTACTTCTTATTGTGGGACTTTAAATTTGAACACAATGGAATTTGGACAAGGAGTTTTCCTTCAAGTCCAAACATCATCGTCCAGCCTCCAACCAGAGGTCCATCAGTTATCATGGGAGCCACATGTGGAGTCTGGGTTCTTTTCTAGAATGTGACGGCAATGACAGTCCTGCCAAGTGACATCACTGACATGAATGGATGACTTCAGTCACATGACTGGATGGCTTCAGTCACGTGACAGGATGACTTCAGTCACATGACTGGATGGCTTCAGTCATGTGACTGGATGACTTCAGTCACATGACTGGATGACTTCAGTCACATGACTGGATGGCTTCAGTCACATGACAGGATGACTTCAGTCACGTGACTGGATGACTTCAGTCACATGACTGGATGATTTGAAAATTTTGTTGTGGGCCTCTGGACCTTTTTTAAATCAGTAGTTGACCACAGGTAGCTTAGCTAACTGTTAACTAATTAACTTTCAGTCCAGACAAAGAATGTGGGTTGACAGTTATTCATACAAAGTCTTTGGTTTCAGATGCAGCCTCAACTGAGACTCCTAGTTCAGAGGATGGGTTTGTTTGCTGTCAGGTTGCCACCTTTCAGAAATGAAAATCAGGGACGCCCACCACGGCTCCTGGGGGCCATGACCACCAGGGGCCTGACTCCCATGAGGTGGGTGCCCACAGCAGTGGTGTGTTTTATTTTGTAGGTGTTTTTAGTCAAGAATCAAGAAAGCATTTCCTCCTACTTAAAGCTTGAAATGCTTTATCACCAATAAACACATTCTTTATTGTTCAACACTGAAATGCACAATTAAGTTTTAAAATACAAACTCAATAAATGGAGAACTTTATGTGACTTAAGTTCATAACACATCAACAGGTTTCCCTCCCTTCTTTTTCCAAGTCTCCTTCTTGTTCCTCCTTGCAGCTCTGGGGAACTCTTGGTCTCTCAAAGCCCTGTTGGAAAACTCTGAACAGGACTGCTCAAAGTTGAGAGTGATCACTCCTTTGAGCTCCATGGAGCTCCTGTTCCTGCAGTCACTCCATTTCTGCTTTTCATTTTGTGTTTGTATTAAAGTTCTATTGCTGAAAAAAAACTTTTTTTCCTTTTTCTTGAAGTAAATATATGAGGGTCGAAATTGACCCATAACACCATGGATGTTACAATAGTTAATAATATTAAAATGAAGAATAAATAAAACCAATCCATGTCAGAGATGTGTTCTAACACCCCTCAGTAATGGTCAGGAAACACAACAACCTTTTGTTTATTTCTATGATTTTCTTGAGGTTCATTTGATCATTTTTCAACTGAAATCGAGGGTTTACTGACTAAAAAAAGGTCCAGAGGCCCACAACAAAATATTCCAATCGATATTTCCATGGATAAGGAAGCCTAACAAGGAAACCAAGAGATGGGAAACAACTTGGATCATAGAAAATTGTTTTTAGTTTATTTTACAGCTGATTGAAGACGTGGGTCAAAACTGACCTGTTAACATAAGAGATGGGAACAGAAAGCTAACACAAGAGGAAGGTTGAAGCTATGAAAAAGGAGTTTGATAAAAATCTTGAACTGACAGTAGAAATATCCTTTTGTGTGTTTACCTTTGTTGACAGAAGTCACTTTAGCTTGGCAGTGAAAAGAATCTCTGCTAGCTTGACAAATAAGTGCACAAACTAGGTTCAAGCTGGACTTTGGACACTGGTATCTGCAACAACTCCCATCAACTCCTAATCTAGCATCTCGGCTGTGCTCAAACTATTTTACAGAACATTTGACAGACCTGTGGAGCAGTGAGGACAGACATGAGTTGATCCACATGATCCACTGAAGCGCCATTTTCCCCTGACACTGAGGTCACCAACATGAGCTGGAGTTGGGAATCTTGAACTGAACCTGGTATCACAGCGACACCTACTGCTGCTAAATGGAACAGCAACATTGAAGCCAAGTACAGGATTGGAGGGAGACTGATGGTCGCTGTTTGGGTTTTTGAAGAACAAGGAGGGCTTTGGTTCAAGCTGGATTCTCAGAGACTATTTCCCTAACCTCTACATTGGCATCTACACTGTCATCCAGTCAGGTGACTGAAGTCATCCATTCATGTCAGTGATGTCACTTGGCAGGACTGTCATTGCCATCACATTCTAGAAAAGAACCCAGACTCCACATTGACTCTTATCTATTATTGTGTCCCACCCTCCTGGTCCTTACTCTGAATTCTCAGAGTTTATATCCAGTTCAGTCCTCAAAACAGATGAAGTCATGAGTGTTGATAAATTTCCTTTTCTCCACTGATTATATGTCAAGGTTTGTGTGTGGGGGTGGAGTCTATCCCAGCAGCCTTCGGACATGAGGCGGGGTTCATCCTGGACATGTCACCAGTCCATCACAGGGCCAACACATAGAGACAGACAACCATTCACACTCACAGCCACACCTACAGTAAATTTAGAGTATCAATCAGCCTCGTCCCCTCTTGATGTCTTTGGACTGTAGGAGGAAGCTGGAGTACCAGAGAGAACCCACACAGGAACAGGAAGAACATGCAGACTCTGAAACATCCCATGCCCGAGCCGGTACTCTAACCCAGATCCTTCTTGCTGTGAGGCCACAGTGCTGACCACTGCACCATTGTGTCCCCTGAAAATGCCACCAGATCGTTTGGATTTTCTATAAAATCAAGTACACATGAACATGAAGAGGTTTTCACAGGGCTGGTGGTGCAATGGATAGCATGACTGACTACTGTCAGAAGATTCTAGCTTCAACTCCTGGCTCGCTCACTTAAAATTTTATACTCAGAAGCTTTCACACCTGAAGTGTGAACCACTGCTAAAAGTCCCTGAAATCCTCCAAGGTTTCCTCCTTGTCTGCTGTAAACATGAACACATGCATGGATCCTGCTACCTCTCACATGTTAAGCTGGCACTTGACAGTGACAGCAGGAGAACAAGAAATCCCAGTGTGTCATCAACATTTCCTGGAAACTAAATGACAGAAGCCAGTGGTGGCAGGTGAAAAAAATTCTTGGTGGGGCTGGTGTGCCAAAAACATTTCCGTGCCTAGTCTAGTATAATCATTCAAAAAGAGCAGCCGGACAATTATTCAATGTTTTAAAATAGTATTTACTTTCCTTCTTAAAATCGACAGTTTCAAAGACAAAAAAAACCAACAACAATTTACAACTACAGTAAATTTTATGCGATCAAATATTATACAATGATGTTAACTTTACAGAAGGTGATTTGAGCTCAATCTATACAATACTAATCAACAATGTGTGTGTCTCTCTCTCTCTCTTTGTTCATCTGTGTCTGTCTCTGTCTCCTTCTCTGTCTCCATCTTTGTGTCCTTTTCTCTGTGTGTCTCTATCTCTGTTTGTCTGTCTCTTAGTGTGTGTGTCTCTCTCTCTTTGTGTCCGTCTCTCTTTCTCTCTTCGTCTACCTGTCTCTGTCCCTCTGTCTCTCTGTCTATTTGTTTCAGTCTTTCTGGGTGTGTGTTTGAATTCAGCAGTTATTTGTACAGGAACTTTGCTCGTCTCTCTTTCTGGGAGGCAAATTTCTCAATGACCCTGGTGTTGAAACCAGGAATGTTTCGTGTCAGTTTTTTCTCAGTGGAGAGCATAGCCAGAGCGTTGAGCCGATCTTGTGCCATGGTATTTGTAAGAAAAGTTTTTATCCTCTTCAAAGTGGAGAAGCACCTCTCAGATTCTGACGTTGTCATTGGTGTGGTGATGAGGATGTTGAGCAGACTTACAGTTTCAGTGAACGTGTCTTGAAGGTTATTTTCCATCAAAACCTGATAGAGAGCCAGTGCACCACTGCAACTCTGAAACTCTTCGTTCCCGTAGATCAGAGACAGCTCTGTTTGAAGTCTGGCCTTGTCCAATGAGGGATAGGCTTCCACTGTGGTTTTCAGTGCTGAATCTGGGAACTTTCGGCTGTGCTGTGGGAACAGGTCTCCTTGCAGGAGTGTGGCGCTGACAAGATGCTTGGTGAAACTAAATCTCTCCTTGGCATGGCTCACAATGGTGTCACATACCTATGCAATGATATAATTATACAAAATAGGAATTATTGCATCTTCACTTGTCTTCATACATTGACCTGATGAGCTAGCCTATATTATGTAATAAACATACTGTAATGATTCATATCATCATAAAAGAATACACATTTAAGTCTGGACCACTGTATCATATGGCCAACATCTTATTTTGATTTTATTTAATAATGTGATTCAAATCACACTAAGAAGCAAGTTCTTACCTCCAGTGCCAAATGGTGCAGTGTGTCTTCTCCCAAGGTTCTGCGTCTCTTTGCGGGTGGCTCCTGAGCAGGTCCCCTGAACTCCTCATCCTCAGCCAGTGTAGGCACATCCTCCCTGACCCAACACATAAGTTTCATGAGTAAGTTCTAAAAACTGGTTAGGGATACATTAACAAAACCAAAGGTGGATATCATTACTGTCAATTATATTATACAGATAAATCAATGCTTTAAATAAGGTGATATATAAGCATTTAAGTCTACATATACAGAGAAATTTAGGTTAGGCTACAAATTAATTAATTTAGCATACCTGATAACCTGCATGTGGTCAATGAATGTCTGGGTGACTCCTGCCATGTAGACAGCATCAATGTTTCTCTTCTGCAGCTGGTTGTAAAGGATGTCCACATGTGGCATGATTTTGTGGAACAGGGCCAGTAAAAAACAAAAAGTTTCATCTTCCAGCATTCTCACATAGCCACCAGCTTCTCTCTTTGTCTGGCTATCAAACCCTTCACTGTTCCGGATAGCCTGAAAGCAATTCACCAGATCCTTCTTGTGCTCATAAACTGTGTTAACACGACTGTTGAAGTTCCAACGTGTTGATGATGCACTTGGAAGTCGGTGCGCAAACTTCTCATCAAGCACTGCAGTTCTCTTGCTTGACTTAGAGAAAAGAGAAGCAAATCCCCCCATGTCAGAAAAAAAGTGACTGATCTGAGGGATGTGGGAGGTTGCTTGCTGCAGTATCAGGTTTAACTGATGGGCATAGCAGTGAACATAGTGAGCGTTTGGATAGATGTCTTGTACCTTTCGCTGCACTCCTCCTTTGGCACCCCTCATCACAGCTGCCCCATCACAGGCCTGGGCAATCAGCTTCTTTTCTTGTCCCTCAGAAAGGATGCTGTGCAGCCTCTCCAATAAGGCACTGGCTATTGCATCCGCACAGGTGTTGGGCAGCTACAAAAATTCAAAGAACCGCTCTTGAATATTGTGGCGGTCGTCAATGTATCTCAGAACTAAGACTAACTGACACTGTGTTGAAACGTCAGTAGTTTCATCAGCCTGGATCGCTAAAAAGTCTGCCGATTTAACTTCATCCAGGATCTGTTCTCTCAAAACTGCCAGCATACAGTCCAGGAGCTCGTTCTGTACTGTCTTCGAGGTGCCTTTAAAAACGGTTGCATTTTCAAGGTGCTCCCTCAAGTACCGATCAATGGATGCCATCAAGTCAACTGGACCTCTGAATATTCCAGCGTTGTCAGAGGAATCACTTTCGTCATGTCCCCGCAGAGCCAGTTCAAAAGCACCACAGAATTTAACAGTTAATTATCTTAGATAAGATGTTACGGTTCTTATCTACGTCATCATTGTGCTTCCTTACAGCGATGCGGTGACTGTCATCGAGCTGCGTTGCTATGCTAACCTTCCCAAGAACCGCTAGCTTCACGCAGTTTTCCATGTGAATTTTCGCTCTTTCGTGTTTCTTAATCCGCTCGGAGAGGTGCTTCAGGTCAGTGATTCCTGTCTGTGTCCATGCTGAATCACACCGGTCACTCCTGAAAGGGATGCAGGGGAAGCAAAAAAGTGCGTTGGCTGCTCCACAACCCGTCAGCCACGGCTTGCGCTGAAACCAGCTCCGGCAAAAAGTCCTATTGTAGGATTTAGCCTTTTCCTTGGACTGCTGCTGGATGTTGATTTCAGGCTTGTCCGGTCCCAGCTCCTTAACGCGGATTTTTTCCGCCATGGTCCTCCTCGCAAAAGGGAAATTTAAAAGGGATCTCACCGAAATCGGTGGAAACTTCTGCTCTTGAACTTCGATCGTTGTTGTCGCCATTTTCTCTCTCACTCACTTCTCGCGGTATTTTTTTTCGTAGGGCATCGGAAATCTGGGAATCTCACTACGCAAAAAGAATATCGCGGGCTCCTCAGCTAGCTTTCGCAATCCAAACCTTCACGCATTTTACGTTGGCGTAGGGGCGACTTTTCCGGCGCCCCTACGCCGTTAAATTTGGCGATGTTGATTGGCCAATTATTCATTATTTTTCCCTAGCAACCATACAGGATTGGCTAATTAATTGCAGGTCTGACAAGCGCCCCGAAAGACAAATTATACAGTCTATCAGAGTAAATTCACTATTAATTGAATGAGTCAGTTGGCGTAAATTTTGTTTAAATGACCCATATTGCATGTAGACACACACAATTAAGTAAGGCTGACATTGACGCTAAAAATTGTAAACATATGCACATATATATGTATAAATACATGTAGAGATTTTCCTCTCCACATCTGGTGGGGCGGCGCCCCAGCGCCCCCTATGAGCCAGCCGCTACTGGTGGATAACAAAAAACTTTCTCATTCAAGTTGAAACCTGCAAGAGGCAGCAGACAAGGTCAAATTAATTTGACACATCAAACTAAACAACAATAGGGGGCATACTGCCCTCTACTGACTAAAGCTGATAATGCTACCATGAACTATCAGGAAAAGAAAAGCAACAATTAAACAAAATAATAAAGGACATTCACCCCCCCCCCCAAAAAAAAGAAAAAATATATTGAAAAAAATGTCCTCAAATAGTGAAGTTTCATCAAACCTTGTGTCTGTATGTTGTGATAGTATTTTATACACAAAATGACACTAAACTCACCTCCATGTTTGATGCAGTACAGAAAAAGAACATAGTTCCCTTTATTCTCCTGCCATTAAAGTTCATAAACTAGCAAGAATGTCAGGTAGCATTAGCATTAACTTCAGCTAAAGTCTACCAGCTTCAGGTACCTAACAATCGCCTTACTCGCTACTTAAGGCTTTATCGTCCATGGTTGTCTTCCGCTTATTCCTTACTATTAAGGGTCGCGGGGGGGCTGGAGACTATCCCAGCATCAACGGGCGAGAGGCGGGGTTCACCCTGGACAGTTCGACAGTCCATCGCAGGGCCAACATACAGCAATTGCTTGCAGTGTACAAGTCCCAAGACTTTCATAAAATTCATCACTGGATTCAGGACGACCCCTGCTGCTCGGCCCCGGTGGGCGGGAGGAGGCTCAGGCCCAAACAACGCTGACTGCAGCTTTAATTTAATCCTAGGTTTATGTAATACTCTGATAAATCAGTGGTATTTATTTCATGATTTTCACAGGAATAAGTTAAGAATAAAATACCAGTTCATGGTTAAGCTAAAATTTACATAAATTAGTATTTGTTATGAAGAAGATATTAAAATGTATAAAATTTGTTTAAAATTAGTAACTTTCAAAAAAACATCATTTCATGGGGTGTGAATGTCTTTAAAAAATGTTGAAGTAATTCTATTACGTTAGGTTACATGCGTGAGTTCATGACCTTTAGTGTTTACACTTCCGGGAGAAACGCGCGCGAGGAAGAAGGAGCATCATGTTAATGGCATAACGTTATCGGAGTTTGGAGACTGTGTGTCGTCGGAGAGGAGTTTTTATCGGTAACGGACTGTGAACTGTAATTGACCGACGTGATCGGAGTGCGTGAGTCGGATTCTCCGCCACCGATTGTGTTTTGTTGAGCACCAGGCAAGTCCAGTTACAGAAGCTAGCGGGAGCTAGGCTAACGCTGTCCACGCTGAAGGGAGACGCCGCTGCAAGGACGGGACAGGAGCTTCGGATAGTCGCCTCGGGAGAGAGTCGTTAACGGAGGATGTGCCGCTGCTGCCGAGTCACGGAGGTCTGTTGCTGCGGGCTGCTGCGAGCGGGACGGTTGCTGCCATAACGAGCGAGGGATTCATCGGCTGCGGTCCGGTATTGTTGACTTCACCGACACACGGGGGGATCTGGTAAAGGTTTCCATCATGAGCTCCAACTAAAGCGCGCCAACGAAAGTAAACATGAGTGCACTCGAAATAAAATTAGACAGTTGAAAGAAAGACAAACAATATACCCCGGGGTTCTTCTTTTTATTTTCTATAGTCTTGTTTATTCAAGGTTTGAATGTGTTTTTCTGCAAGCCTTTAATACATTTTCTAAACTGAAATCTTGTGTTGTTTCATTGAATTTGTGTGTTGTTACTGAAGCTTTACAGCAGAGTTTAAAGGTCAAGTGTACTCCCCATAGCCTCCAGTTGAATATTTAAGAGTGAGAATCATACATTGCCCTAGATTGATATTAATTATTCCAGATGGGACTTTTACCATACAAGATATTTGAAATGAGTTAAAGTGTTCCCTGTAAGCCTAAGGTGGGTTTTAATATTGGAGCCGGTGGTAAAAGGGTTACATTTAGAAATCTAAACCCCTGCTACCATGAGCACACATGGAAATAAAGACTCAACTGACCGCTCGGTCTACTTCAGCTAGCACACTGAACAATACTGTTGTTTACTTGCTAGCTGATAAGTGAGCAGCTGATGTTTGCAATAACATTGAAATAAACTAAAAATAGAGTCAATAGCTCAAATCCTATCACCACCAAAGGAGCCACGTCTTTAACACTTCAATCTCATAGCGACTCCTCAGGATTTCTTCTTCTCTCCATTGCATTTTGTAGGAGGCTCCTGCCGGTCCACACTGCCTTCCCCCTAACAGATTCAGCTACTGAGACTAAAGTTCGTTAGTGAGCTCAATGCATTAAAGTGACTTAATATTTGTTGAAAACTAAATAGGCGTGAAGCTGTAACCTCACATGAACACTTGAAGTCTAGATTTCAGCTGCATGTGAAGAAATCAGCATAAAATCCTTGTGTTGGTGTTTAAACCTGGACTACCAGAACCAGGCTAAGAGGTGTTTGTCTGTTAGCTGTGAAGCAAACTGAAACATGAAGGCTTTGAGGGTTTGTTCTCAACACAAAGAAAGATTCCATGCTCAGACTGCCAACTCTGTAAAAAAAAAAAAAAAATTTTTTTACAAATCTCAGTTTATTTCTTCATGAAGATCTTAATGAGGCAATCAGCACCAGAGCACTTAAGTTAAAATTAGTAACACCGTCACTAACGATGGATTTATTTGACCCGATGTAGTTTTGCTGATCAACTATAGTTTTCATCAAAATATATATTTTTTTATAATTATTTCCCAATATGCAACGTCACATAAATGAAAAAATGGAGGACCCTATAAAATGACCTGACGTCAGTGTTCAAGGGTGAAGTCATTTTTGGAATGAAGAAGAGTTCATCCAGCTTTTTTTGCCTCGTGTCTCTGAACCAGCTCATTTGTTGTGTCCACGCAGAGAGAGAGAGAGGATAAATGTGATCGTGGAGAAGTCCTTTTGTTCTTCAACTTGTCCAACTTGATGGTGAGTCTCCTTTTATCAAGGATTACTGAATGCTTGTGTTATTCATGGCATTGTTAACACTTTATAAACCCTTCATTCAGAGCTGTAAAGAACCTTTAACCTCATATCCCAGACATCGAAGTGGGCCACTAACTGGTGAGATGAAGCTATGCTATGCTGCTACATTCTGAAGAGGTAAAGTAGCAGGTTCTGAGAGTGATGGCTAACCTGGATGTGTTCATCTCCTACTTTAATATCAGCGTCCCAACTTGGAGCTCTGACCACCTCCAGCTTTTTGTTCCTGTTTCTGCTTCAGTCAACAGGGAACTCAAACCTGCAATAGAATCATCAACAACAATGGAATAGAAAACAGAGGAAGACAAAATATCATAAACTTACAAAGCTGAGAAATGTTCATGAAGAATAAATGCACACATTATGATTGAGGCCAGAAAGTAAAACTCCACACCAAATGTATTTTGACATGTAGGGATAATGAACTTGAATGTGTTGAAATAGCAGATGAATGAATCCACTATCACAAGATGGCGTCACAGATCCTGATGCTCTGAGCAGGAAACACCAAGCAAAACATGACTAAAAAGCTCCTGTTGTTCCCTCCATGAAAAACTGTGGCACTGATGAGAAGAAGGATCCCAGCGTCCTCTGAGGATCCATCGCCTCACCATTCGGTAGAAGGATGATAGGGTCGGCACCAGGAGAAACCCTTGTGTCTCCGATGCAGGGAAGATGGAGCACTGAAGAGGACACATTGTGGCGTCCTGAAGAGGACATTTGGTGGAGCCTGAGACAGCAAACATCATGCCGCCCTTCATCAGAAGAACCATAGCACTTCAGTCACGTGACTGAAGTCATCCATTCATGTCAGTGATGTCACTTGGCAGGACTGTCATTGCCGTCACATTCTAGAAAAGAACCCAGACTCCACATGTGGCTCCCATGATAACTGATGGACCTCTGGTTGGAGGTTGGACGATGATGTTTGGACTTGAAGGAAAACTCCTTGTCCAAATTCCATTGTGTTCAAATTTAAAGTCCCACAATAAGAAGTAGCTGAATCTGACAGGTGAAGGTTTGGAACTACAAGATGGTTGATGTTTTCTTGACTTGATGCTCTGACTGTCAGGGTAGATGACAGCTTCTTTCTGCTGCTGCATCTGAGTGGCTATGATTGGAGGTTTTACCTCCCAAGTTTGTCTGGTTCCAGGGGAAATTTTAAAATTTCAGTCCCCAACCTTGGCTGTTCTGAAACTCTTCTCCTGAATCACTCCTGAGCTGCAGCAAGAAAAAATACCAGTGCCCAACCAGATCAACTTCATGGCTGCTAACAGCCTCAGACACTTGATTTCCATCAATCTGGAGCCAAGAAGGCCCTCACCTGTGGTTCTCCTCCAGGAGGGTCCAGGTTCTGTCATTGTGGCTCCTTGTGCCACTGCCAGAGAGTCTCAGCTGCACACTGCAACATTTCAACAGGAGATTGACATTCCTTCAAATGTCCTGACATCTTATTCCAATGGTTCTGTTCCATATTTATATTTTAAAATCAATTACATGATGAAAGCTGCCACAGCTGGTTTAAGTGAGAGAACACGCTAGGCAAGGCAAGGCAATTTTATTTGTAGAGCCCGTTTTCTCAAACAGTTTGTCTCAAAGGGCTTCACATGGCATCATAACAACATCCTCTGCCCTTAGACCCTCACATCGACTGAGGAAAAACTCCATAGAAAACCCTTTTAACAGGGAAAAATCTGGGAAACCTCAGGGTGAGCAACAGAGGAGGGATCCCTCACCCAGGACGGACAGACGTGCAGTAGATGTTGCTACAGACAAGAAAACAGTTTACAATGCAAAATGTGGGAAACACGGAAATGTTAATAACAGCTGAAGAAGGAAGCTTCTGGTAGGGGAGGAAGGGAGAGCAAGCCAGCTTGATGGGGGACTGGATGGCAGACTGGTTCATGGAAGGGGAGCGCAGGCCGGTGTAACAGTAGGGAATAAGAGGGGGGGGGGGGGGGGCGATGCAGGCGGCGGTTGGGGCTCTGGTGGATCTGTGGAAACACAGAGAGACTGCGAGACACCAAGGCCAAACTACAAAGTGCAACAAGTAGTGGTAGTGACAGTTCCAAAAATGTGCAGGGAGGAGAGGAGGAGAGAGGGGGAGAGGAGAGGAGAGGAGGGAAGGGCTCCATGTAACCTGATGTGTCCCCCAGCAGTCTAAGCCTGTAGCAGCATAGCTATCAATGGTTCAGAGCTACCTGAACCAGTCCTAGCTGAAGGCTCTGTCATAGAGGAAGGTCTTAAGCCTGGACTTAAACGTAGTTAAAGTGTCTGCCTCTCTGACCCATGGAGAGAGCTGGTTCCACAGTAGAGGAGCCCAGGAACTAAAGGCTCTACCTCCCAGTCTGTTTTTATTGATACTGGGAATCACTAAAAGACCTGCATTCTGGGAGCGGAGTGCTCTGGTCGGACAGTAGGGACTAATGAGCTCTTTCAAATAGGATGGAGCTTTATCATTGAGAGCCTTATAAGTCAGCAGAAGGACTTTGAAGTCGATTCTAGATCCTACAGGAAGCCAGTGGAGAGAAGCTAAAGTGGGAGAGATGTGTTCTCTCTTCTTAACTCCCATCAAAACCCTCGCTGCAGCGTTCTGGACCAGCTGGAGACTCTTTAGAGAGTATTTAGGACATCCTGACAAGAGAGAGTTGCAGTAGTCCAGCCGAGAAGTGATAAATGAGATTTGAAACCAGTAAAATATGCTTTTCTGTGTGCAAACTAGTGAGGGGCATGGAAGGATATTTTACCACCAATACAGAACCCAAACTTTAGTCATGTGATGAGATGGCGACTGAGAAGAGTGATTATGAAGTTAATGGACAAAATGTGAATTGAAAGAAAATACATTAAAAAATACTACATAAACAAATAAAAGAAGGAGCACAAATGACATTTTTCTGCACAAATTTACTGGTATTAGACTGCATTTTTGGTTCATGAGTAGATGAAAGAGTATCACATATATATTATATACATGTGATACATGCACGTGGCTTTGGACAAAAGCTGAAAGAAATTGTAGAATTATTTAAATGTACCAAGTGGACTATTTCAGGTTTCTTGAAGATGCTTCAGCTCTCATCCAAGAGGCGTCTTCAGTTTTCTTCACTGATGGGAGGATTTATAGCTCTGTGGGGGCGGGACCTTCTACAGAGGTGATTGACATGTGAGCTCTGGGTGTCTGAGTTGTTTTAGTCAGGTTGTGAAAGGGAAGTTGACTCAACTGGTATCTGTGTCAGTTAAAAGCCTCACAGTAATTCCATAATCTAGGAGTAGAAACCAGAGTCGCTCACGACGAGGATGGGATTCGAACCCATGCGTGCAGAGCACAATGGATTAGCAGTCCATCGCCTTAACCACTCGGCCACCTCATCTGCTGACAGCAACCCTGAGCTTTTAAACACCTGAACTCTTTGGAGCCTATTTGTCAGAAATGGACCCAGCAGGAGCCACTGAACACAACTCTGACATAATCAGGCTTCTTCCCAGCAGCATCGTGCTACAGAAGGCAGAATACAGACCATCGACACATCATCAGAGTGAACACCAGCTGATGTTTACAAGTTTAATTCACCTTTTACTACAAAATGACATCCAAGCTCAGATTCTCTTGTCCTGATTGAACAAGTAAATGTTTAAGAAGATGAGAGGACCAGACTTTTTCATCCAAGGAAACAAGCATCCTATCCATGTCCTATGCAGAGTTTCTTTTAAAAAAAAAGTGAGACAACCTCAAGATTTTCTGTTTCCTCTTGTTGGATTTTGCCACAGAGAATCAGAGACAATCAAAAGCTTGTTGGACTTTAATGTTGGAGGACTGAACAAGTCATGACATCATCAGTTTTACCTTCACAGGTGCTTCATTTACTTTACTTTCAATTTTACAGAGGTAGAACCTGAAATCAAAGCTGCCCATCAAAAGAAGTGAAAGCTTCCCAGGTTGTGATGTTCTTGTCTACAAACTGTCTTGTATGGAGCTTCAATCTTTAATAAAAAGAATAAAAAGAAGATGACATGTGTTGTGATTTGGCGCTTTAAAAATAAAACTTACGACTTACATGGAAACTGTCTGGGGGGGTGGAGCCTAGGTATGTGTTTGATGTCTTAATTCTGTCTCTGATGTCTGAATTCTGTCTTTGATCTCTGGGTTCTGAGCATTGATCTCCTGCTTCAGTCTTTGATCTCTGACTGATCCTAAACTAATCAAAGGATCACATCAGCATATTGGTCCAGTCTACAGATGGTGATTTTACCTATTTGAAGCCTTATTTTGTGTTTGATGGACATTTTTAAAATCATTAATGACTTTTTGACTGAACATCCTGGACACTGTGGTGCCTGATGAGGAGACAACTTGGGTACAAAGTTGAAGAGGAGGGTTTTTGGAGAGGGGATATTTTTGCAGTGTTCCAAGTCAATAATAACTGTGGCAAAATGTCATCATTTTTCAAAATGTCCTCACGAAGATGGTTTGTAATTCTGTCTCTCCCTCATCCTCAGCTGCTGCAGCACTTTAAAGAAAACCTTTGACTCGTGGATCTAACAAAGATCAGATGTTGTCTCCCCCAGAACATCAACACTTTAACGTTGTTGGCAGGACTCCAACCTGAGCAGGGAGACCCCAATGGATTTCTAGTCCATCGCCTTCACCACTCGGACACAACAACCACATTCACACACACATTTGTAAAAGATTCACATTGACACAACTCTTTAAAATTATGTCACAAGCCCATTTGTTTGAGGTCCTATTTTCTCTTTTTCAGCATTCCTTTGTTTCCAGGTCTCTAATAAGTGCAGAATTACAAAGACAAAGCTGGATCCATCCTGGGCAGGTGATAGGAGCCCATTGACCACTGGCCAGAGACCCTGGCACAGACATTGGGGATGGTGAGAGAGAGCATTTCTACAATTATATTCTACATTTATAGAATTCTATAATCCTACAATTTCATTGAGCAGACGCTTTTGTCCAAAGCCACTTGCATATTTTTTCGGTGAGTTTGGCTCCTGAGCTCAAGACAGTTGTGACTAATAAAGGACAGCTTCAAATGCAGCTGTGAAGCCTCATTGTCAGCTGGGAGGAACGACAGGTGTCTCCCTCTAGTGGCTCCTCACAGCAACACGAGCCTCATTTCATACACATGCATCCACCACCTCACTACCAAAGGCCAGTTGGGCCTCGACAGACAGGTGAGTTTCAAGTGTTGGACAAAGGTCTTTAAGATGTTCTTATTAATTCTATAACATCTGAGACTAAAATCTATGGAATTACAACCAACAAGCAGTCAAACACCTGATCAGATGCTCCTTCATGAGGCTGAGAAGAATCAATCTAAACTGGGATGAAGAAAATTAATTGAGAGGAGAAACCTACTGATTGGATGACATGGACCCACCTGATCCATGTCAGCCTTGTTGGAGCAGAAAGAGGTGGATCAGAGGAATCAGTGGATCAAGACTCAGGTGTCAGATGAAGAATCTCTTTATTCACAATGGAGTCAGAGAAATCTTCCAACGTGAACTTGACAGACCATTTTATACCAAAGACAGGCTGTGTGTGTGTGTGTGTGTGGGGGGGGGGGGGGGGGACAATGGCTTAAGGGAGCTCCAGGTAACTGGTTTGAACTGGTCCCTCATCTCTGTGAGTAGAAACCATCTGAGGTGGAGGGTGGAGATCTGATTTGACCTCCTGATCTCCCAGTAAAGCCAGTATAGATGTTGAGCTTGGAGGAGTTGATGGCCTCCTTCATCTTCTTGTTGGAGATGTTTGCTAAACTCAGCACCACCACAGATCAGAGGAAAGTCCACTTGTAAGCTGGACATTGGAGTTTCTAGTGACCTGCAGGATCTTAGTTGTGGTGGCAGCAGGCCTGTTCCAAGAGCTGGGCTCACATTCATGATCAGGCTTCATAATGGTTCTGGACCACTGAGTGATAGAAGCTGATCCTGGAGCAGCAGAAGAAAAATATAGAGAAGAAAAGACAAAAGACAGAGAGAAATGAGGGAGAGAATGACAAAAAGATGGGAACAAGATGAGGGTGAAAGACAAGCAGAGAGAAAGACAGAGGGATGGAAGACAGACACACAACCAACAAAAGCAACAACCACAATAATAGTTTTGATATTGTCCTGTTATTGATGTTTTCATGTGAAAGTGGCATATTTAAGATAAAAGACACTGTTAGAACAGAAAGATCCAGAAAACCCACCAACAAGAGGTGTCTGGTACAGATGTGGAATTATTGGCTCACACAATGTTGAGGCAACTGGGAAGAAGACAAACAAAAAAGGCTTGTGTGATTCAGACATTCATCAAAAATGGTCCTGTAGAACTGTTCAATGTGTCATGACTTCAGAAGCTCAAATCCTCTCTAAGTTCTAGTGAGAGTGGAAGAGATTATAAAATGAGAGAAGCAGGGCCCTCACTCAGAGCTGAAATACCTCAGTTGGGAGAGCGTTAGACTGAAGATCTAAAGGTCCCTGGTCCGATCCCAGGTTTCAGCAGAGGAACAGCATTGACTTTACTTTCCAGTGGAGGAACTGCAGACATGAAGGAAACTAACATCTTGTCCTGTGTATTCTTATGACATTCAAGACATTTTTGGAGCCTCTTGTTGGATTTTGCCACAGAGAATCAGAGCCAATCAAAAGCATGGTGGACTTTAACATGGAGGATTGAACAAGTCAAGAAAGCAGCAGTTTGACCTTCACAGGTGTTTCTTTTCCTGTCTAAATGCTGCAGTGAGAGCCTGAGTAGCTCAGACGGTAGAGCATCAGACTTCTAATCTGAGGGTCCAGGGTTCAGGTCCCTGTTCAGGTGCTGTGGTTGTTCCAGTGTTTGACAACATGGTACTGGATGAAGTTTAGTGTTGAACAAACTGTCATCACCAAAAGTAGAAGTGTTCTTGTCTTGAGACTGTTCCTGCAGGTCAAATGTGAAGAACCGGCAACCCCCATTTTGCAAAAAGTTAAATTTTTCTAACTGTTCAATTGGAAAGTATTTTCAGATTGAAGAAGTGATCAAGAGAAACAGGAAAATCCCTCTAAACACAGCAAACTCCATCCATCAATCCATTTTCTACAGATTTTCCTGTTCAGGGTCTCAGAGGGAACTGCAGCCTGTCCCAGCAGCCTCAGTACAAGAGGAGGGGTTCACCCTGGACAGGTCGCCAGTCCATCACAGGGCCAGGTGAAAGTGCCAACCACTGCACTGCCCCTACTAGTCGTCTACATATCAGTGTTCTCAGTATTGCACTGACATTCACATCAGTATTGTGCTTATATTTTATTTCCTGGCTCTTCAAGCCTCCTATTATGCTGAAGTTGATTGCTTCAGTGACCAGGAGACGTTATCATTGGCAGCTAGTTTACTATTATTGCTGCTGCTGTTGCTGTTGTTGGTTGTGTGTCTGTCTTCCATCCCCCTGTCCCTCTGTCTTTCTCTCTGCTTGTCTTTCTCCCTCATCTTGTTCCCATCTTTTTGTCATTCTCTCCCTCCTTTCTCTCTGTCTTTTGTCTTTTCTTCTCTATATTTGTCTTCTGCTGTCTGTCCTATCCTGCTCTCTTTCAACAACCAACCAGTCAAAGCAGACGTCCGGTTAAAAAAATTATCATAAAAGAACTCTTGATGTGATTTGGCTTGAGACATGAAGAAGATAGGATTTTTTTTCTCTTAATTTTAGAAGCATTTACAGATTCATGTAAAGATCATCAATCAGTGTAGTATTTCAGACAGACTTCTGGTCCGTGAGGACGAGGAATCCAGCACAGATCCACAGAACTCCAACTGCCATCTTTGATGATTCCTTTACAGTCTGTAGGGTGGAGAGATCCTCCTGAGTCTGGCTTTGAATGTTTGTCTGTGGATGTGTTAACCCTGTGATGGACTGGTGACCTGTCCAGGGTGAACACGGCCTGTCGCCCAAAAGCTGCTTGGATAGGCTCCACCCCCTCCATGACCCTGAACAGGATAAGCAGAAGAAAATGGATAGAAGTCATGACACATTGAACAGTTCTACAGGACCATTTTTGATGAATGTCTGAATCACACAAGCCTTTTTTGTTTGTCTTCTTCCCAGTTGCCTCAACATTGTGTGAGCCAATAATTCCACATCTGTACCAGACACACCTCTGGTTGGTGGGTTTATGGATCTTTCTGTTCTAACAGTGTCTTTTATCTTGCTTTTATCTTTTATCTTTTGGATCTTTTCTTTGTATCTGCATTCTGTGGTGCACGGTTGCTCTGGAAGAGCGCTCTATCTAACTATTTTCACTGTACCCCCCCCCCCCCCCGTATAGCAAAAAGAAAAGATTCTGATTCTTACACACACACACACACACACACACACACACACACACACACACACACGTGTATAAACATGATGTTCCGAATGTTTCACTGTCTGTGGTTGTCCATCTTTCCTTGCCTCTTCACTGTCATTGTCAGAACTCTGAGCAGTCTTCCTCTCCAGGTGATGTCTCTGAGTGATGATGATTGCTGTCTGTTCAACCAGCTTCATTTGTTGATATCTGAGAAGGACTGAAGACAGCAAAGTGTGCTGATTGGCCAACAACCCCACACAGGTCAAAGGTCACTGCTCTGAGGCAGACCAGTTTACTATATCAGTGGTGACACCATCCACTGCTGGCGCTCTCTTCAGTGCTTCTTGTTTCTGCCCTTTGTGCTTGAGCTCCTAGAGCAGCTGGTCCGGCTCTCCCCCTTTTCTTTTCTATTCCACTAATTTTTTTTTTAAATTTTCTATTTTTGTAATTCATCATCGATCTCAGCTCACGGTTGCTACACTCTTGACCTCCTGTGAGCCTTGAATCTCCATCCTGACCAGCAGAGAGAAGCCACCTTTGTGTTGGAGAAGAGCAGCTTAGTCGAGGCAGCCAGCAGCCTGAGACCAGAGGGTAGCGAATCAACGTGCTTCCCTTCTTCATCGAGCGAATGTCAGCGGGAGCCACGGTCGACGAGGTGGAGGCTTTGGAAGCCGTCCTCCCTCCAGTTCATTGGAGAGGCATCGTACATCGATGGGAGAATCCAGCTGAGAACGTCAGCCGGTTACGTTGGTTTTCACCTATTCAGGCCTGGACTCCTGTCTCACTGCCAAACTCCGCCTGACTCCGTAGAGCTGGTCAGCCTCCACTCAGTCCTCTTCATTTGTTTGGAGGTCACTATCGTTCATCCTACACACCTTTCCACCTGCCTCTTTGCCGTCTACTTGAAGCTCAGATAAATGGAGGCTAATTCATCCCTGCTACTCAATAAGTGCCTTCATTACTCTGCTGGAATTATCACTCTGTCTTAAGTGTTTTCTTAATTGTATTAAATCCTCTTTAATTTCCAAGAAGTGTTCCAACTCATTCATGCATGCAAGCCACTGATCCACAAGAACTCATTGATGAGCTTAAACCTGAGACTGATCGTTTCTCGTTGGATGAGACAAAAATACAACGAGTGGAGCCCAGAGTAACAACTGGATAAAACATTCTAAAGATACGCCGTCATCACCAGTTTATCAAGTCACGACACTCTTTTTATATCATCTTTTTATATCATCCAACATCCTCAGGGACTATCATTGAAGAAGCTCTATTTAATATAAGATGCATAAAATCACACCACATGAAGCAGGCTAATGAAAAATAAATCAAATGTAAAAATGCTTTATTTTAAGATCTAGAATATCTTGTGAATATCTGGAGCTTAATTCCAGCAGCAGACCTCCTCAGGTGATGGAATTTATATTTGACATGTTTACCATTAAATGAGACACATTTGCAGTCCATTGAAATCTACTTGTGTTCATGGTGAGTTGATTTCAAAACATGAGCTGACAGAATCTACGTTTAGGTAGGAACCACCATATCCAGGGGTCTGGACCTTTTTGTAGTCAGAGCCATCAAAGTAGCAGACTAAGCTAGCAGACATTAGCATTGAGAAGAAACTGATACCTGGAGCCTACTTTTGGGTCTGGTCAAGTGATAACAAAATAATATGACATTGTTGTCAGACTGACGCCTGCTCAACAATGACCAAACACCGCCTTATGGCATTGTGGGAAATTTCTGCTTGGCCCGTGTCCATCAATACACACAAAGAAATTTCTCCAGAGTCAGTCACACCAGTGGTAAAAACACTAAAGTGCTGTCAAGGAGAAACAGGATACGACCAAACACACACACAAGTTACAGAGAGAGAACTCTCCCAGAAGGAACCACTCAAAGGAGAACCATGGACATCATCAGGCTGTATGACCTCATCAATATGAGACAGGTGGATAGGAAACAAGCTCAGAGATGTCAGAAACATGAGATCCAAGTGCTGAGAAAGCTTCAACTGGTGAGGTTCCAGAACCAAGAGCGAGGTGGAGCCTGCATCACCTACTGGGAGCTTTTTGTCAAAGGTTCAACTTTGATTTGAATGCTTTTGGAGAGACAACATGCAGGGAGGGAATTTGGTGATGAAGAACAAGTTCCTCTCAGCTTTAAATGGAGTTTTCAGGAGTCAAACAGACACTCCTCTGATCCGTTGTCAGATGTGTTCTCATTGCACCACAGCCCTACAGGTTGAGGGTTCTGATCCTAGTCAGACACATTCACTATGATGCTGCTGAGCCTGAAGGTAGGATGAATAAAGGAGTGTCTGAGAGAGCTTCAACAGACAAACTGTCCAGTTTAACAACAAATACTAGTCAGTATTCATGTTGCTGCCGTGACCCGGATTCAAACCAGGGTTGCTGCAGCCACAACACAGAGTACTGACCACAATAGGATCACGGCCTCCTGGAGGCTGAGGTTTGAGCTTCTATGTCTTTGTCTCATTGAGAGATCAAAGACAATTTGTGTCCACAAAGAAATCATTGAGGAATCAAAGTGAGATCAAAGAAAGAATTCTAAGATCAAACACAAAACTCTGAGATCAAAGGTTGAAGTTCCCAAGGTTCAGTTTTAGCTCAGACCCTCTTTAATATCTGTATACTGCCACTTGTCATCAGGAGACTCAGTATAAACTTCCACAGTTCTGCTGATGTCACATAGCTGTACATCGCCGTGTCTCCTGATGACTTCCTCCACGTCACCTGTTGATGTGACAGGACTCGACCAAACGTCATGTTTTGATGAAGAGGGTGTGAGCCTGAGTTGGCTCAGTAGAGACAACTGGACAGCAGCAGGACAGAACAGAGACTCTCCACAATGACAGGAGACAGGAAACAGGTTTGGACCATCTGGGCTCCACCCACTTGTATTTATTGAAGGAAATTATACAAATCAACAAAGTGGAAACATTGGTTTTGCCAGTGGGTTTAAATCATGATTGATATGTTAGTGTTTGTTCATCCATTTATTTGTCCAAGAGAAGAAGAAGTGACTCTGAGTCAAACTGGAGTCCTTTGAGGTCTGGCATCTCAAGAAGGAGGAGCATTCAGGCTGAGGTCATCATAACAGTCAGGATGTGCTGACTCATCATTAGTGGGAATCTCAGTGTCTATGTTGTGTAGTGAGGGACAGCACTGTTGCTGTGGCCTGATATGTAGATGAAGGAATCAATGAGACACCATGAAGACAGACAGCATTGCTGGACAACACCTTCTTTTATTACTTCAGCATTGGCAAGAACTGGAAGCATCAGCAGAACCACCGCAGAAAAAGAACACTTTTTTTTACAGATTTTTCACGTCACCAAGCACTCTATGAGCTAAACTGCCCCCTTCTGGCTTAACTACGCATGTACAGGTGAAACAATTAAACTCTTACCAAAAATAACAGAAAATCATGGAGCTCATTATGACATCACACTAACTACTTTCACTCCAGAAATCAGGTCATGACATCATAAAGAAGAATAGAAGTCTCTTCCTCACAGGTGTCACAGAACAAAATCTCTCCAACACTAAACAGTAGTGAGAGAGCAAAGCTGGTAAGAAGACAAGACTGTTGGAGGAGGAAACCTCTCAATGTTCCAGAGGTGTTTCAGTGGAAGACATCACATTTGGGAGGGAGGTTCTTGACATTTTCATCCATTTTTATTTTGGTCAGATGAACACATCATGAGCTCTACTTGGACAGAATACGCCTTCAAACAGGCAGGGGTGCTGAGGCTCAGAGACCAACAGTTGAACAACATCAGAGCTCATCAGAACAAAGACCAAGGTGTCTGTTTTCATTTCAAAAGATTTGTTGTCAGTGAGTCTATTATATTTTTCATCAACACCTGAATGAAGGATGGTTTCATGAAAAACTGTCATTTTTTTAACGAAAGCTGAGAAAAACACAGTTTTGTCAAAGAAGTGGTTTTCCAGCATCAAACTGGACTTCATTTTGTTTCCATCTCTCATTTGGTGACTTCAAATGTTCACTGTAAAAATCCAGCCTACTAATCAGGAGGAGGCCCAGTATTGGACCATGAGCTGATCTCTGCTATGCTGGTAGATGGGAACTTGTTTAAAGTTGATTTTGTGATTATTTTTCATCAAAATGTGCTCAGACGGCTCCTCAACAGTTCTGATGATGAACAGAACCTCTGTCCTCATGGGTCATGTGACAGGATGTGACCTCTACATGAGCCAGAAGCAGTGAACGCACCCCCGCACAGCAGAACATGTTCACTTGACCTGCTCTGGCTACTTGTGGTTAGCTTGCTGCTAACAAAAGTGGGTACAAAAATGGAATCATGGTCCCTTCAGACTTTCCATCAGTTTTATTCTGTCAGTGGAACGCGTCAGTTTGGGCTGTAGAGACTAAAACAATCAATCCAATGTTTTGCAGCCACTTCTTCTTGGATGTTTATGGGAAAAAAGTATTTTGGGGCCACAGTGCATCACGTGGTGGATGGGGGAGGAGCATCCAAATCTGAGGAGACGTTTCCATTGGATGGAAAATGAGTTGACACCACTGAGGGAAGGATGAGTCCTCAAATGTTTGGATTGTTTTAACAGGAAGAGAAAAAAAGAAAAACCGGGAGTCTGATGTAAAAACACTGGAAAAGTTTTTGGTTTGTCATGTGTGGAGAGATAAATGAGCCATGACCACAGAGATGCAGGATCAGAACTGAGAACATGGAGTTTTCATTTCAGGGACCTTCAATAACCTTTGATCTATCTGATAAAACAGGCCAGAACTGAGACTTGACCTTGAGAACAGAGATGGACGATCATGAAAACATGAGGAAAACTACAAGACTGCAATGAGGAGACGTCCTGTTGCTTGAAACATCATCACGGTGAAAGCAGAAGAAGCCTGGAGCTCAGTTGTGGCGGCGCTGCAGTCACACGTTCGTGGTGTCTTGGTGGTGAACTCCAGCCTCTTCATCAACCAAGCCTTCCTCTGTAGCATCACCAGCGTTGAGTTCAATGTTCTCCTGGTGTCCTGCCTGCTGCTCCATTTTGGCCTGGAAGACATGACAGCTCAGACCTCCAGTTGCTGCTGAAACAACTGCTCATAGCCAAGGACTACGAAGCTACGTCGTGTTACCTTGAAGTAGCAGTAGAAGAAGACAGCACATGACCCCAGGATCAGATGGTGGATGAACGCTCTGATGATGAAATCACTTAAAGGCACTGAAAAACATTTAGAATCATCACATTTGATCAATGACATCACCACTGACCACCACAGACATGTTGATGGTTGAAGGTTCTTGATGGAAGGCTGCATGTTAAAGGAACACGCTAACTTTTAGGAGAAGTCTCTGATTGTCCATCATCCCCAGAGCCAGACTAGAAGATGGAGACCCTTCTCTAGGAGCTGAGACTCATGCTAGTTAGCTTAGCACAATGAATGGTAGGAGGTGGGAAGTGTTAGCATAAAAGTCCCAAACAGTCGTTGCCTGTGGAAGGAACTGAAAAAAAACAAAATAGAAGTTTTAATATAAACAGACAGAAAATGTTGTTATTTCATGTGTTTTCACATAAAACAGACACCCCCTATTTTTTGAATTTATTCCACCTGACCAGTAGGTGGAGCTCTGACGCTTACGTGGGTTAGGCTGAGAGATTTTTCCCACAGGCCCAACGAAGCCTCAGAAATCAAACGGACTTGAGAAGACGTTCATCCATCGTTTCTCTCTTCA
This sequence comes from Aulostomus chinensis, assembly GCF_037954235.1. Taxonomy (NCBI): domain Eukaryota; kingdom Metazoa; phylum Chordata; class Actinopteri; order Syngnathiformes; family Aulostomidae; genus Aulostomus; species Aulostomus chinensis. The sequence continues at coordinate 29,449,074 of NC_141323.1, forward strand.
TTGATCCTCAGTCTTCATCCTGGGTATCACATGTAGCGTCCAGATACCCCTCAGTCTGGAGCCGCTACACCTGCATTCATATATCTGGGCTTGTGGATCACTTTTAACAGACATTCTAATTTTAGAATCAGACACATAGCTGGGACTACTTTCCTGACTGGGAGCAGTGATTTGGCCACCAAAACCAAATGTTTGTTGGAGCAGGAGAGCGACTGCTGCTACTGATCATGGCCGACATTGGAAGAGAGGAGGAGGAGGAGGAGGAGGACTGCAGGACAAACCAACATCATGATCCTGAGACAGTTGATGCTAACACTTCCCACTCACTACCATTCATTATGCTAAGCTAACTCATGGTCTGCTGGTCTCTGCTGGTCTCAGCTCCCTCATGGACACACAGAACATGTAATTACAACATTCTTGGTTTGATTTCACCAACGTGTTGAACCTCATGCAGTTTCCTCTCTCTTTGTTTCCTGTTTGTTCAAACTGTCCAGTTCAAGTCTGGGGCCTCTTGCAACGAGATCGTTTCCTGTCAGGTTCGTTCTGACACTGAGTTTGAAGTGGGACCTTCACGTGAGCAAATGATAGGACGAACAAATGTTTCTGGAGAAACTATTAACACTTGCTAACACTTCCCAACCGCTACGATTCAATGTGCTAAGCTAACTAGCGAGGGTCTCAGCTCCCTAGAGGAGAGTCTCTGTCTCCTTGTCTGGTTCTGGGGATGATGGACAAGAAGCATATTTCCCAGAAGGTTGGTGGATTCATTTAACACAGACTATTTTTACACGTCCGCCATCGTTCCACTGTTATTCTGAAAATGACAACAGTCCAGATTTAATCAGGATTCTAGAAAGAGTTTATTCTGGGTGGGTTTTCAAAACTGAGCATTTCTCAATGAAAACGTAGGACAGACCAATATTATTTAGGTTTGAGGCTTTTCTGTCATGAATGAACTTCAGGAGGAATTAAAACTGTAGAGTCTCACAGTGTGAGACACTTTAACTGGACGGGAGACAAACAAATGACAAGTCAAGTCAGTTTTATCTATATTGCGCCAAATCACAACAAAAGTTATCTCATGACACTTTACAGGTGTCTGCTTTCTGAATTGTACCAAGGTGCTTGTTTCCTTGGACTTATAGATTTCTTTTTTAACGGGGCATTTGAGTCCAAAGTTGTTCTTAAGGAGCCTGTTGGACTATCAAGAAAATGATCAATTTGACAGTGAACTTTAGCTCCGCCCTTCATCTCTCAGACTAGCCTAGCTAGTTAGAATTAGCTAGCTGGACTATTTTCCATAGTCATGTAAAAAGCTTCATCAGAATGTTGTCATTTTCAGGCTAAAAACAAGAAGCAGGAGAACAGAGGAGTAGAAAGTGCATGTAAATGTAGTCAGGGTCACATTCTTCTGTCTGACTCCAGCTGGTCCTGTTGTCACCTGCTATGATGAGGTGGAGCTCCTGGCTCTCAGAGGAGAAGTGATGGGGGAAAACATGGGACAGGTGATAAACACATTTGTAGTTCCCTCGGTGGGTGTGGTCTGCTGCTGAGAACAGGAACTGGGCGGAGAACTTGAGCGCTGGTAGGGTGTAGTTCTGTGCCGTGCTGGAGGTGGAGAAGATGAGCTGGAACAGGCCTCCTGGGTACTGTGGTTCAACAGAGCAACTGATGGTGAAGTTGGAGCCCCGGAGCAGCAGAGTCTCCTGCTGCCTCACCTCAGAGACGCCGTCAGTGAAGGCAGAGAAGGAGATGTTTGGCTGGACCAGCAAATCTGTGGAGGGGGGGGCAGAAGAAAGGCTGAATCAGCAGATGTGCTGGTGTCATCGAGGAAGCAGCAGCTTGTTTGGAATGTCCAGTTTTACCTGAGCACACCACCATCAGACTGGTAGCACTATGAACTTCATCAGTCTCCACTACACACTCCCGCAGTCCAGATGCTGACTGGACACAAGAAGACCTGATCCACCACACAGGCCTGAATAGCGAGTCCCTTCTTTTATTTGTCAAAGCAGCAGAGCCACAATTCATCCGTCTACACACTGCAGAGGCAGACTGGTGGAGCCATTCAGGACCCCAGGGGCCGCTGGTCTCCACTCTCCCTGGTGTTTGATCTCCAGGGTCCCAGCACAGCGACTGGGCTCTCCCACCATCCTGACTCCATCAGGCTCTGAGCAGACACAGGAATCATGAGTGGTAGAAGTAAAGCAGTGAGATGAAGCAGATCTATGACCTTCACCTGAGCAGACGAGGCCAACGCTTTTCCCAGGTAAGCAGGTCTTCCTCACTGAGCCAGACCTTCCACAGTTTAGCAGAGCAGATTCATCTCCACCACACTGGAACTTTGCTGCCATGACTGGGGTCTCCATGTCTGTATATGGGCCCCCGTGGAGGAGGGACGGAGCCCCACACCCCAACTCTCTACACACCACCTCTGCATCCTGCAGGCCAAAATCCTCCTCACACACAGAGGACCATGACTGGTTAGACTTCACCTCCAGTCTGCCTGAGCACAGACTGGACCCCCCCACCAGCCTGACAGACTCTGTGGAGACATCAGGAAATCATCATTCTAATATTCACCCATTTTTCTCAGCTACTAATCCTGCTTAAACTCATCGGAAAAAACAAGAACCATGAAACTTCCCTTCCTGACTCACCTTCCTCTTGTTATTGCTTGATGAGGCTGAACCCCCAAAACACACACACACACACACACACACAAACACACACACACACACACACACACACACACACACACACACACACACACACACACACACACACACACACACTCGTATTTGAGACAACTTGGTCTCTCTGCTTAAAGTGAAACATCTGGATTCCGTATTTCACATCATCAACATGACCCTCATCAAATTCAGGATCTCATCATTGTCAGAATAACAGAGGAATATTTGTGTTCATGTAAACAGCCAAAGACAACTTGTCCTGGATCTCAGTCACATGACTGTTAGTGTCAATAATGTTACCTGAGCAGGTGATTTCCTGGATGGTGGAACCAGAAGAGTTCCATGATCTCACACACTCCTTCAGTGTTGATGTAGACTGAACACACTCAGAGTTGATGAACCACATGAGTCGTTCTGAGGACTCGTCTCTCTGCTGTGTTGAGACAGCAGAACCACAGTCCAGCCATCTACATATCACAGCTGTTTCCTTCAGGGTCCAGGACCGGTCTGTCTCTGCTTCTCTCCACTCTCCCAGGTGTTTCACCTCCAGTCTACCAGCACAGTGGTTTGCTCCTCCCACCAACCTGACATCATCAGCATCTGAGCAGAGACAAGAGCATCATTAATACATGAATATGCAACAGGACGGACGAGGACCTGAACCAAAGCTGCACCTGAGCAGATGAGTCCAACTGATTTGCCAGTTGAGCAGGTGTTTCCAGACCCTGAGCGTCCACAGTCCAGGAGGGAAGATTCATGGCCCTCACACTGGAACACCTGAGTCCAGAATGGAGACTCTGCTGGTCCAAAAAGTCCCCCCTCCAGGACTGAAGGTGTCCCACATCTCAGCTCTCCACACAGCACCTCTGCATCCCGCATGTCAAAGTCCTCTTCACACACTGAGGACCACAGCTGGTTAGATTTCACCTCCAGTCTGCCAGAGCAAAGGTTCGACCCGTCCACCAGCCTGACAGACTCTGAAAAAGACAACAAGAGGCAGATTCATGATGAGAATGAATTCATGTCAACATGAACTCACCTGTTCATGCCTCTGACATGTTAACTAGCAAACCCTGTAAATGAGACAGGAAGACACAAATTTCCAAGGAATTTATCCTCCTTGAAATAATTCATGTGATCCAACAGGGCTGGTTCTAGACAGTCACATATAAGGGGGCAGATGGAAATGTGAAGGGGGCAAAGGGTGGCAACACATGTGGGAAAATGGTGTGGTGGCGGTGTTGGGGGGGGGGGTAGGTGGTTCTCTGGATAACTGATATTATCATGTAGTTTGATTGCTCTTTATCAGACCTTTACCCTAAGACCGGTCCCACTTGGTCCAACTTGTCCCACCTGAAGGCTAAGCTTCTGCTGGTGTAACTCTTCAGGTCACTGAGGCCCACAAACCCCCTGACCCTGATGAGGTGGCAATACCTCGGGGCAAAATAAAAAAAAAGAAAACAAAAACAAAAACAAAAAACAAAAAAACATTTCTTAGGATGACAACAACTAAATCTTGACATCTACCTTCATTGGATGGCCTGTATCAAATATATTCAAACCCAACAATAACACTTATCATGATTGCCAATATCAACAAAACTAAAAGGGTAGGCCAGGTTATTAAAGAAAAATCCCTTCACCAAGTCTTGAAAAACAAAACCGATCAATAGAAAATAAATAAATAAATAAAATAAAGAATAAAATAAAACATTCATCCAGATCTTGACAACCAACAACATTGAAGGTCTTTGTTGGCTCCATGCAGCAGACCAGCTCACTGTGGTGCTTGTGGGATCCAGAAAGAAACACTTCTCTTACAGAGTCAAACAGTGAGAAGAACAATGGGCTGGTCCTCAGTTGACTCTACAAATACAGATGTGCGTGCAGCTGAGTGACAGGGAGATGAGAGGAAGCTGAGACTGTATCACGCACCTTTTTTTGCATTTTTTCCGCTACTGCAGATAATTTTGTCAACTCATAATATATCAATTTTGTCTGTATATCAAAATGTTTTTTTTTTAACTTCTAAAATTTTGATTTGAGGGGGCAGTGCATTTGTTTGAGACAGATCTTGCTTCCCCATAGAGCCGCCCTGATGATCTTATATCATCTAATATCCCACATGTGTCAATCAGAGAACACAACTGGAATCTCTGGTTTTCATCACCTTCTGGACCCTTGCAAAATTGAGCACTGGTTATGTCACGATCCCTGTCTCGTGCTTCCTGTTTTATTTTGTAGTCATGTCCTGTCTTCCTGACCTCCCTCCTGTGATTCCCTCATGTGTCTCACCTGGTTGATTGCACCACCTGTGTCTTGTTTCCCCTCTCATTTTTAACCCGTGTGTTTTCCCCTGTTAGGTTGTTGGGTCATTGTTGTTGTTGTCGTTGTTGATGATGTCGCTGTCGTCGCTGATTGTTCTGTCTTGTAGACTGTCAAGTTCATCAGTCACCGGTCAAGCCTCCAGCCTCACGTCTTGTCTCCGCCCTCACACCACGTCTCCGCCCTCACGCCACGTCTCAAGCCTTCGCCCTCACGCCACGTCCAGCCCCCAGTCACCCAGCTTCAATAAACCTCTTTTGTGCACCTCCCAAAATTGTCTGCATTTGGGTCTCCCACACAATCCTCAACCCTAAACCCTAACATGTTACCAAAAGGAAAGAAAATTGCCTTGTGATTGGAAGGTTGCTGGTTCAATCCTCAGGATTTGCAGGAAGAAGCAGTGTAAATGACTCTAATGTCGGTCCATTTCTGAGGGAAAATTTCCCGTGGGCTTTTATTTTGTTAAGGCAATTCTCAGGAGTTGAGGCTTTTATATTGAAGAGCATCCAGTTAAGTTCCTGCACATCTGGCAGGCAGCATTTTGAAGCTCCTGGCTGGAACTGGAACAAGGAACTGTGTTTCATTTGTTTGATGTCAATTTATGGGAATCAATGAACTTGATTGAGTGTTGAGATGAAGGCTATGCTAACAGGAGCTTCTCTCACAACTGTTTCTCAGTCTTGTTAGCTTCTCTACCTCACCACATGAGCACACTATGGGTGAACATGACTAATTTTTGTGGTTCGTTGTTGTGAAGATTGTTTATGTTGCAGATCTGACGTTTAAAAAAAGAGCTAATTTCATTTATCTGTCTTTTAGCACTTGAGGGTTTTTCCTGAAGAAAAGGATGAAACAGACAGTAAATTATGTTAAAATCCTACTGAGTGCTGAACAGATTAAAAAGCTACTGGAAACATCAGTGCACTTCACCTTTGTCTCACCAGGATTGAGCTACAAGCAGCACTGCTGCCTCCCTCATGAACACCACTGAGGTGCCCTTGAGCAAGGCCCTCAGTAGGTGAACTGAGCAGCTTGATTTGGTTTTTGTGAACATTATCAGAGTGATGCTGCAAATGTGAGTCACTCAGGGAGTTTCTTCTGGTTAAATAAATGTTAAAAATGGAATATCATCATTGTCAGAATAATAGAAGAATATTTGTGTTCATGTAAACAGCCAAAGACAACTTGTCCTGGATCTCAGTCACATGACTGTTAGTGTCAATAATGTTACCTGAGCAGGTGATTTCCAGGATGGTGAAACCAGGAGAGTTCCATGATCTCACACACTCCTTCAGTGTTGATGTAGACTGAACACACTCAGAGTCGATGAACCACACGAGTCGTTCTGAGGACTCGTCTCTCTGCTGTGTTGAGACAGCAGAACCACAGTCCAGCCATCTACATATCACAGCTGTTTCCTTCAGGGTCCAGGACCGGTCTGTCTCTGCTTCTCTCCACTCTGCCAGGTGTTTCACCTCCAGTCTACCAGCACAGTGGTTTGCTCCTCCCACCAACCTGACATCATCAGCATCTGAGCAGAGACAAGAGCATCATTAATACATGAATATGCAACAGGATGGAGGAGGACCTGAACCAAAGCTCCACCTGAGCAGATGAGTCCAACTGATTTGCCAGGTGAGCAGGTGTTTCCAGACCCTGAGCGTCCACAGTCCAGGAGGGAAGATTCATGGCCCTCACACTGGAACACCTGAGCCCAGAATGGAGACTCTGCTGGTCCAAAAAGTCCCCCCTCCAGGACTGAAGGTGTCCCACATCTCAGCTCTCCACACAGCACCTCTGCATCCTGCATGTCAAAGTCCTCTTCACACACTGAGGACCACAGCTGGTTAGATTTCACCTCCAGTCTGCCAGAGCAAAGGTCCGACCCGTCCACCAGCCTGACAGACTCTGAAAAAGACAACAAGAGGCAGATTCATGATGAGAATGAATTCATGTTAACATGAACTCACCTGTTCATGCCTCTGACATGTTAACTAGCAAATCCTGTAAATGAGACAGGAAAAAAGATTTCCTAGGAATTTATCCTCCTTGGAAAAATTCATGTGATTGTTGAAACTGGGAAACAATATTCCTGCTCATTTCTCACTGAACCTAATATCCCAGGATTTAATATCCCACATTTCTAAATCAGAGAACTCAACTGGAATCTCTGGTTTACATCAGCATCTTGACCACATAGAGAAGTGAACTTGTGATGGGAGGGTTGTCAGTTCAATCATCAAGAGAGGCAGGAAGAAGGAGTGGAAATGAATCTGATAGGCTGTTATTGGGGTTAAACTCTGTGAGCTTTTATTTTCTTAAGGCCTTTTTTAGTAGAGGCTCCTCACATGTAGGAATCATTCAAAATTTTGAAGCGCCAAGTTGGAATGAGAACAAGGTCTTCTGTCATTGTTCTGTTTGATGCCATGTTCTGTGTTTTGGGTGGGGTTTTTGTATCTGTGTGTTGAGGTAAAGGCTATGCTGACATCAGTCAAGTCAAGTCACTTTTATTTGTATTGAGCCAAATCACAACAAAAGTTATCTCATGACACTTTACAAGTACAGCAGGTCCAGCACCAAACTTCTTCAATGAATCTACACCCAACAATTCTCCATCAGCAGGCACAAAAGCAGTGACAAAAGCCTTCCTTTTAACAGGCAGGAACGTCGAGCAGATCCAGGCTCAACAGGAACGGCCTTCTGCTTTGAATAGCAGGGGGAAAGAGAGCAGGAGAGCAGGACAAGACAGAAAAGGGAGGAAGACAGATAAACAGAAGGAAAGAGAGGGACAGATGTAAAGACAGAGAGAAAGTGGAAGAGACTGATGGACAGATTGGGACGGGGATTAAAAAGAGTTCTGTGGAAATACAACTTGATATTCGGCTTCAATTCCATACGACAGGACGAGGTTTAGGGTGTGACTGAGACAGTGAGTGGGCTCACCTGCAGACTGATGGAAACCAATGGAGTCTAAAACCATGAGCTTTGGTCACAACTGTTTCTCAGTCTTGTTAGCTTCTCTACCTCACCACATGAGCACACTATGGGTGAACATGACTCATTTTTGTGATTCATTGTTTTGAAGATTGTTCATGTTGCACATCTGACGTTTAAAATTTGTGTTTTTATTAAGAACTGATTTCATTTCATTTATCTGTCTTTTAGCTCTGAAGGTTTATTTCTGAACACAAAAATGAAACAGAGAGACAGTAAATTATGTTAAAATACAACTGAAAGCTGAACAGATTAAAAAGCTACTGGAAACATCAGTACACTTCACCTTTGTCTCACCAGGATTGAGCTACAAGCAGCACTGCTGCCTCCCTCACTACCACCACCATGGGGCCCTTGAGCAAGGCCCTCAGTGGCTGTACTGAGCAGCTTGTTTTGGTTTTTGTGAACATTATCAGAGTGGTGCTGCAAATATGAGTCCCTCAGGGAGTTTCCTCTGGTTAAATAAATGTTAAAAATGGGATATCATCATTGTCAGAATAATAGAAGAATATTTGTGTTCATGTAAACAGCCAAAGACAACTTGTCCTGGATCTCAGTCACATGACTGTTAGTGTCAATAATGTTACCTGAGCAGGTGATTTCCAGGATGGTGGAACCAGGAGAGTTCCATGATCTCACACACTCCTTCAGTGTTGATGTAGACTGAACACACTCAGAGTCGATGAACCACACGAGTCGTTCTGAGGACTCGTCTCTCTCCTGTGTTGAGACAGCAGAACCACAGTCCAGCCATCTACATATCACAGCTGTTTCCTTCAGGGTCCAGGACCGGTCTGTCTTTGCTGCTCTCCACTCTCCCAGGTGTTTCACCTCCAGTCTACCAGCACAGTAGTTTGCTCCTCCCACCAACCTGACATCATCAGCATCTGAGCAGAGACAAGAGCATCATTAATACATGAATATGCAACAGGACGGAGGAGGACCTGAACCAAAGCTGCACCTGAGCAGATGAGTCCAACTGATTTGCCAGGTGAGCAGGTGTTTCCAGACCCTGAGCATCCACAGTCCAGGAGGGAAGATTCATGGCCCTCACACTGGAACACCTGAGTCCAGAATGGAGACTCTGCTGGTCCAAAAAGTGCCCCCTCCAGGACTGAAGGTGTCCCACATCTCAGCTCTCCACACAGCACCTCTGCATCCTGCATGTCAAAGTCCTCTTCACACACTGAGGACCACAGCTGGTTAGATTTCACCTCCAGTCTGCCAGAGCAAAGGTTCGACCCGTCCACCAGCCTGACAGACTCTGAGAAAGACAACAAGAGGCAGATTCATGATGAGAATGAATTCATGTCAACATGAACTCACCTGTTCATGCCTCTGACATGTTAACTAGCAAACCCTGGAAATGAGACAGGAAAACACAGATTTCCAAGGAATTTATCCTGAGAGTGAGAAGGAAAATATAGAATTGGAAGGAATTTATCCTCTTTGAAATAATTCATGTGATTATTGAAGCTGGGAATCATGATTCCTGCTCTTTCCTCCCTAAACCATCTAATATCCCACATGTGGATACCAGAGAACACAACTGGAATCTCTAGTTTACGTTATCATCACCACCATTTTCAGATCCTAGCAGTGGCAGCCTAAAGTTGTGATTCTCAAACTGTGGAAAACCCAAATATCTTTTGGAAAGTTAAACAAGTCAAAATTGTTTTGAAACAATGAATACTATCGAAAAAATAGCAAACAATTTTGAAAGAAAATACATATCTGTATCAATCAAGGATGGTTCCAAGTCTGCTTTCAGACAGGAGGTGGAGCAGCTGGTCCACTGGGGCAGTCTGAACCACCTGGAGCTGAACCTGCTCAAGAATTTGGAGATGACAGTGGACTTCAGGAGAAGCCCACCCACACTCTCCCCCCTCACCATCCTCAACAACACAGTGTCTCCTGAGGACATGTTCAAGTTCCTGGGAACCACAATCTCCAAGAACCTGAAGTCCACCTCTAACATGGACACTGTCCAGAAAAAAAGCTCAGCAGAGGTTGGACTTCCTGTGACAGCTCAGGAAGTTGAACCTGCCACAGGAGCTGCTGATCATCTTCTATACTACAATCATTCAGTCTGTCCTGTTCACAGCCATCACTCTGGTTTGGATCGGCCACCAAACAAGACAGGATCAGACTGCAACGAACAATCGGGTCAGCAGAGAGAATCATGGGGGCCGACCTACCTGTCATCCAGGACCTTTATCGGTCCAGGGTCAGGAAACGGACAGGCACCATCTCTGCTGACCCATCACACCCCAGTCACAAACTGTTTGATCCCCTCCCCTCTGGAAGATGCTACAGAGCCCTGGATGCTGAGACCACCAGGCTAAAAACAGTTTCTACCCTCAGGCTTTCAGTCTGATGAACGGGAAATAGTCAGAGTGTCAGGAAATAAAAACAAACATCTGCTACACCAGCAGCTCAATAGCAGGTGATCTGACAGGAGGGAACTGCAAATCACTACAATGGTGATGAAGGAAAAGCCGGCCCTGGTGTTGTTCAGTGTGAAAACCCTGGAAGAGATCGTCATGAGGCCACAGCTCCTGGAGGAGCTGAATGATTCCCAACTCCTGTGTTGTCCTGAGGATGAACTCACGTCACTGCTGCTCGCCTCCACAGAAGAACCAGAGCCAGCGTTTCCCTGATTGATGCTAAGATACATTCTGATGTGTGTGATTCTACAACTGTCTGGTGTGCATCTCAGTCAAACAGCAACAGTGTGTTGGCCTACCTGTGCTGGACCCTGAGCAGCACACACTGGGTCTTCTATTGGAACCTGTGCTCAGTGTGTATTGCTATCAAAGGTGATTCCAACAGAGGCTCCAGCTGACTGCTGCATCAGAGCACTGATACCAAAGACACTGCCCAGCTCCTTACTTTCAAATATTCTCAAACACTATTCATAATATAATTTACTGTATTTCATCATTGATCAATGCATCATTTATAGCAGTAATTGGCAACAAGTGGATCTTTTCACTGGAACCTCAGAGTTCACCAGATTGACACACACACTTGAAAACAAGTTCAGATTCATAAAATATTCCAGTGTTTCATGTTTCTCTATGGTTGTCTGATGGTTGGCCTCTGACTCACTCTGACTCTGAGAAAACATGCTGTCCACCTCTGATGCAGCTGAACAGAGGCGCTATGACACTGTTCCATGGTCATCATGGAGGTACTTGCTTCAAGAGTTAGACAACCACTGGCCTGAAGGACAGAGAAGTGAACTTGAAACTAAAAGGTTGTTGGTTCAATCCTCAGGACTGGTAGGAGGAAGCAGCCACACTCATTAACACCACCAAGATGCCCTTGAGCAAGGCTCTCAGAGGTGGTACTGAGCAGCTGCTGTTCTATGACTGTGAATGTGATCAGGGTGCTCCTGCAAATGTGAGTCACTCTCAGTGAGTTTCCTTGGACTAAATAAAGGTAAAAAATAAAAACACTGGAGTTTTGTGAATATTTGTGTGCATGTTAAAAAAACAAAGTCACTTGTACTGGATCACAGTAACATGACTGCATTACTGTGTACCAAATCACATACTTCCATACTGCATATGTAAAATTTTCAAACTGAGTATTCTAAGCAAAGTATGTACTCAATCGCGCAGTGCGCGTGTTTCGAGGGTGCAGTGCTGTCCCAAACCACATCCTGCCGTGCGGTGCACTCTTCAAAATGATGACGTGATGTCTTCTTCTTCTACACAGATTTGTGACTGGTGAGCACCGCATCAGCATCAGCTAATTACCGCCTCCTTTTGCCTGTGCTTGTTTGTCAATTTCTGAAGCAGTAAAAAAGCAAAATGGAGGGTCATCGCACATTGGTACACCACAATAGGCGCCAACAACACGATGTCCTCCTTCTACTGGCTGAAGATGCAACTGTCTGTAGAGTTTAATTATGTGATTTATTTAGCACAACATTTTGGTGACAAGTGATTTTATCTTTTCAAACCCGTGTCCACACAGAATTTCCTACTTGTCCCTGTTATTTCATGTAAAGATGACTCTATACAAGTCAGTGTTGGCCGACTCTCACCACAGCAAGTGTCCACAGTTGCACACTCAAAATCTTAACTGATTGGAGTACATCATCCGGGAACTTTTGCATTCTCAATTTTTGAAAACTATCCATACGTTTTTCCATTTTCAGTTGAGTAGACTCAAAATTTTAAGTATGCAGTATAGAAGTATGCGATTGAGAAAACACGCAGTGAGAGTCTTCTGGCGAGATGAAGGTTAAAAAAATTGTTATGTTATTGTCAGAATAATAGAGGAATATTTGTGTTCATGTAAACAGCCAAAGACAACTTGTCCTGGATCTCAGTCACATGACTGTTAGTGTCAATAATGTTACCTGAGCAGGTGATTTCCAGGATGGAGGAACCAGAAGAGTTCCATGATCTCACACACTCCTTCAGTGTTGATGTATACTGAACACACTCAGAGTCGATGAACCACATGAGTCGTTCTGAGGACTCGTCTCTCTGCTGTGTTGAGACAGCAGAACCACAGTCCAGCCGTCTACATATCACAGCTGTTTCCTTCAGGGTCCAGGACCTGTCTGTCTCTGCTTCTCTCCACTCTTCCAGGTGTTTCACCTCCAGTCTACCAGCACAGTGGTTTGCTCCTCCCACCAACCTGACATCATCAGCATCTGAGCAGAGACAAGAGCATCATTAATACATGAATATGCAACAGGATGGAGGAGGACCTGAACCAAAGCTCCACCTGAGCAGATGAGTCCAACTGATTTGCCAGGTGAGCAGGTGTTTCCAGACCCTGAGCGGCCACAGTCCAGGAGGGAAGATTCATGGCCCTCACACTGGAACACCTGAGCCCAGAATGGAGACTCTGCTGGTCCAAAAAGTCCAACTTCTAATTGGCCTTCCTGGATGAGTTTTACATTTTACTTTCTACTGCTCACTGCAGGTCCAGTCAAGTGAGAGCACTTTTCCTTCACCTGCCTCAGCATTTTGGGACTCAAAAGTACTGCAATTGGAGGAGGGTGGAGCCGACAGGGAGGGAGAAGAAAATGTGCTTGAGAAGCAGCTAAATACATAAAAACTGATGCTACGTTTCCAGGCAGCACCTCTGGTTTGAAGTAAACATACTAGCTTTGTTTATATGTGATCTAACCTCATGTACACAGCAAGTTAATGGTGTGATTCTCATGATACTCCTGCCTAAACTGTATAATACAACATTATTCCACATTTATACTTGGATTCATCTGCACGTTCCAGTTGATTTGCACTTCTGGTTGGATGCTAGCTGCATGTCAGTACTTGTACTCTGAACAATGACAAATTTGAATCTATAATTGATGTTTAATATACATCATCGAGACTATTTGTAAGTATTCAGTGGAAAATGTTTTTATTGCACCAGGTGAACAAGTGCACCTCCTAAAATTACGAGTGTATATTAGGCCTGTCACAGTAACACGTTATGTTAGTTGATGTATCCCATCAATTTCGTACCTCTTATCTTGTTAAGGGTGCCGGGGGGCTGGAGCCTATCACAGCAGCCTTCCTGTGAGAGGCCAGGTTCAACCTGGACAGGTCACCAATCCGTCACAGGGCCAACACATAGAGACAGACAACCATTCACACTCAAAGCCACACCTACGGACAATTTGGAGTATCAATCAGCCTCGTCCCCTCTTGATGTCTTTGGACTGTGGGAGGAAGCTGGAGTACCAGAGAGAACCCACACAGACACAGGGAGAACATGCAGACTCCACACAGAAAGATCCTGTGCTCAAGTTTGGGCTCAAACCTGGAACCTTTTCGCTGTGAGGCAACAGTGCTGACCACTGCACAACCATGTCTCCCAGGATATATTATCCAAGAATTATTTTGATTTATGATATGATTATTGACATTTTAACAATTTTACCACTTCAATAATTATGTACCACCTAATAAATCAAGTGCACACTTTATCTCTGTTCCTGTCATGACTTGAGCTTGGACGAGAACCCAAAGCCACGACTCCCAGGCAAGGTGCCAGATGAAGAAAGTTTATAACTAAAGTACAAATCAAAACCACTCTTTTGAGGAAAAAAGCCTAAACTACAAAAACTCAAACTCACTCGACTGAGGAGAACCTGACTCGACAAAGTGACAAAGAAACTCAAAGTTAGATCAGGTAAGGAGCATGGCATGGAAAACAAAACCTGACTAGACAAAGATTCAACAAAAACACAAACTTGATGAGGCATTAAATGACGTAGCACGTTTGGAACTGACGGAAAAGACAAACTCGCACCAGACAAAGAGAAATGCAGACGACATAAACTCATGAGGTGACGGAAACAGGAGGACACAGTCGGGGTGGGGAAGACAATCAGACTGGTGGGAAATCCACCACGGGGAAGTGGAAGTTACCAGAAACTGGGAGGATGGTTAAATTTCAAAATAAAACAGGACGTCATGACACAACATAGACACATGGCAAACAAAGAACACCACTACATGCATGGACATGACAGTTACAAGAGTATTTAAGTCTGTTACATCACCAAAGAGGACCAGTATCATGATGGGTTTATTGAGAAAGGACTCCAAAAAGAAACTGAAATTCCAGACTGGAGTATCAAGACTCTGAGAGAGTCATGTTCACTCAGACCTGGATTAACAACTGTGTCATGATGAGTTTCCAGGACCTTTTCAATTACGGTGCTATGAGCCAACTTAAAGGAAATAGAAGGGAGCTGTGCCCCCCCTCCCCCCTCCCCCCTCCCTCAGTGGAGGAGGAGAGGAGCAGGAGACCTGTCACAGGAGAGGAGAGGTGCTGGTGACCAGTAAACCTGCCTCAGTGGTCTTTTCTGGTGTCAAATGCTCACACGTACACACAATTATCACAGTTACTGAGGACAGAAAAATGATGGAGGTCGTACTGGAGAAGAGTTCAAACTGGAGCCAGGAGGCAACGACCATTCCATCATCCATCTTCCAGCATTCCCCTCCAGCACTCACTATCACCCAGAAGTCCATCCTGTTAGACTGGAAACCTCCAAACAACCTCAACATCCTACAGTGGAAGAAGCTGCTGATGAGCAGAAATCCCTGGAAAAATGTCTGCATCCATCAACCATGAAACCACCAACTTCAGTAAAACCTGGTCCACTACCATCAATAAATGAACCTGACCTCCAACCCTCAAAGTGACATTGAACACACAAACACCCAACACATTCAACACACACACACACACACACACACACACACACACACACACACCAGCTCCATTCACCCTTTATTCTTTTTAAAATGCCTTTATTTGTTCATACATTTATTGTTTTCATTACAATATCATAATCATATTATATTTGATATTATTGTTGCTGTATTAGAAACATTTCTACTGATCGTGGTGATAACAACAAAAGCATTGAAAAGGATACCATTGATTCTGAATAATACAGAATTACTGCATGATGAAATTATTATTATTGTTATTATTATTAATACTCTCACTCAATCAATATTTTGTTCTATTTTATTATTAATAATGTATCATTTCAGACATTATAACTATGTTCTGGTCTCTTTCTCCTCGTCCACTTGCTTGTTTATAAGTTTTTTGACAGTAGAAATGCTACAAATCCTGTATGAGGAATCACTGCAAGTGGAGGAGGAAAAAAATAGGAACAGCAAACCAGAGATGAACAATTTATCCTCATTCACCATTATTATTACCAAACACAAGTTATTAATGAAATGTGACACTTCTCTCTCATTATTATTATTATTATTATTATTATTATTATTATCACTGTTTTTGTGGCATCACTGTTTTCTGGTTCTCATCCCTACTCTTGCTATTATTGTTCTGGCATTAACAACGTTGTTTATGATGACATCACCTTTATATTAATATCACAACTATGGTTATTGTTTTTCTTATTATGGTGATAGTCATTAATTACATATTTCTACTCTTTGTCTCCTATGTGTTTGTTTATTCTTTGCTGTACAAAATTATTGTGGAATTATATTTTATTGATATTTCTGTATGATAGAAACCAGAGGTTCTCAATTACAAATGTTAAAAGGCCTTAAAGTAGGATTTATTTCTCTACCCATTCATTTATTCTATTTCTTTTTACAATGATCTTCTTCAGATGTCATTCATCAGCCTACCATGATAGATATTCATCATTCATTATTAATATGATTGAGATACAAAGATAATGAACACAACACACACACCATCAATTTACACACAACACTGACACAATATTAGTCTCTCATTATTAATGAATTATTGATTTGTTAAAATTATTTTTAGTTTATTCCTTTTTCCCCCAGATAATTCTTTTAATTTTAGCATTTCAATTCATGAATTAATCTTGTTCATTGTTTCCTCCAATTTCCTGCCTCTCCCTTTCCAGTTTGTCCAGTCCTCTTTAAAGAGAAAACACACAAAATGACTTTCAACCGTCCGATTGCTCAACTACTTGAATAAATGAATAATAAATAAATGAGACAAATATGTCATGAGCAGACGCCCTGACATTGGGTCTGGGGGTTGAACTGGGAGGAGATGGAATAGCGGCTGGTGGCTTCCATCAGCAGCTTCCTCCTTTCGTTTGGTTCCACACCCGACGCTGCTAACGAGTGGCTAGCCAGCCTCAGCTGTGAGCCTCTGCTGCTGATGCTGACTGGTTGCTAGGCAACCAGGTTCCCCCCTCCTCCTTCTCTCTTTGGGACACACACACACACACACACACACACACACACACTCACACACACACACACGTTATCACTTTGTATCTTTTGGTTAGATTGAACTGTTATTCCAACGTGTTGCTGATTGATTGATGCATTGTGTTTAATAAACATTTTTAATCATAAGAGAGAAGTCGCAGTGTCTTTTGTGTCCAAAACTGTGGTCACGTGTCTCAGTGATAGGCAGCGCTCTGATCTCACTCTTCTAAGATCAGAGTTGTCCCTGTTTAGTTGATATGACAGAATATTGACTGTTTAGTGGATAAACTCTGTTTGAGACTGACAATTTTTACAAATTTGGTCAACATTTTAGTTTCCCTGAACTCATCAGGGTGGTGCCCCGATTGATTAATATTCAATATTAATTAGTATTTCATTCAATAATCAAAAATTATATTCATAATTATTGACAATTATAATTTTGACCAAATCGCTCCTCAATGCACAACATTGGCAAAAAAGTCTTTTCTGGTTCTGACCCCCCCTCCCCACACACACACACACACACACACACACACACACACACACGCACACACACACACACACACAATTTCTGCAAATGTGGCTTCAGTGTCTTTGATTCTAGTTTCTTATTTCATGGTTCAGTTGTTGACACTCAGTCTTTTCTCAGCGTTCCTGTTATCTTGTCTCTCCTGCTTCATGTAAATTAAAAGAATATTTTTCAAGTTGATCTGAAACTAAGCTGAGACTAGTTAGACTGTGGAGGACCGACACTCTCTGGGTTTAGCAGCAGCTCAGCCACCTCATGTGATTGAACTACTGTGTTTGTACCAGCACACTACAACTGGAGAACAGTCCATTTATTTGACTTCTTGACATACGGAACACAGAACATCAGAGCAGTTGAGGGCCGACTGGAGCAAACAGTGAGGGAGTCAATCCAGAAATGCAGCTGCTGCCTCCAGGACATGAGCCAGTTGATTTGAGCCGTTTCAAACACACGTCTATCTGAACCATGCAGATCAACAACACCTCCAACAGGAAGCCTACCTGAGCTCCACAGCACCAGCAGCACCAGCAGCACCAGCAGCACCCTGCCATCCATGTCCAGTGTCAAGCTCCTCCGATCGTCTGCTACTAGTTTCTTCACTCTTATTTCCTCATCAGGACTCTTAAGTGCAGCTTTTCATGTCCGTGTCAACAGCTCCTGATGTGCTGAAGTGATACAAAGATAAAGCTGGGGGTCGGACACGTCATCCACATCAGAGTTGCGACACTCATGATCTTCTGATCAGATGAGCAGTTTCCTCTCCTTCACTGCTGCAGACGCATCAGATTGTCAGCACCACATCTCCTGTTTCCTGATATAAAACGACACCTACTTCATAAAACAAGCCTGACCAACTTAACACATTTCATGCCAACTGCATTTAACAACACAGAGATGTTTTGTTAAATCCTACTAGAGGTGAATCTCATCCATGATTCTCCAGACATTTTTTAGGACCTCTGACAGTTTCAGCATCTGAGGAGGCAGACGACAGCGTGTCTGAAACAGAGGGTTTCAAAGTGAAGTCCTCAGATAAATTAGCTGAGTTTCACTGGACTGCTAACAAAGGTCAGAGGAGAGAGAGAGAGAGAGAGAGAGAGAGAGAGTGAGAGAGAGAGAACAAGCAGTGTACATAAGAATGAAATTTCATTCCAGAGGCAAAAACACAACACTGCACAACAAAACAGTGAACCCTCCTGAGCTCAGGATGAAAGCAAGCTTTTCCCAGGCATTTCATAAAAGTAAAATCTGACAAAATCTCTGATCTGACTTTTAAATCCATTTCTTAAAATGACACTTTTACTGACTTCAGGTGATTTCCTTGCTGTCGTTACTTCTCATTTTTAGGGAGTTTCTTGATCGTCACTCAGGACTTCATCCCCCATGTTTGTGAAGGAAACAGGAAAAAAAGACTGAAAACTGACACACATTCCTGGAATATTAATAACAAACCTGCCAGAGGAATCATGAACAGAACAGACAGGAAAAAAGTTAATTCACTTTAATGATAGTTTTGAGTGTAAACTCACTGATCCTGGATCAGATTTGAGTTTAAAGGATAAAAGCAACTGGACTTGCTTGAATGTCTTGAAGAGGCTTCATCATCCAGGTACTTCTTATCTTGTAGTAACTGCAGTACTTCAACCTTGAACTTGGTCATGTTCACACATTGTCATCACATATTTCAAAGCAGGGAAACTGAACTGGTGATTTCAGGCCTGTTAAAAGAACCCTGCAAGTGAATGTGTTGGTCAGACCAGCAGATTGAGGGCCAAGTGTTTCCATGTATTTCTGTGTGAGAAGCAGCGTTGCACCACAGGCTTGTATTTTTGTGTCAAATCTACAAATCTTTGTTCAGTCGTACAAGCAGGAGGAAGGGGAGGACATTGGGTGAAAGTGAGAGTCAGAGGCTGATAGAGAGGAGGGGGGAGGCCGGTGGAGACAAACCACAATCATGAGACGTTTATCAGCACAGACGTGCAGCATTTAGAGAGACGACCTGATAGAAACCTGTTTTTGCTCTTAACTTGCTTTTGCTGGTCTACAATGTTGGAGAGAAGAGAGAGAAATCCACAACACTGGACCGGGCTGATACCAGCGGAACCAGAGCTCCGCTCCTCCAACCTAAAATTAACTTGAGGTCACTCGGTGCATTTTGCTGCTTCCTAACTTGATCTTTTGAAACACATCAGCTTCATTGGGAGAGTGAACAAGAAATGAAATGGTCTCCCTACAAGAGTCACCTTCAAGCTGCTGAGGCAACATGGCTGCTGATCTCTGGTCCTTTTGCTTGAAGCACTGTTGCTTCCTTGACCGGATACAATAACCCAGTACAAACACTAAGTAAGTGCATTGAACAAATCAACCATTGGATGTGCCAGAATTTTCTTCAGCTGAACAAAGATAAAACTGAAGTAATTGTTTTTGGAGTTGAAGAAGAGCGATTAAAAGTCAGAGCTCAGCTTCAATCAGTAATGTTAAAAGCACAAACCAAACCAGAAATCTTGGTGTAGTCATGGACGCAGACCTGAATCTTAACAGCCACATAAAGACAATTACAAAGTCAGCCTACTATCACCTGAAGAACATATCAAGGGTTAAAGGACTGATGTCCCAACAGGATTTGAAAAAAGCTTGTCCATGCGTTTATCTTCAATAAACTCGACTCCTGTAAAAGTGTCTTCACAGGTCTCCCTAAAAAATCCATCAGACAGCTCCAACTGACTCAGAATGCTGCTGCTCGAGTCCACACGAAGACCAGGAAAGTAGATCATATCACTCCAGTTCTCAGGTCTTTACACTGGCTTCCTGTCTGCCAAAGAATTGATTTTAAAAGACTACTGCTGGTTTATAAAGCACTGAATGGTTTAGGACCAAAATTCATTTCTGATCTTCTGGTACGTTTTGAACCATCCAGACCTCTCAGGTCGTCAGGAACAGGTCTGCTTTCTGTCCCCAGAGTCAGAACCAAACGCGGAGAAGCAGCATTTAGTTTCTACGCTCCACATATCTGGAACAAACTCCCAGAAAACTGTAGGTCTGCTGAAACTCTCAGTTCTTTTCAATCACAGCTAAAAACCCATATGTTTACCGTGGCCTATTATTAAATCAAACTTGAGGCCTCTGATCAGTATCTCACACTGCACTGTAACTTCTATCTGCCTGTTTAGCTTCTATCTCTAACTTTACTTAAGCTGCAATGTAACTCTTCTAATTGTGTTGAATGTCTTTCTCTGTCTTTACTTTCTCTAATTATGTTGAATGTCTTTTTATGTTTGTTTTATGTAAAGCACGTTGAATTGTCCTGTTGCTGAAATGTGCTGTACAAACAAACTTGCCTTGCCTTGCCTTGCCTCACTGTTCTGTGTTTGTTCTGCTCAGTGGAGGAAGGAACGAAGGACTGGAGCTCTAAGTTTTTCTGTTCCTACATCAGTGAACACACTTTCTGTGCTGAGAAGGAACCAAAGCTACTAAGGAGGATTACAGAGTTTGTCCTTGCAGGAGTCAGTGACTTAATTGTGTCTAACAAAGGGTTGAATCTGAATGTGACAGTTCCCCTTCAACTTGGGGCCATGGCAGAGTGAACCAAGAACACTGGCAATGGGGGTGAGAGTGGAGCCAACGATGGATTCACAGTTCATCACCTCCACCATAATGTGGACCACCTTTCCTGTATCCACTTTCAACCTCTAAATAACTCATTCCCTGACCGGGAATCAAACCCGGGCCGCGGCGGTGAAAGCGCCAAATCCTACCCACTAGACCATCAGGGACCACACAGAGCTCTCCAACAACAGAGATGATACACAATGACTGTGGTCTCAGTTGAGCTGAGCCACTCAGACACAGTCACCCATTCAAGCTGGGCCTGATACCACACTTCAGTACAGACAGAGAGAAAGAAGATACACGGGATCCTTTGAAGAAAATGCAAGAAAGACAGGAAGCCCCCATCACATCGTCAGTGTTTCAGTGACTGGCATTGTGAAGAGACTGAGACAAAGTCACGTTATGAATGGAGGGCTGAGTTGGAGCAGAGAGGGGGCAAGATCCTGGGGGTGGACTGTCTTTGGGAAGCTGAGGTGTCTGGTGGTCTTGGTGGACCCTCTGTAGCTCAACTGAGACCACCAGAGTCAGTGTGACTGTAAGCCTTCAAAGCCAGCATGAAGGAGCTGGTTTTATCTTTGAAGGGGAAATCACACACACAGCTACTCTCAGTTCCCAAATGTGTGTGTCCTCACTCCTCCGTCCTCCTGCTGCCCTCAGAATACAGACACAATTCAACCTGGTAGGTCTGGTGCATAGAAGTGCTCCTGAAAAGATTTGTGTCAGCCCACAGCTGGCTGTTCTTACCTGGAACCTCAAGATGAAACTGCTTCCACAGATTGGAAATGAATCTGATGTTGACTTTTGGACAAATCACCTGTTCATCAGTTCAACCATCACTTCCATCCATTTTCTACTTCTTATCTTATGATAGAAAGGAGTCTATCTGCTGTGTGACGGAGGCAGTTACTGTGAGCTGCTGCATGTCTCAGCTGTGTGTGTGTGTGTGTGTGTGTGTGTGTGTGTGTGTGTGTGTGTGTGTGTCAGTGACGTGCGGTCAGGGGAGGCAAGTGAGGCTTTGGAAAGATACTACAAATTTTATATACATGATTATATACACTACTTTTTCAATTAGAATGTGGATCAGATCAGCTGATTTCAGTGTGAAGTCCATCCCTCCATCCACTTTCTATTCTTATCCTTTAAGGGTCACGGGGGGGGGGGGGGCGATCCCAGGTGACATTGGACAAGAGGCAGGGTTCACCCTGGACAGGTCACCAGTCCATCAGGAGAAATGAGGTGGTCGGTATCATGCAACCTAAACTAAAACATTAGTCAGATCAAATTCAGGTTAAAGCAAGAGTCTCCAGATCAAAGTCAGAATTCCTGATGATGTCATCAGGACTTTGACAGTACCTAGAATTCTGTCTTTGATCTCAGGAGGACATGAAAGAAACACAATTGAGGAAAGTATAAGAGAGCACATTCAGCTTCATCAGAAACACTTGAACTGTTGAACAGTAGAATTTGTTTGAAACAGTTTACAACACTTAGTGACACGATTGAAGAGGGAAGATTTTTCTACTTTAAATTTAATTCTAACTTCAAAGTCAAGTCAAGTCAAGTCAATTTTATTTATAAATGCCAAATCACAACAGAAGTTATCACATGACACTTTACAAGTTTATCTACTGAGATCGGTACCCTGGAAGGTATCACCTTGGCCCCCAGCACGACCCGAAGGAACCTTGGAGTTCTCTTTGATGAGGATCTGTCCTTTAATGCCCACATTAAGTAAATTTCTAGGACTGCTTTCTTTCATTTGTGAAACATTGCTGAGATCAGACACATCCTGTCTCAAAAAGATGCAGAAAAACTAGTCCATGCCTTTGTCTGCCTTTTGCCTTGCCTTTGAGAATTCAAAATTCTCCTTCTAACATACAAAGTCCTCAACAGTCAGGCTCCTTCATACCTGACAGAGCTCCTAGTCCCCTATTATTCAGCTAGAACCCTTCGCTCCCAGGATGCAGGGTTACTGGTGGTTCCTAGAGTTCTAAAAGTACACTGGGAGCCAGAGCCTTCAGCTATCAGGCTCCCCTCCTGTGGAACCGTCTCCCAGTTTCGGTCCAGGATGCAGACACCCTCTCGACCTTTAAGAGCAGACTTAAGACCTTCCTTTTTGATCAGGCTTATAGTTAGGCTGCTTAGGCTGGCCCTTAGATATGCTGCTATAGGCTTAGGCTGCTGGGGGATCTCCCATGGTGCACTGGGCTTCTCTCTCCTCCTCTCTGTCCTCCTGTATGTGTCATACATAAATCATACTAAAAAAGGTCCAGAGGCCCACAACAAAATATTCAAATCAATATTTCCATGGATAAGGAAGCCTAACAAGGAAACCAAGAGATGGGAAACAACTTGGATGATAGAAAATTGTTTTTAGTTTATTTGACAGCTGATTGAAGACGTGGGTCAAAACTGACCTGTTCACATAAGAGATGGGAACAGAAAGCTAACACAAGAGGAAGGTTGAAGCTATGAAAAAGGAGTTTGATAAAAATCTTGAACTGACAGTAGAAATATCCTTTTGTATGTTTACCTTTTTTGACAGAAGTCACTTTAGCTTGGCAGTGAAAAGAATCTCTGCTAGCTTGACAAATAAGTGGCACAAACTGGGTTCAAGCTGGACTTTGGACACTGGTATCTGCAACAACTCCCATCAACTCCTAATCTAGCATCTCTGCTGTGCTCAAACTATTTTACAGAACATTTGACAGACCTGTGGAGCAGTGAGGACAGACATGAGTTGATCCACATGATCCACTGAAGCGCCATTTTACCCTGCCACTGAGGTCACCAACATGAGCTGGAGTTGGGACTCTTGAACTGAACCTGGTATCACAGCGACACCTACTGCTGCTAAATGGAACAGCAACATTGAACCCAAGTACAGGATTGAAGGGAGACTGATGGTCGCTGTTTGGGTTTTTGAAGAACAAGGAGGGCGTTGGTTCAAGCTGGATTCTCAGAGACTATTTCCCCAACCTCTACATTGGCATCTACACTGTCATCCAGTCAGGTGACTGAAGTCATCCAGTCATGTGACTGAAGTCATCCAGTCATGTGACTGAAGTCATCCATTCATGTCAGTGATGTCACTTGGCAGGACTGTCATTGCCATCACATTCTAGAAAAGAACCCAGACTCCACATTTACTCCTGTCTATTATTGTGTCCCATCCTCCTGGTCCTTACTCTGAATTCTCAGAGTTTATATCCAGTTCAGTTCTCAAAACAGATGAAGTCATGAGTGTAGATTAATTTCCTTTTCTCCACTGATTATATGTCAAGGTTTGTGTGTGGGGGTGGAGCCTATCCAAGCAGCCTTTGGACAAGAGGCGGGGTTCATCCTGGATGTGTCACCAGTCCGTCACAGGGCCAACACATAGAGACAGACAACCATTCACACTCACAGCCACACCTACAGTCAATTTAGAGGATCAATCAGCCTCGTCCCCTCTTGATGTCTTTGGACTGTGGGAGGAAGCTGGAGTACCAGAGAGAACCCACACAGACACAGGGAGAACATGCAGACTCCACACAGCTGGGGCTCGAATCTGGAACCTTCTTGCTGTGAGGCCACAGTGCTGACCACTGCACCATTGTGTCCCCTGAAAATGCCACCAGATCGTTTGGATTTCCTTTAAAATCAAGTACACATGAACATGAAGAGGTTTTCACAGGGCTGGTGGTGCAATGGATAGCATGACTGACTACTGTCAGAAGATTCTAGGTTCAACTCCTGGCTTGCGCACTTAAAACTTTATACTGAGAAGCTTTCACACCTGAAGTGTGAACCACTGCTAAAAGTCACTGAAATCCTCCAAGGTTTCCTCCTTGTCTGCTGTAAACATGAACACATGCATGGATCCTGCTACCTCTCACATGTTAAGCTGGCACTTGACAGTGACAGCAGGAGAACAAAAGAGCTTGTTTCTAACATTACTTGACAGCACTTTTTAGGGCCTGAGCCAGAAGGAACTTCTGGCAAAGACTCCATTATTTTTTCCACTTTTTTTTCTTCTTGCAATCAACACTGCCCAGAGTTGATCTGCAGGAAATAAGACTCATACAATTGATGCAGTTTGGTCAGACGGTGCAGACACACTTGACACCCAGAGAGGTGAGCAGGTTTTGGACCAAGTTGAAACTTGTGAAGTATTTGAGACAGAAAATGACAGAAAGCTGTGGCTGTGTTCTGGTTCTGCATGTTTCAGATTTATTCCCCTCCCAGTAATGTCTTATTTCCAGCTCTGCTCTCCCTCAACTACTGTTTAGTGTCATATTTATTTTGCTGACTACTTCATTGACATGTGGTCAAAATGTCTTGTGTTTCCTGAAATTAACTGAGTGCTGCTCAGTAAAGTAGACATGACTTGAGATTCTATTCCTGCTTGGTCCATTTCAACATTCTTATCCTTCCTAGCATTGGAGATAAAGTATCAGTCAGGGCTGTACTTGATTAGTACTGCATATAGTACACATCAGTCACTGCCATTACACAGTGGAATGGAAGTTGAAATACTGTTGACCAGCAAGCTGAAAACTGTTGTGATATTTGACAATTCTATTGTTTCTGAATGAAAATCATGTGAAGGAGAATCATTGAGACATCCTAAAAATGGCTGAGGTCTGCTGAGCTGCAGCAGGTCTGAGCTGCTTTTGATGCCCAGATGATGAGGAGGCAGTGAATGTTGGGTTTGGTGGAGCTGAAAAAATGCTGCAGGTGTTGAGAGGTCTGCTGGTGTCCAGGACTTCCTCTCCAGTTCTCAGCTTCTCCCTGCAGTTCCCACAAACACCACAACAGTCCTGGAACCCCTGCAGATGGTGGAGGACCATGATGACCCCGATGCACCATCAGGCCATCAAAAACCAGTCCTGATGATCAAAAAGGTCCCTCCACTCATCCAGCGTCAACTCTAGAAGAAGCTTCTGGAACAGATGAGCAAACGCACTCAACTAGAAATCATGATTTAAACACAATGTTGATTTTTACAATTTCCTTCAATGTTTTAAAAACCATCAAAGTAGACAGAAGCCCAGATGGTCCAAACCTGTTTCCTGTCTCCTGCCATTGTGGAGAGCCTCTGTTCTGTCCTGCTGCTGTCCAGTTGTCTCTACTGAGCTCCTCTGCTGGTTCCACCTTGAAGAGGGTCTGAGCTAAAATTGAACCTTGGGGAACTTCAACCTTTGATCTCAGAGTTTTGTGTTTGATTTTAGAATTCTTTCTTTGATCTCATCTGAGACAAAGACATGGAAGCTCAATCTGATGTTGAGGAGGCCGTGATCGTATAGTGGTTAGTACTCTGTGTTGTGGCCGCAGCAACCCCGGTTCGACTCCGGGTCACGGCAGCATGAGACAAATTTCTTGTGTGTATTGATGGACACAAACCAAGCAGAATTTTCCCACAATGCAATAGGGCGGTGTTTGGTCAGTGTTGAGCAGGCGTCAGTCTGACAATGATGTCATATTATTTTGTTATCACTTGACCAGACCCAAAAGTAGGCTCCAGGTATCAGTTTCTTCTCAATGCTAATATCTGCTAGCTTAGTCTGCTACTTTGATGGCTCTGACTACAAAAAGGTCCAGACCCCTGGATATGGTGGTTCCTTCCTAAACGTAGATTCTGTCAGCTCATGTTTTGAAATCAACTCACCATGAACACAAGTAGATTTCAATGGACTGCAAATGTGTCTCATTTAATGGTAAACATGTCAAATATAAATTCCATCACCTGAGGAGGTCTGCTGCTGGAATTAAGCTCCAGATATTCACAAGATATTTTATATCTTAAAATAAAGCATTTTTATATTTGATTTATTATTCATTAGCCTGCTTCATGTGGTGTGATTTTATGTGTCCTATATTGAATCGAACTTTGTAAACGATCGTCCCTGAGGATGTTGAATGATGTCAAAAAAGTGTTCTCTCAGCTCTCCTTTCCTCTAAATAGAGGAGTCTCTGCTGAGGTCGTTCCCTCTCAGAGTCCTGACGTCTATTCGGATGCACCGAGAGACTCAGGCAAACAGAAGACAAGGGCAAGTGAAGTAACCTGAAAATGAGAGGGGAGGTTCGACATCAAACTAAAACAGGAAGAACAGGACACAAATGGGATATCAAAATAAGAGAGACAGAAGATGGAACTCCATTTCCTTTCTGAGTCTGAGTCACAGGATTGATAGAGTAAAAATAAATGTCCTACCAAAAAATCTCTTTCTAGTTCCAGGACCAACTGGAGAAATTGCCTTCAAAACCGTTTCTGAATTGAACAAAATGCTTTCCAGATTTATCTTGCAGGGGAAGAAACCCAGGCTCAAATTTAAACCACGACATGAATGAGCCCCAGTTCCTGCTGTACTGGCCCATCAAAATCTGGAAAAACGTTTCCGTAAAGTCCAAATCTCAATGAATAATCTGGAATGTTAACAGGAGAATATCACTACAAGTCATTTAATGATGTGCTTTTAATCCTGGGTTCAAGCCTCATGAAATGAACCCTAGATTTAAATCCTGGATTCAAAGAGAGTAACAACTTTCTACTCACTTGTGGAAAATGGAAATTTAAAAGATTTGAAAGCCTGAGAAGAGAATATCACTGAGAAAGTCTGACTTTTTAGAATCCTCTTAGGTGAGCAATTATTTTAGAACACGACATCAGAAATGAAACAGACTTTAATGATCCAATGCTGAAAATATTCTTGGCTGCCCATCAAGAAACAAGAAAAACCTCATATCGTATGTTGTTTTCCGTTTGACCTGATTCTTGGTTGTCAACTAACTGGCTCATTGGCTTTCTTGATGGAACAACAAAAGCAAAAGTTGAAGACTTTGAATATCCAGGCCTCTGGCGTGATTCTCAGCTGTCATTTAAATTTCACATGAACTCAGTGTCCAAGCAAATATCTGGTGGGCTAAAATGACTTTTGTCGTTCTGTTGACTTTTTCCATAAGACGTCTGGAAAAGTATTATAACACAGTTCATGTTCCCAATGTTGGACTACGCTGGTGGTTTCTATGGGAACACTGGTGACGGCCCCAGGCCTGGGTCCTATGCAGCGTTGTGTGTGCAGGGTCCTGTTGGTGGGTGTGTTTGTGTCTTTGCAGGTTTGACGTCCTCAACAGTCAGGTTCCTTCATACCTGACAGAGCTCACAGGTGAACCCTGCCTCTCGCCCATAAATGCTGGGATAGGCTCCAGCCCCCCTGCAACCATTAATGTGGGTGTTTTGTTAATTGCATGCCACATGAAATTATTATTGGTCACTTTTCTAGCAACAGTCTCACAGTGGCAAGACAAGAACACTTCTGCTTTTGATGATGACAGTTTGTTCAACACTAAACTTCATCCAGTACCATGTTGTCAAACACTGGAACATCCACAGCACCTGAACAGGGACTTGAACCCTGGACCCTCTGATTAAAAGTCTGATGCTCTACCGTCTGAGCTACTCAGGCTCTTTCTACAGAATTTAGACAGGAAAAGAAACACCTGTGAAGGTCAAACTGATGCTTTCTTGACTTGTTCAATACTCCATGTTAAAGTCCACCATGCTTTTGATTGGCACTGATTCTCTGTGGCAAAATCCAACAAGAGGCTCCAAAAATGTCTTGAATGTCATAAGAATGCACAGGACAAGATGTTCGTTTCCTTCATGTCTGCAGTTCCTCCACTGGAAAGTAAAGTCAATGCTGTTCCTCTGCTGAAACCTGGGATCGGACCAGGGACCTTTAGATCTTCGGTCTAACGCTCTCCCAACTGAGCTATTTCAGCTCTGAGTGAGGGCCCTGCTTCTCTCATTTTATAATCTCTTCCACTCTCACTAGACCTGAGAGAGGATTTGAGCTTCTGAAGTCATGACACATTGAACAGTTCTACAGGACCATTTTTGATGAATGTCTGAATCACACAAGCCTTTTTTGTTTGTCTTCTTCCCAGTTGCCTCAACATTGTGAGAGCCAATAATTCCACATCTGTACCAGACAAACCTCTGGTTGGTGGGTTTTCTGGATCTTTCTGTTCTAACAGTGTCTTTTGTCTTAATTATGCCACTTTCACATGATACAAACACAAAATGAAAAGCAGAACAAGCCAGAACCCAAAATATGGATTTGCAAGGTCAAACAAACAACAACCAGTCAAGCAAATGAAACCAACAGAAAACAACTACTGGTTCAAAACCAGTAAAAAACAAAAACAGAGGAAAAGTCTCTGTGTGCAAGAACATGCATGTGTGTGTGTGTGTGTGTGTGTGTTTAGATGCGTGTGTGTGTGTGTGTGTTTAGATGCGTGTGTGTCAAAAACTGACAACATGAGCCAACAGTGGTGGTGTCTGTCAAAGAGGTGGAGCTCTGTCCTTCACCTGCAAGATTTCAGCAGGCAGCTCAGGTCTAGTTTTCTTCACTGTGCCACCATGATAAGTTTCCTCCTGAGAAGTTCTTGTCCAAGGTCATAGCTGGTAAAAGAATTGTCACAGTGATACTGGGACCCTGCAGTCCAGTCGTCATATCCAGGACCACACTGGACATGGCCGTCTTTGTTTGTTTTGTTGTTGTGCAACGTGAGAGAACGTGACAGACCATTTTATACCAAAGAGAGGCTCTGTGTGTGTGTGTGTGTGTGTGTGTGTGTGTGTGTGTGTGTGTGTGACCATGTTAAATTCTTTTAAATAAATGTGTTTCAACCTGCTATTATTTGTATGCTGTGTGATTTCTGAAAACCAAGACTAACTAAGCGCGCTGACCGATTGAGCCACAGAGACTCTGAGTCTCCTGCTTTTCATGAAGAGTTTTCAGGCTAATTTCAGAGTGTGAGGTCCACACGGCACATTTGAGGGAACATGAGGGACAGCTGAGAGTCTGACTGTCATGGCGAAAGCCTTCAGCACTAGAACTGAAACAGCCCCCACCATCTTAACCCCCCCAGACCAAACATCATCGTCCAGCCTCCAACCAGAGGTCCATCAGTTATCATGGGAGCCACGTGTGGAGTCTGGATTCTTTTCTAGAAAGTGACGGCAATGACAGTCCTGCCAAGTGACATCACTGACATGAATGGATGACTTCAGTGCATCCAATTACCAAGTGCACTGCAGCAGTCCTTGTTGCTGTCTGCTGTTGTGTCACAGCAAAGTCTTTGGTGCTGGGATGAGGTCATGGAGACGATCTGGGAGCAGTCCTGATGTTAAATGGACAAAATGTGTCAACATGAAATAAAATTGGAAACCTATTTGAAGCCTTATTTTGTGTTTGATGGACATTTTTTTAAATCTCTAATGACTTGTTTTAACTGAACCTACTGGATCCTGTGGTGCCTGATGAGGAGACAACTTGCAACTCTCTTCTGGCAGGCCTCCCTGCATGCTCATTCAAGCCTCTGCAGATGATCCAGAATGCAGCAGCACGCCTGGTGCTTCCAGCCCAGCGCTGCTCCAAATCTCTAGCCAGACTCTTCTCTTCTGTTGTTCCCAAATGGTGGAACAAACTACCCAACTCTGTGCGTTCTGCTGAGTCCCTTTCTACTTTTAAGAGACAATTGAAGACTCAATTGTTCAGAGAGCACCGAGGCACTTGACCTGACTCTTCTCCTCTTTGTGCTGTGGGGTAGAATAAGTCAGAGGGTCCAAGACCCAGCACTTAGTGATTATGTAGCACTAACTGTGTTGTGTGATGTTGTATGTCTGTCAAAAAAAAAGAAAAAAAAAAAGGGAGGGGGGGGCGACACTTCTTCTGCCACTAGATGGCGGTAGCTGTGACCAAATCACAACTGAAGCACGTTTGCGCTTCCTATGGACTTTTCCTTAATTAAGTCTAAATTCTTGCTTGTGTTGTACGTCGCTTTGGACAAAAGCGTCTGCTAAATGAAATTGTAGAATTGTAGAATTGTAGAACTTGGGAACAAAGTTGAAGAGGAGGGTTTTTGGAGGGGAGGGGATTTTTTTTCCAGTGTTGTAAATCAAAATAACTACAACGACATGATAGAATTTCTCAAAATGTCCTGACTAAGATGGATTCCAAACCAAATCAGCTGTCACAAGGGAAAGTCTGCATGTAAACACACACACACACACACACACACACACACACACACACACACACACACACACACACACACACACCAACTGACATTCCCAGGGACTAAACCAAACCAATTCCTACGTAACCCTAAGCTCCACCTCAGTTCCAGATGAAACTGGTTGAACATGGAACCGTCCCACTTGGAACATTTCCTTCACCTTCACCACCACTGGAGTATCAACAAAGATTTTGGTCAACACCAGAATGGTTGAGACAAGACAACATGCTACCAATCCTCTCTCTCTCCCTCATCATCAGCTGCTTCAGCCCTTGAAAGAAAACCTTTGACACATGGACCTACAGTAGGAGCAGATGTTGTCTCCTCTGGAACAGCAGTTTAACGTTGTTGGCAGGACTCCAACCTGCGCGGGGAGACCCCAATGGATTTCTAGTCCATCGCCTTAACCACTCCGCCACAACAACTACACTCCCACACACATGAGTAGAGGACTGATATTCAACAATTTCTCTTCATCAAAGCACAGTAGATTTTTTTTTATCTTCTCACAAACACAAACTATTTGTGTGTGTGTGTGTGTGTGTGTGTGTGTGTGTGTGTGTGTGTGTGTGTGTGTGTGTGTGTGTTGTTTACCAGCAAGCTGAAAACTGTTGTGGTTTTTGACAATTCTATTGTTTCTGAATGAAAATCATGTGAAGGGACTTCCGGTGACGCCATGATGTAGAAGACACGAGGGAGAATTGCTCCGAGAGAAAACTTATGTAAAAATAGCTCTTTAACGTGATATTAGCAGCAGAAAGGGGTCGAGGACGCGGATAATCAGAGACTAAAGATAAGAGAAATAAAATGGACAAAAAAGGGAAGTCAGCTAAGAAAGAAAATGCGAATGATACAGGCGCCGGCAGAGCGCGGAGCGCCGCACCGGGGATGGCGATGTCCGGAGACGAGGTATCGATGATATTAGCGGAGCTCCGTAAACTACGCCAAGAACATGCAGACGCGGTGACGGAAAACAAAGGAGCCTTAGCAAGACTAGAAGCTAAAATAGCTGAAATGGGGGAGAAAATGGCTCAGTTGGAGCAGCGGTCAGATGAGATGGAAGAGAGGATTAACGACACGGAAGGCCGGACGGCGAGGCTGGAAAGAATGGTCACTTTTCTACTTCAACACGAGGCAAGGCTGTCCGCGAAATGCGAGGACTTGGAATCAAGATCAAGAAGAAACAACATAAGAATACACGGAATCCCAGAGGGCGCTGAGAAAAACGACACCATAGGATTTGTGACTCATTTTATTCAGTCCTCAATGAACTTCCCTGATAAAATGGCGGTTCATTTCAAGAGAGCGCACCGATCACTGACTACGAAGCCGAGAGAAAACACGGCCCCCCCGCGAGCAATAATTGTTCGCTTCCTCAACTACAGGGTGAAAGAACGGGTGATTCAAGAAGCATGGAAGAAAAAGCTCACGTATGAGGGACGTAACGTCTACTTTAACCAGGATTACACAAATGAAGTACAAAAAAAGAGGAAACAAGTAAGGGAAGTCATAAAGAAACTGAAGGAGAAGAACGTGAAGGCACAATCTCCATATCCTGCACAGCTGAAAGTCTTTCTGGAAGACGGGACAAAGACGTTTGCCACATTAATGGATGCTGCACCCATGCTGAGGAATATGGGGATTCAGGTGGAGGAGGAGGACGAGACCGAGAGACTACAGAGAGTGATGGCGCAAGGCAGCTGGACCATAATGACGGGACAGAGGGGGAGAAGACAGCAGCCAAACATCACAGAGACGGATCTACGGGCCCTTATCAAGTGAAGTATTTCATACGAAGAGGATGCCCTGAAATATACATGATCAATAAAAGTGTCTGTTAAAAAGGACATACACGAAGACAAATGGAGCTGGTTAAGAGGTAATTTACTACTTATAAAAAACAAAAAAAACAAAAAACAGACAAAATATTGTTTTGGTTCTATTTTGGAGCAAAATCACTGCTTTTGTGGAGCAAATGGCAACTTTACACAACATCCGAGAAGTTGCAAGTGCACATAGTGCGAACCACCAGAGGGCCTTCATCACAACTCTCTGGTCAGGGGACAGTTGGGAGTCTTGTTTTTCTTGTTTTTCTTGTTATTGTGTATTCGTTCTTGAGGAGATGCAGACTTGTCTTTTTCGCTGTGCTACTTTTTGCACAGTTATATTAGTTAATAAGAGATGTAAAGTTACTGGGTTTCCACTTAAACAAATATGAGTAGGCTAAACCTTGTGTCATATAATGTCCATGGGTTGAATCACCCCATAAAGAGAAAGAAAATACTGAGTCAATTGAAAAAAATGCAATGTTCAATAGCTTTGATACAAGAAACACATCTGGATGACAACGAATGTAACAAACTGAAAAGGGAATGGGTAAACCAAGTATTTCATGCTTCTTTTGGAAAAAGAAGGGGAGTAGCCATATTAATAAATAAATCCCTGCAATTTCATACAGAGAAAGTGATAAAAGATCATCTGGGAAGATATATAATGATGGTTGGTTCCATAAGCGATATGACAATATCCATACTAAATGTTTATGCCCCAAATGAGGAAAATGCGGCATTCTTTAAAAATATAGCCAACGTAATTGCCAACAATGGGAAAGGGATGATAGTGATTGGGGGTGATTTTAACACAGTGCAGAATGGTAAGCTGGATAGATTGCCTCCAGAACAGGGACCAAGTGTAAAAAAATCGAAGGTACTAAATAATGTCATAAGAGAGCGAGGTCTTACTGATCCATGGAGAAGAAATAACCCTAGAGGGAAGGATTTGACTTTTTACTCAAACCCACACGGGAGTTATTCAAGGATAGATTTTTTCTGCGTTTCACAACAACATATGCATAAAGTGCTGGACTGTGGCACAGACACCATCACTATAAGTGATCATGCTCCTATTACGCTAACGGTAGATATGGGTAATGAATCTTTTTTCAAATACTGGAGACTTAATGTATCTCTGTTATCAGATGAGAGTGTGGTAAAGGAACGAAAACAAAATTTAAAGGAATACTTTCAAACTAATGACAAAGGGGAAGTTTCACCTTCAATTTTATGGGACGGGGGGAAGGCAGTTATTAGAGGGAAAATAATAGAGATATCTTCCAGAATGAGAAAGGCCCGATTAAAGCAACAAAATATGTTAGAGAATAAAATCAGAGAGTTGGAATTGGAACACAAAAGAACATCAAGTAACTCAACACTTATCGAACTGAAAAAAATCAAACAACGGCTCGATGAACTATTAACTTACAAAGCAGAGGGGGCTTTAAGGTTTACGAATCAGAGATATTATGAGATGGGGAATAGAGCCAGCAGATTATTAGCATTTCAACTTAGAAAAGCCCAGGCAAATAGGACGATAAATAAAATAAGACATCCTAACTCTAAAAAATATATGATAAAGCCAACGGAGATAGCAGCAGCCTTTGCAGAATATTATAAAAATCTATATGATGACCCTGACTCGCAATCACTAGAAAATAAAACACTGGCATTCCTCAAAAGATTGCACTTACCGTCATTATTAACAGAGGAGGCATCTGAAATGGTTAGGCCAATCTCAGTACAGGAAATAGCTAATACAATTAAGGTACTTAAAAATAATAAATCCCCTGGCACGGATGGGCTCTCGGGAGAATTTGATAAGTGTTTTGCGAAGGAGATTACACCAGCCCTTTTCAAAGGATTTAATTATGCCCTGACATCAGGTGACCCAGCAACATCTTGGTCAGAAGCCATTATCTCAGTCATACATAAAGAAGGAAAGGACCCAACCACATGTGAAGGATACAGGCCTGTCAGCTTGTTATGTAGTGATCTGAAGATATTGACTCATATTTTAGCACATAGGATACAGATATATATAACAAAATTAATCAAACCAGATCAGACAGGGTTCATCCCTGGTAGACAAGGAGCTAACAATATTAGGAGAACATTAAATCTTATATCATGTACTAAAAACAACAGACAGCCCGCTTTGATGCTCAGTTTAGATGCACAAAAGGCATTTGACCGGGTAAAATGGAGCTTCCTATATCGGACATTAGAAGTTTTTGGGTTTCATTCAACATTTATAGATTGGGTAAAATCGGTTTATAAAAACCCCAAATCACGGATTAGAGTTAACGGATGCTGTTCAGATTTCTTTCCCCTCAAAAGAGGGGTCAGACAAGGGGATTGTCTGAGTCCATTGCTGTTGGCATTAAGTACTGAACCATTAGCCGAATCAATAAGACAAAATAAGGATATTAAGGGAATAAGAGATGAAGGGGGAGTGGAGCATAAAATATCTTTATTTGCTGACGATATATGAACATATCTAAGTGAACCCTCCTTAACTATACCAGCTTTATTGAACAATCTGAATGAATATGGAGAATCATCAGGTTATTTAACGAATGAATCTAAGTCAGTAGCAATGATGCTTTCAGGCAAATATCCAACTGAATTAGAGGGAAAGTTCAATTTCAAATGGACCACCACAGGGTTTAGATATCTTGGCATCATTATTACTCCCATTATATCACAGCTATTTAAAGAAAATTATGGAAAACTGATTACAGAAATAAAGAAGGATTTGGCCAGATGGGAGATATTGCCCCTGTCGATGGTGGGAAGAATCGAAACAGTGAGAATGAACATTGTACCCAGATTGTTGTTTCTGTTCGAGTCACTGCCAATTATGGTCTCTAGTTCAACTTTTAAGATGTTAGACAAAATCATATCTAAATTTGTTTGGCAAAATAAAAAAGCTAGAATCAAATACAAAATCCTTCTTTGCCCAAAAGAGAAGGGAGGGTTAAATTTACCTGGTCTAAAAAATTATTATTGGGCAGCACAACTTAGAGCGATTATTACGTGGATCACGAAGGAGACAGACACAATGTGGGTGGGAATGGAACAAAATTCCTGTCAGAAAACACCTTTGGAGGTACTCCCGTTTTTGAAAGAGAAGATGCAGAAAAAAGAGGGGCTGCGTAATGACTGGATTAGGGTAACAATAAAAGTATGGTCAATAGTGCGAAAAAAACTGAAAATATCGAACTCAATAAGTAGAATCACCAAAAAAGCAGGAAATCCAGACTTTTTACCATCTGTTATGGATGCAGGGTACAACAAATGGAGAAGTAAGGGGTTAATTTATATTGCACAAGTTTTCAATGGACAGTATATGAAGTCGTTTGAGCAACTTAAAAAAGAGTTTAACTTACCGAACCATGACTTCTACAAATTTCTACAATGAAGACACTACCTTCAGAAGCACAGAGAGTGGGAAAATATTTGTAGAACACCATCTAAGCTGGAGGAATTGCTGTTGTCGTATTTGGAGGGGGAGACTAAAAAGGGGTTAATATCAAAAATCTATAGAGTACTACAACATGAATGTAAGGACAACAATTTGGATGTTAAGGAAAAATGGGAATTAGAAACAAATACGATTATACCAGATGAAAATTGGGAGGAAACATTCAGAGCAGGACACAAATTAACAAGCAGCCCAATGTGGAGGGAGTTTGACTGGAAGGTGAAGATGAGATATTTCAACACTCCATCTAAGACTTCAAAATATAGCAACACATCTGAACTGTGTTGGAGAGGATGTCAGTTAATAGGAGATTTTACGCACATATTCTGGGATTGCCCACAGCTGTTGAACTTCTGGGAGAATGGTCGGAAGGAGATTGGGCAAATTTTGGACATTAATTTTGCTTTGGACGCAGCAATGTTTATCCTCGGCATACCACCTGAGAATCTGACAGACAGAAACCTGATTGCTTTGTGGAGGATTTTGATTCTGATCGCTAAAAAGACAATAACAGCCTGCTTGCTAAAGCCAGAACCTCCAAACATATCACAATGGAGGAATAGAGTAAAAAATGTATACATCATGGAAAAAATCACAGCAAGGTTACAGCTGAAAACAGGACAGTTTGCTGAAAGATGGGCACCAGTGAAAACAGTATTGGAATTATAAACATCAACATTTTTTAAAAAATTTTTATTTATTTTTTTTTTTTCATGTGTATCTTGGAATAAGTATCTGAACACTTGTCTGGAATATTTGTCTGCGCATCTCTGTCATGTTCTATCTGTGCTGTATGTATGTTAAATAAAAAATAAGTTCCAAAAAAAAAAAAAGCCTCACAGTAATTCAATAATCTAGAAGTAGAAACCAGAGTCACTTGGGACAAGGATGGGATTCAAACCCACAAGTGCAGAGCACAATGGATTAGCAGTGCATCGCCTTAACCACTCGGCCACCTCGTCTGCTGATGGCAACCCTCACCTTTTTAACAGCTGAACTCTTTGGAGCCTATTTGTCAGAAATGGACCCAGCAGGAGCCACTGAACACAACTCTGACATAATCAGGCTTCTTCCCAGCAGCATCGTGCTACAGAAGGCAGAATACAGACCATCGACACATCATCAGAGTGAACACCAGCTGATGTTTACAAGTTTAATTCACCTCTTACTACAAAATGACATCCAAGCTCAGATTCTCTTGTCCTGATTGAACAAGTAAATGTTTAAGAAGATGAGAGTACCAGACTTTTTCATCCAAGGAAACAAGCATCCTATCACTGTCCTATGCAGAGTTTCTATGAAAAAAAGTGAGACAACCCCAAGATTTTCTTTTTCCTCTTGTTGGATTTTGCCACAGAGAATCAGAGCCAATCAAAAGCTTGTTGGACTTTAACGTTGGAGGACTGAACAAGTCATGACATCATCAGTTTTACCTTCACAGGTGCTTCATTTACTTTACTTTCAATTTTACAGAGGTAGAACCTGAAATCAAAGCTGTCTGTCAAAAGAAGTGAAAGCTTCCCAGGCTGTGATGTTCTTGTCTACAAACTGTCTTGTATGGAGCTTCAATCTTTAATAAAAAGAATAAAAAGAGGATAACATTTGTTGTGATTTGGCGCTTTAAAAATAAAACTTACGACTTACATGGAAACTGTGGGGGGGGGGGGGGTGGAGCCTCCATCAGGTATGTGTTTGATGTCTGAATTCTTTCTCTGATGTCTGAATTCTGTCTTTGATCTCTGGGTTCTGAGCATTGGTCTCCTGCTTCAGTCTTTGATCTCTGACTGATCCTAAACTAATCAAAGGATCACATCAGCATATTGGTCCAGTCTACAGATGGTGATTTTACCTATTTGAAGCCTTATTTTGTGTTTGATGGACATTTTTAAAATCACTAATGATTTTTTGACTGAACATCCTGGACACTGTGGTGCCTGATGAGGAGACAACTTGGGTACAAAGTTGAACAGGAGGGTTTTTGGAGAAGGGATATTTTTGCAGTGTTCCAAGTCAATAATAACTGTGGCAAAATGTCATCATTTTTCAAAATGTCCTCACGAAGATGGTTTGAAATTCTGTCTCTCCCTCATCCTCAGCTTCTACAGCCCTTTAAAGAAAACCTTTGACTCGTGGATCTAAAAAGATCAGATGTTGTCTCCTCCAGAACATCAACACTTTAACGTTGTTGGCAGGACTCCAACCTGAGCAGGGAGACCCCAATGGATTTCTAGTCCATCGCCTTCACCACTCGGCCACAACAACCACATTCACACACAAATTTGTAAAAGATTCACATTGACACAATTCTTTAAAATTGTGTCACAAGCCCATTTGTGTGAGGTCCTATTTTCTCTTTTTCAGCATTCCTTTGTTTCCAGGTCTCTAATAAGTGCAGAATTACAAAGACAAGCAAGCTTGATCCATCCTGGGCAGGTGATAGGAGCCCATTGACCACTGGCCAGAGACCCTGGCACAGACGTTGGGGGTGGTGATAGAGAGCATTTCTACAATTATATTCTACATTTATAGAAGTCTACAATCCTACAATTTCATTGAGCAGACGCTTTTGTCCAAAGCCACTTGCATATGTTTTTGGTGAGTTTGGCTCCTGAGCTCAAGACAGTTGTGACTAATAAAGGACAGCTTCAAACGCAGCTGTGAAGCCTCATTGTCAGCTGGGAGGAACGACAGGTGTCTCCCTCTAGTGGCTCCTCACAGCAACACAAGCCTCATTTCATTCACATGCATCCACCACCTCACTACCAAAGGCCAGTTGGGCCTCCACAGACAGGTGAGTTTCAAGTGTTGGACAAAGGTCTTTAAGATGTTCTTATTAATTCTATAACATCTGAGATTAAAATCTATGGAATTACAACCAACAAGCAGTCAAACACCTGATCAGATGCTCCTTCATGAGGCTGAGAAGAATCAATCTAAACTGGGATGAAGAAAATGAATTGAGAAGAGAAACCTACTGATTGGATGACATGGACCCACCTGATCCATGTCAGCCTTGTTGGAGCAGAAAGAGGTGGATCAGAGGAATCAGTGGATCAAGACTCAGGTGTCAGATGCAGAATGTCTTTATTGACAATGGAGTCAGAGAAATCTTCCAATGTGAGAGAACGTGACAGACCATTTTATACCACAGACAGGCTGTGTGTGTGTGTGTGTGTGTGTGTGTGTGTGTGTGTGTGTGTGTGTGTGTGTGTGTGTGTGTGTGTGTGTGTCCTAACTGACTGGAAACTGGATAATAACCAGACTAACTTTTATTATTGACCAAGTCTGGGTGACTCACTTAATTCATAACTGAAGTGATTATTTAATTAATAAACAGAACATTTGTCCAAAAGTCATGATCAAATTCATGTAAAATCTGAGCAACGAGGGTTTGAAAATGTTCAAATGAGCCAAAACAATGTCCTGGGATCCAACCAGGGACCTTTAGATCCACACCAATCTTCCCTGACCTCATAGAAACTGGAACATTTCAACAAATAAATTCAAATTCAACTCAGCAGCAACTCTAGAACAGTCAGAGCACTTGCTAATTCCCCTGTTAGCTCCAGATCAGACAATGCAGGCTCACCTTCACGCTTGGTTGTACGACCGTCACCAGTTGAATCTTCTCTGGTTCAACAAACTCTGGGGACTCAAGACACAAGTCAGCACCGGTGCAGGTCCAGATCCAGATGTTAGCTGATGGGGACAATGGCTTAAGGGAGCTCCAGGTAGCTGGTTTGAACTGGTCCCTCATCTCTGTGAGGAGAAACCATCTGAGGTGGAGGGTGAAGATCTGCTTTGTCCTCCTGATCTCCCAGTAAAGCCAGTATCAGTAGCGGCTGGCTCATAGGGGGCGCTGGGGCGCCGCCCCACCAGCTGTGGAGAGGAAAATCTCTACATGTATTGACACATATATATGTGCATATGTTTACAATTTGTATCGTCAGTGTCAGCCTTACTTAATTGTGTGTGTCTACATGCAATATGGGTCATTTAAACAACATTTACGCCAACTGACTCATTCAATTAATAGTGAATTTACTCTGATAGACTATATAATTTGTCTTTAGGGGCGCTCGTCAAAGCGCCCCAGACCTGCAATTAATTAGCCAATCCTGTATGGTTGCTAGGGAAAAATAATGAATAATTGGCCAATCAACATCGCCAAATTTAACGGCGTAGGGGCGCTGGAAAAGTCGCCCCTACGCCAACGTAAAATGCGTGAAGGTTTGGATTGCTAAAGCTAGCTGAGGAGCCCGCGATATTCTTTTTGCGTAGTGAGATTCCCAGATTTCCGATGCCCTACGAAAAAAATACCGCGAGAAGTGAGTGAGAGAGAAAATGGCGACAACAACGATCGAAGTTCAAGAGCAGCAGTTTCCACCAAATTCGGTGAGATCCCTTTTAAATGTCCCTTTTGCGAGGAGGACCATGGCGGAAAAAATCCGCGTTAAGGAGCTGGGACCGGACAAGCCTGAAATCAACATCCAGCAGCAGTCCAAGGAAAAGGCTAAATCCTACAACAGGACTTTTTGCCGGAGCTGGTTTCAGCGCAAGCCGTGGCTGACGGGTTGTGGAGCAGCCAACGCACTTTTTTGCTTCCCCTGCATCCCTTTCAGGAGTGACCGGTGTGATTCAGCATGGACACAGACAGGAATCACTGACCTGAAGCACCTCTCCGAGCGGATTAAGAAACACGAAAGAGCGAAAATTCACATGGAAAACTGCGTGAAGCTAGCGGTTCTTGGGAAGATTAGCATAGCAACGCAGCTCGATGACAGTCACCGCATCGCTGTAAGGAAGCACAATGATGAGGTAGATAAGAACCGTAACATCTTATCTAAGATAATTAACTGTTAAATTCTGTGGTGCTTTTGAACTGGCTCTGCGGGGACATGACGAAAGTGATTCCTCTGACAACGCTGGAATATTCAGAGGTCCAGTTGACTTGATGGCATCCATTGATCGGGACTTGAGGGAGCACCTTGAAAATGCAACCGTTTTTAAAGGCACCTCGAGGACAGTACAGAACGAGCTCCTGGACTGTATGCTGGCAGTTTTGAGAGAACAGATCCTGGATGAAGTTAAATCGGTAGACTTTTTAGCGATCCAGGCTGATGAAACTACTGATGTTTCAACACAGTGTCAGTTAGTCTTAGTTCTGAGATTCATTGACGACCGCCACAATATTCAAGAGCGGTTCTTTGAATTTTTGAAACTGCCCAACACCTGTGCGGATGCAATAGCCAGTGCCTTATTGGAGAGGCTGCACAGCATCCTTTCTGAGGGACAAGAAAAGAAGCTGATTGCCCAGGCCTGTGATGGGGCAGCTGTGATGAGGGGTGCCAAAGGAGGAGTGCAGCGAAAGGTACAAGACATCTATCCAAACGCTCACTATGTTCACTGCTATGCCCATCAGTTAAACCTGATACTGCAGCAAGCAACCTCCCACATCCCTCAGATCAGTCACTTTTTTTCTGACATGGGGGGATTTGCTTCTCTTTTCTCTAAGTCAAGCAAGAGAACTGCAGTGCTTGATGAGAAGTTTGCGCACCGACTTCCAAGTGCATCATCAACACGTTGGAACTTCAACAGTCGTGTTAACACAGTTTATGAGCACAAGAAGGATCTGGTGAATTGCTTTCAGGCTATCCGGAACAGTGAAGGGTTTGATAGCCAGACAAAGAGAGAAGCTGGTGGCTATGTGAGAATGCTGGAAGATGAAACTTTTTGTTTTTTACTGGCCCTGTTCCACAAAATCATGCCACATGTGGACATCCTTTACAACCAGCTGCAGAAGAGAAACATTGATGCTGTCTACATGGCAGGAGTCACCCAGACATTCATTGACCACATGCAGGCTATCAGGTATGCTAAATTAATTAATTTGTAGCCTAACCTCAATTTCTCTGTATATGTAGACTTAAATGCTTATATATCACCTTATTTAAAGCATTGATTTATCTGTATAATATAATTGACAGTAATGACATCCACCTTTGGTTTTGTTAATGTATCCCTAACCAGTTTTTAGAACTTACTCATGAAACTTATGTGTTGGGTCAGGGAGGATGTGCCTACTCTGGCTGAGGATGAGGAGTTCAGGGGACCTGCTCAGGAGCCACCCGCAAAGAGACGCAGAACCTTGGGAGAAGACACACTGCACCATTTGGCACTGGAGGTAAGAACTTGCTTCTTAGTGTGATTTGAATCACATTATTAAATAAAATCAAAATAAGATGTTGGCCATATGATACAGTGGTCCAGACTTAAATGTATATTGTTTTATGATGATATGAATCATTACAGTATGTTTATTACA
Source organism: Aulostomus chinensis (assembly GCF_037954235.1). Classification (NCBI taxonomy): domain Eukaryota; kingdom Metazoa; phylum Chordata; class Actinopteri; order Syngnathiformes; family Aulostomidae; genus Aulostomus; species Aulostomus chinensis. Next base: position 29,491,671 of record NC_141323.1, read on the forward strand.
TAATATAGGCTAGCTCATCAGGTCAATGTATGAAGACAAGTGAAGATGCAATAATTCCTATTTTGTATAATTATATCATTGCATAGGTATGTGACACCATTGTGAGCCATGCCAAGGAGAGATTTAGTTTCACCAAGCATCTTGTCAGCGCCACACTCCTGCAAGGAGACCTGTTCCCACAGCACAGCCGAAAGTTCCCAGATTCAGCACTGAAAACCACAGTGGAAGCCTATCCCTCATTGGACAAGGCCAGACTTCAAACAGAGCTGTCTCTGATCTACGGGAACGAAGAGTTTCAGAGTTGCAGTGGTGCACTGGCTCTCTATCAGGTTTTGATGGAAAATAACCTTCAAGACACGTTCACTGAAACTGTAAGTCTGCTCAACATCCTCATCACCACACCAATGACAACGTCAGAATCTGAGAGGTGCTTCTCCACTTTGAAGAGGATAAAAACTTTTCTTACAAATACCATGGCACAAGATCGGCTCAACGCTCTGGCTATGCTCTCCACTGAGAAAAAACTGACACGAAACATTCCTGGTTTCAACACCAGGGTCATTGAGAAATTTGCCTCCCAGAAAGAGAGACGAGCAAAGTTCCTGTACAAATAACTGCTGAATTCAAACACACACCCAGAAAGACTGAAACAAATAGACAGAGAGACAGAGGGAGAGAGACAGGTAGACGAAGAGAGAAAGAGAGACGGACACAAAGAGAGAGAGACAGAGAGAGACACACACACTAAGAGACAGACAAACAGAGATAGAGACACACAGAGAAAAGGACACAAAGACGGAGACACAGAGAAGGAGACAGAGACAGACACAGATGAACAAAGAGAGAGACAGAGAGAGAGAGACACACACATTGTTGATTTGTATTGTATAGATTAAGCTCAAATCACCTTCTGTAAAGTTAACATCATTGTATAATATTTGATCGCATAAAATTTACTGTAGTTGTAAATTGTTGTTGTTTTTTTTGTCTTTGAAACTGTCGATTTTAAGAAGGAAAGTAAATACTATTTTAAAACATTGAATAATTGTCCGGCTGCTCTTTTTGAATGATTATACTAGACTAGGCACTGAAATGTTTTTGGCACACCAGCCCCACCAAGAATTTTTTTCACCAGCCACCACTGGCTTCTGTCATTTAGTTTACAGGAAATGTTGATGACACACTGGGATTTCTTGTTCTCCTGCTGTCACTGTCAAGTGCCAGCTTAACATGTGAGAGGTAGCAGGATCCATGCATGTGTTCATGTTTACAGCAGACAAGGAGGAAACCTTGGAGGATTTCAGTGACTTTTAGCAGTGGTTCACACTTCAGGTGTGAAAGCTTCTCAGTATAAAGTTTTAAGTGAGCGAGCCAGGAGTTGAACCTAGAATCTTCTGACAGTAGTCAGTCATGCTATCCATTGCACCACCAGCCCTGTGAAAACCTCTTCATGTTCATGTGTACTTCATTTTATAGACAATCCAAACGATCTGGTGGCATTTTCAGGGGACACAATGGTGCAGTGGTCAGCACTGTTGCCTCACAGCAAGAAGGTTCCAGATTTGAGCCCCAGCTGTGTGAGTCTGCATGTTCTCCCTGTTCCTGTGTGGGTTCTCTCTGGTACTCCAGCTTCCTCCCACAGTCCAAAGACATCAAGAGGGGACGAGGCTGATTGATACTCTAAATTGACCGTAGGTGTGGCTGTGAGTGTGAATGGTTGTCTGTCTCTATGTGTTGGCCCTGTGATGGACTGGTGACCTGTCCAGGATGAACCCCGCCTCTTGTCCAAAGGCTGCTGGGATAGGCTCCACCCCCACACACAAACCTTGACATATAATCAGTGGAGAAAAGGAAATTAATCTACACTCATGACTTCATCTGTTTTGAGAACTGAACTGGATATAAACTCTGAGAATTCAGAGTAAGGACCAGGAGGGTGGGACACAATAATAGACAGGAGTAAATGTGGAGTCTGGGTTCTTTTCTAGAATGTGAAGGCAATGACAGTCCTGCCAAGTGACATCACTGACATGAATGGATGACTTCAGTCACATGACTGGATGACTTCAGTCACATGACTGGATGACAGTGTAGATGCCAATGTAGAGGTTGGGGAAATAGTCTCTGAGAATCCAGCTTGAACCAAAGCCCTCCTTGTCCTTCAAAAACCCAAACAGCGACCATCAGTCTCCCTTCAATCCTGTACTTGGGTTCAATGTTGCTGTTCCATTTTGCAGCAGTAGGTGTCGCTGTGATACCAGGTTCAGTTCAAGAGTCCCAACTCCAGCTCATGTTGGTGACCTCAGTGGCAGGGTAAAATGGCGCTTCAGTGGATCATGTGGATCAACTCATGTCTGTCCTCACTGCTCCACAGGTCTGTCAAATGTTCTGTAAAATAGTTTGAGCACAGCAGAGATGCTAGATTAGGAGTTGATGGGAGTTGTTGCAGATACCAGTGTCCAAAGTCCAGCTTGAACCCAGTTTGTGCACTTATTTGTCAAGCTAGCAGAGATTCTTTTCACTGCCAAGCTAAAGTGACTTCTGTCAACAAAGGTAAACATACAAAAGGATATTTCTACTGTCAGTTCAAGATTTTTATCAAACTCCTTTTTCATAGCTTGAACCTTCCTCTTGTGTTAGATTTCTGTTCCCATCTCTTATGTTAACAGGTCAGTTTTGACCCTCGTCTTCAATCAGCTGTCAAATAAACTAAAAACAATTTTCTATCATCCAAGTTGTTTCCCATCTCTTGGTTACCTTGTTAGGCTTCCTTATCCATGGAAATATTGATTTGAATATTTTGTTGTGGGCCTCTGGACCTTTTTTTAGTCAGTAAACCCTCGATTTCAGTTAAAAAAATGATCAAATGAACCTCAAGAAAATCATAGAAATAAACAAAAGGTCGTTGTGTTTCCTGACCATTACTGAGGGGTGTTAGAACACATCTCTGACATGGATTGGTTTGATTTATTATTCATTTTAATATTATTAACTATTGAAACATCCATGGTGTTATGGGTCAGTTTCGACCCTCATATATTTACTTTAAGAAAAAGGAAAAAAGTCTCTTTTTTTTCAGCAATAGAACTTTAATACAAACACAAAATAAAAAGCAGAAATGGAGTGACTGCAGGAACAGGAGCTCCATGGAGCTCAATGAGTGATCACTCTCAACTTTGAGCAGTCCTGTTCAGAGTTTTCCAACAGGGCTTTGAGAGACCAAGAGTTCCCCAGAGCTGCAAGGAGGAACAAGAAGGAGACTTGGAAAAAGAAGGGAGGGAAACCTGCTGATGTGTTATGAACTTAAGTCACATAAAGTTCTCCATTTATTGAGTTTGTATTTTAAAACTTAATTGTGCAGTTCAGTGTTGAACAATAAAGAATGTGTTTATTGGTGATAAAGCATTTCAAGCTTTAAGTAGGAGGAATTGCTTTCTTGATCACCCCTTGACTAAAAACACCTACAAAATAAAACACACCACTGCTGTGGGCACCCACCTCATGGGAGTCAGGCCCCTGGTGGTCATGGCCCCCAGGAGCCGTGGTGGGCGTCCCTGATTTTCATTTCTGAAAGGTGGCAACCTGACAGCAAACAAACCCATCCTCTGAACCAGGAGTCTCAGTTGAGGCTGCATCTGAAACCAAAGACTTTGTATGAATAACTGTCAACCCACATTCTTTGTCTGGACTAAAAGTTAATTAGTTAACAGTTGGCTAAGCTACCTGTGGTCAACTACTGATTTAAAAAAGGTCCAGAGGCCAACAACAAAATTTTCAAATCATCCAGTCAGGTGACTGAAGTCATCCAGTCAGGTGACTGAAGTCATCCAGTCAGGTGACTGAAGTCATCCAGTCACGTGACTGAAGTCATCCAGTCACGTGACTGAAGTCATCCAGTCATGTCAGTGATGTCACTTGGCAGGACTGTCATTGCCGTCACATTCTAGAAAAGAATCCAGACTCCACATGTGGCTCCCATGATAACTGATGGACCTCTGGTTGGAGGCTGGACGATGATGTTTGGACTTGAAGGAAAACTCCTTGTCCAAATTCCATTGTGTTCAAATTAAAAGTCCCACAATAAAAAGTAGCTGAATCTGACAGGTGAAGGTTTGGAACTACAAGATGGTTGATGTTTTCTTGACTTGATGCTCTGACTGTCAGGGTAGATGACAGCTTCTTTCTGCTGCTGCATCTGAGTGGCTATGATGGGAGGTTTTACCTCCCAAGGTTGTCTGGTTCCAGGGGAAATTTGAAAATTCCAGTCCCCAACCTTGGCTGTTCTGAAACTCTTCTCCTGAATCACTCCTGAGCTGCAGCAAGAAAAAATACCAGTGCCCAACCAGATCAACTTAATGGCTGCTAACAGCCTCAGACACTTGATTTCCATCAATCTGGAGCCAAGAAGGCCCTCACCTGTGGTTCTCCTCCAGGAGGGTCCAGGTTCTGCCATTGTGGCTCCTTGTGCCACTGCCAGAGAGCCTCAGCTGCACACTGCAACATTTCAACAGGACATTTACATTCCTTCAAATGTCCCGACATCTTATTCCAATGGTTCTGTTCTATCTTTATATTTCAAAATCAATCACACAATGAAAGCTGGCACAGCTGGTTTAAGTGAGAGAACACACTAAGAGATTTGAAACCAGTAAAATATGCTTTTCTGTGTGCAAACTAGTGAGGGGCATGGAAGGATATTTTACCACCAATACAGAACCCAAACTTTAGTCATGTGATGAGATGGCGACTGTGAAGAGTGATTATGAAGTTAATGGACAAAATGTGAATTGAAAGTAAATACATTAAAAAATACTAAATAAACAAATAAATAAAAGAAGGAGCACAAATGACATTTTTCTGCACAAATTTACTGGTATTTGACTGCGTTTTTGGTTCATGAGTAGATGAAAGAGTATCACATATATATTATATACATGTGATACATGCACGTGGCTTTGGACGAAAGCTTAAAGAAATTGTAGAATTATTTAAACGTACCAAGTGGACTGTTTCAGGTTTCTTGAAGATGCTTCAGCTCTCATCCAAGAGGCGTCTTCAGTTTTCTTCACTGATGGGAGGATTTATAGCTCTGTGGGGGCGGGACCTTCTACAGAGGTGATTGACACATTTGAGCTCTGGGTGTCAGAGTTGTTTTGGTCAGGTTGTGAAAGGGAAGTTGACTCAACTGGTATCTGTGTCAGTTAAAAGCCTCACAGTAATTCCATAATGTAGGAGTAGAAACCAGAGTCGCTCACGACGAGGATGGGATTCCAACCCATGCGTGCAGAGCACAATGGATTAGCAGTCCATCACCTTAACCACTCGGCCACCTCGTCTGCTGACAGCAACCCTGAGCTTTTAAACAGCTGAACTCTTTGGAGCCTATTTGTCAGAAATGGACCCAGCAGGAGCCACTGAACACAACTCTGACATAATCAGGCTTCTTCCCAGCAGCATCGTGCTACAGAAGGCAGAATACAGACCATCGACACATCATCAGAGTGAACACCAGCTGATGTTTACAAGTTTAATTCACCTTTTACTACAAAATGACATCCAAGCTCAGATTCTCTTGTCCTGATTGAACAAGTAAATGTTTAAGAAGATGAGAGTACCAGACTTTTTCATCCAAGGAAACAAGCATCCTATCACTGTCCTATGCAGAGTTTCTTTTAAAGAAAGTGAGACAACCTCAAGATTTTCTTTTTCCTCTTGTTGGATTTTGCCACAGAGAATCAGAGCCAATCAAAAGCTTGTTGGACTTTAACGTTGGAGGACTGAACAAGTCATGACATCATCAGTTTTACCTTCACAGGTGCTTCATTTACTTTACTTTCAATTTTACAGAGGTAGAACCTGAAATCAAAGCTGTCCATCAAAAGAAGTGAAAGCTTCCCAGGCTGTGATGTTCTTGTCTACGAACTCTGTCTTGTATGGAGCTTCAATCTTTAATAAAAAGAATAAAAAGAGGATAACATTTGTTGTGATTTGGCACTTTAAAAATAAAACTTACGACTTACATGGAAACTGTCTGGGGGGGGGGGGGTGGAGCCTCCATCAGGTATGTGTTTGATGTCTGAATTCTGTCTCTGATGTCTGAATTCTGTCTTTGATCTCTGGGTTCTGAGCATTGATCTCCTGCTTCAGTCTTTGATCTCTGACTGATCCTAAACTAATCAAAGGATCACATCAGCATATTGGTCCAGTCTACAGATGGTGATTTTACCTATTTGAAGCCTTATTTTGTGTTTGATGGACATTTTTAAAATCATTAATGATTTTTTTGACTGAACATCCTGGACACTGTGGTGCCTGATGAGGAGACAACTTGGATACAAAGTAGAAGAGGAGGGTTTTTGGAGAGGGGATATTTTTGCAGTGTTCCAAGTCAATAATAACTGTGGCAAAATGTCATCATTTTTCAAAATGTCCTCACTAAGATGGTTTGAAATTCTGTCTCTCCCTCATCCTCAGCTGCTGCAGCACTTTAAAGAAAACCTTTGACTCGTGGATCTAAAAAGATCAGATGTTGTCTCCTCCAGAACATCAACACTTTAACGTTGTTGGCAGGACTCCAACCTGAGCAGGGAGACCCCAATGGATTTCTAGTCCATCGCCTTCACCACTCGGCCACAACAACCATATTCACACACACATTTGTAAAAGATTCACATTTACACTATTCTTTAAAATTATGTCACAAGCCCATTTGTGTGAGGTCCTATTTTCTCTTTTTCAGCATTCCTTTGTTTCCAGGTCTCTAATAAGTGCAGAATTACAAAGACAAGCAAGCTTGATCCATCCTGGGCAGGTGATAGGAGCCCATTGACCACTGGCCAGAGACCCTGGCACAGACGTTGGGGGATGGTGATGGAGAGCATTTCTACAATTATATTCTACATTTATAGAATTCTACAATCCTACAATTTCATTGAGCAGACGCTTTTGTCCAGAGCCACTTGCATATGTTTTTGGTGAGTTTGGCCCCTGAGCTCAAGACAGTTGTGACTCATAAAGGACAGCTTCAAATGCAGCTGTGAAGCCTCATTGTCAGCTGGGAGGAACGACAGGTGTCTCCCTCGTGTTGCTGTGAGGAGCCACTAGAGGGAGACACCTGTCGTGCTCGTGTTGCTGTGAGGAGCCACTAGTGGCACGACAGGTGTCTCCCTCTAGTGGCTCCTCACAGCAACACGAGCCTCATTTCATTCACATGCATCCACCACCTCACTACCAAAGGCCAGTTGGGCCTCCACAGACAGGTGAGTTTCAAGTGTTGGACAAAGGTCTTTAAGATGTTCTTATTAATTCTATAACATCTGAGATTAAAATCTATGGAATTACAACCAACAAGCAGTCAAACACCTGATCAGATGCTCCTTCATGAGGCTGAGAAGAATCAATCTAAACTGGGATGAAGAAAATTAATTGAGAAGTGAAACCTACTGATTGGATGACATGGACCCACCTGATCCATGTCAGCCTTGTTGGAGCAGAAAGAGGTGGATCAGAGGAATCAGTGGATCAAGACTCAGGTGTCAGATGAAGAATCTCTTTATTCACAATGGAGTCAGAGAAATCGTCCAACGTGAACGTGACAGACCATTTTATACCAAAGACAGGCTGTGTGTGTGTGTGTGTGTGTGTGTGTGTGTGTGTGTGTGTGTGTGTGTGTGTGTGTGTGTGTGTGTGTGCGCGCGTGTGTCCCTACTGACTGGAAACTGAATAATAACCAGACTAACTTTTATTATTGACCAAGTCTGGGTGACTCACTTAATTCAAAACTGAAGTGATTATTTAATTAATAAACAAAACATTTGTCCAAAAGTCATGATCAAATTCATGTCAAATCTGAGCAACGAGGGTTTGAAAATGTTCAAATGAGCCAAAACAATGTCCTGGGATCCAACCAGGGACCTTTAGATCCACACCAATCTTCCCTGACCTCATAGAAACTGGAACATTTCAACAAATAAATTCAAATTCAACTCAGCAGCAACTCTAGAACAGTCAGAGCACTTGCTAATTCCCCTGTTAGCTCCAGATCAGACAATGCAGGCTCACCTTCACACTTGGTTGTACGACCGTCACCAGTTGAAGCCTCTCTGGTTCAACAAACTCTGGGGACTCAAGACACAAGTCAGCACCGGAGCACGTCCAGATCCAGATGTTAGCTGATGGGGACAATGGCTTAAGGGAGCTCCAGGTAGCTGGTTTGAACTGGTCCCTCATCTCTGTGAGTAGAAACCATCTGAGGTGGAGGGTGAAGATCTGCTTTGACCTCCTGATCTCCCAGTAAAGCCAGTGTAGATGTTGAGCTTGGAGGAGTTGATGGCCTCCTTCATCTTCTTGTTGGAGATGTTTGCTAAACTCAGCACCACCACAGATCAGAGGAAAGTCCACTTGTCAGCTGGACACTGGAGTTTCTAGTGACCTGCAGGATCTTAGTTGTGGTGGCAGCAGGCCTGTTCCAAGAGCTTTGCTCACATTCATGATCAGGCTTCATAATGGTTCTGGACCACTGACTGATAGGAGCTGATCCTGGGGCAGCAGAAGACAAATATAGAGAAGAAAAGACAAAAGACAGAGAGAAAGGAGGGAGAGAATGACAAAAAAATGGGGAACAAGATGAGGGTGAAAGACAAGCAGTGAGAAAGACAGAGGGACAGGGGATGGAAGACAGACACACAACCAACAACAGCAACAGCAGCAATAATAGTATTGATATTGTCCTGTTATTGATGTTTTCATGTGAAAGTGGCATATTTAAGATAAAAGACACTGTTAGAACAGAAAGATCCAGAAAACCCACCAACCAGAGGTGTGTCTGGTACAGATGTGGAATTATTGGCTCTCACAATGTTGAGGCAACTGGGAAGAAGACAAACAAAAGAGGCTTGTGTGATTCAGACATTCATCAAAAATGGTCCTGTCGAACTGTTCAATGTGTCATGACTTCAGAAGCTCAAATCCTCTCTAAGTTCTAGTGAGAGAGGAAGAGATTATAAAATGAGAGAAGCAGGGCCCTCCCTCAGAGCTGAAACAGCTCAGTTGGGAGAGCGTTAGACTGAAGATCTAAAGGTCCCTGGTCTGATCCCAGGTTTCAGCAGAGGAACAGCATTGACTTTACTTTCCAGTGGAGGAACTGCAGACATGAAGGAAACTAACATCTTGTCCTGTGCATTCTTATGACATTCAAGACATTTTTGGAGCCTCTTGTTGGATTTTGCCACAGAGAATCAGAGCCAATCAAAAGCATGGTGGACTTTAACATGGAGGATTGAACAAGTCAAGAAAGCAGCAGTTTGACCTTCACAGGTGTTTCTTTTCCTGTCTAAAAACTGTAGAAAGAGCCTGAGTAGCTCAGACGGTAGAGCATCAGACTTTTAATCTGAGGGTCCAGGGTTCAAGTCCCTGTTCAGGCGCTGTGGATGTTCCAGTGTTTGACAACATGGTACTGGATGAAGTTTCGTGTTGAACAAACTGTCATCATCAGAAGTAGAAGTGTTCTTGTCTTGCCACTGTGAGACTGTTGCTAGAAAAGTGACCAATAATAATTTCATGTGGCATGCAATTAACAAAAGACCACAAATAACACTGGTCAAGTTAATTTTATTTATATTGCACCAAATCACAACAAAAGTTATCTCATGACACTTTACAGGTAGAGCAGGTCCAGTACCAAACTCCTTCAATGAATCTACACCCAACAATTCTCCATCAGCAAGCACATCCTGCAACAGTGGTGACAAAACCTTTAAACAGGCAGGAACATCGAGCATCAAGGTGATACCTTCCAGGGGACCGATCTCATGAGATAAACTTGTAAAGTGTCATGAGATAACTTTTGTTGTGATTTGGCACTTTGTAAATAAAATTGACTTGACTTGACTTTGAAGTTAGAATTAAATTTAAAGTAGAAAAATCTTCCCTCTTCAATCCTGTCACTAAGTGTAGGAAACTGTTTCAAACAAATTCTACTGTTCAAAAGTTCAAGTGTTTCTAATGAAGCTGAATGTGCTCTCTTATACTTTCCTCAATTGTGTTTCTTTCATGTCTTGAGATCAAAGACAGAATTCTAGTAAATGTCAAAGCCCTGATGACATCATCAGGAATTCTCACTTTGATCTGGAGAATCTTGCTTTAATCTGAATTTGATCTGACGAATGTTTTAGTTTAGGCCACCTCATTTCTCCTGATGGACTGGTGACCTGTCCAGGGTGAACCCTGCCTCTTGTCCAGTGTCACCTGGGATTGCCCCCCCCCCCCCGTGACCCTTAAAGGATAAGAATAGAAAGTGGATGGAGGGATGGACTTAACACTGAAATCAGCTGATCTGATCCACATTCTAGTTCTTCCTTTCCCTCTTTAGGAGTCAATTAGAATAGTAGTGTATATAATAATGTATATACAACCTTGGAGTATCTTTCCAAAGCTTTTCGTATTTCATCTTGTTTCTACTTGTAGTTTTAGTGTCTGGATCTTTTCTTTTTATATCCTGCTGTCTGCTCTTTGCTTTTGGAGCTTCCTTCAACAACTACCAAGCCTCCTGGGTACTGTAGGAAACATGGTCAAGTTCTTCTTACTTTTGCAGTCACGTCCTGCTCACACTGGTCTGTCTTCATTTTGACTCCTCCCACTGCCACAATGACCAGCCTTTATACACTTGGTGACTGGGGTCCTGGTTGCTGCAGGCCTCAACACCAGCCTGTGGTTGTGAGCAGGGCAGAACAGAACTGACAGTATCTCACATGCAGGACCTGGGTCAGATCCTGGTGCCAGCTGGGGCACCGCTTTAACCTGGACCCCCTTGAAGATCTTCTCCAGGAACTCGCCTTTTTGGTTCCATCAAGGCCTGTGAGGATGGTGAAGAGTGATCCACCACCAGGCAGCACAGTCAGCAGCAGCCATTTTGTTCCACTAGACTCATGTATGATAGTGAAAGACTGGTGAGTACTTGCTAACTAACACTTCCTGTTTTTATTGCTATTCTTCCATGAATGTGCTCATGTTGGCTTGTCCCCAACCACAGTTTCAAAGCCATGATGACATCTTTCATTAACAATCAGACTTATTTTTTCTCTATTTGGACAAATAAGGTTTCAACTAACACGGCTGGCCAACGTCCTGGAGTTAATTCAGCCTGTAGAACCAGGTGCTGGTTCCTTCATTTATCAGGCAGGAACAGGCAGCAGATCCAAGATCAGTAGGTGAAGATGTCTGCTTTGACTGGTAGGAGGAAAGAGAGCAGGAGAGCTGGTCAGAGACAAAGATAATGAGTCTCAGCAGGGAAAGATTCATCACTTATTTCAGAAGATAATTGGACGTTCACTGGCAGAAGTTGTCATACATTTTCAGTGAAACAGTGTGAAACTTCAATTAAAGAATTAAAATTATTTAATTCTGTGTTTAACTACCAGGCCTCTGGAATTAATTTGCTAAAAATGATTTAATCAACAATGAGGCCTCTGTAATAAAACTCAAAGAACAACTGACTACCTCACCATTGACTTCACACTAATAACCAGGAGGTAACGTCAGAGCATCGATGCTCAGATCTATGGACTCAGAGGAGGATTCTTCTTTTGGTCCTGGGTTTGAAGACATCAGTGGAAGAGAGAGGAGAGGCTGTGAGAGACCTGCCACACCTCTCCAGTGACCTGGGATATGATGGCAGTGGTGGGATTTGAACCAACACCTCTTCAGAGACTGGAGCCTTAATCCAGCGCCTTAGACCGCTCGGCCTCACTACCTCACTGTGCTGTTCAGGGAGTTGGTCTGCTAAAGGCATGTTGAAGAGGAAGTAACATAATGATATGAAACTTATTCTGAAGGGGGACCCCTTTCCCCCCACGGTCACAGGAAGTGTCGACAGCGCCGCCAGAAGCAGCTGGGAAAGAAATGGTAAAAGGACTCAATTTGTACAGCGCCTTTCTACCTCAGCAGCACTCAAGGAGCTGAACAATGTCCTCTCATTCACACACACTCACACACTGATGGTGAAGGCTGCCATGCAAGGAGCCAACCTACACATCAGAAGTATTTAGGGGTTCAGTCTCTTACTCAAGGACACTTTGACATGGTCACCGGGGGGAATGAGGATCAAACCAGCCACCCTTTGGTTGCCAGACGGCCATGCTACTCCTGAGTCATGTGACCTGGATAAGATGGTGAACTACAGCTGATCGCCATGCTAGCAAACCCTCTTTTGTTTGGTTTGGTTGTTGTTTAGTGACTGTGGAAGAATACACAGGAGAAGTTGTGCATAAATTTGTGTTCCCTGTTCACTTGAATATATGCAGGAGTATGAGGTGGAAATAATACTTGTGGGAGAATGAGAGTTAAGTCTCATCACTATGACCTGTGCTGACACTTCAACATGTCAGCCCACATAACAAAGATGGCAGTCATCTGGGAAAGCAAGTACACCACACATACACATGGTAAAGAGACGCCACACACAGGCAGCCAAGGTCCAAGATAAGTGTAATCGGGGAATGTCCCATTCCTTTCTGGTCCTTGAAGATAGTGTAAAGGCCATCACATCACACAAACAAACACACACACACACACACACACACACACACACACACACACACACACACACACAGCCTGAATACAGTATAAAAAGGTATGTCATATTCTGTATCAGTGGGAGGACATCTTTAACTGCACTGCTCGGAGGGATCGTCGCTAAGAATAAAGAGATCCCCCATCTGGCACCTGACACTCAGTCCTCTCATTCCTCTCATCCACCATTTTCCACCACGACATGCTGTTTACTTTTGTTATTTTTGCAGAACTGTTTCCACTCCCTTACAGATAAAGAAAATGGATGGCTGGATGGAAGTCCCCCAACTGTGGCTGTTCTGAAACTCTTCTCCTCAATCACTCCTGAGTTGACACTCTGAGATGGGAAACTCTGAGTATCTGATTCCAGAACAGCTGATCTGAGTTGCTTCAATCAACTGTGAGTATGTTCACCCTGAGTTGCACACGTGCACAACCACGACAAAACGCCATCATCAATGGAGCCCCGATACCACGAGTCACCATGACAACCACGAACAAAATAACAAGTTATTTCATGACAGTGGAGTTGGAGCACCACTGCAGCAGCGAAGGAGAGAGAATCGGCATGAGAGAAAGGAGCTACCTGAGTCAAGGCAGAAGTTTGAATGTACTTTTCCTTTGATTTAACATTTAGCTGTAAGAGGTTGTAGCTTACACTTGTAGATATTAATAGGAATAAAATCTGATTTTCATTCTGGTGCCATCCAACAGGGGAGGAGCAAACTTGTAAGGAGTTAAAATGAAACATAAAAACACCTTTCAATAGGTAAGCTGTATTTTGCTGGGCAATGATTGTACCTCACTTTGATTTTATTTTTTTAAAGATACTTAAGCTATGAAGTAAAGATGAATTCAGTGGCTACTTCAAGTACTGATTTAAACCCCTAAAAAATGTTCTTTTAACATCACTTGATACCCACTTAGTAGATTGTACATCATACAATGTTGACACATTTTTATTGACGTCATATAAAAAGTGACGATGTGTAAACGAACAAAACAAAATCAACTAACATAACAAAAGATTAGCATTTGAGGCCTGTGTGAATGAGATTACACGGTAAAGCGCTTTGAGTGCAGATAAGGTAGAAAAATAAAATTGAGTCCATTTACCATGAAGTTGATCTGGTTGGGCACTGGTATTTTTTCTTACTGCAGCTCAGGAGTGATTCAGGAGAAGAGTTTCAGAACAGCCAAGGTTGGAGACTGGAATTTTAACTCACAGAGAGTTTATTCGCACTTTTCTGAGAGTTGATCTTTTAACTCTTATCAGGAGTTAAAACTGAACATGTACAGGAGTTAAAAAATGACTCCCATTCAGAGTACAATTAACTCTTATATTTAGTTACATTTATGTTAACTCTTTTTCAGTGTTAACAGTCAACTATTAATGTGTTGTATTTTACACTCATGGAGTTAATATTTCAAGACACTAAAATGTTTTTTTTAGGTAAAATAAATATGAAATACACCAAATAAATTACTTTAATGCCTCTCTTTATTTAAAACATTGAGAAATTAGGTCAGCAACACTTTGCTGCATGAATACATACTTGTGAACCAAGTTATATTTTGGTAAAATCATTTATCTAACAATGAGCTTTGTTCAACAACATCGTTCTTCAAGTAGAAAATAAGGTAAAACCTCAAATCAAAAGACACTTATAATGGCAGCTTAACAGTTGCAAAACGGTGTTATAAAATGTAAGTCAAATAAAAAACAAAATGTTATACAAAAACATATTTCAATTTTTCAACAAATAATCTCAACTAGATTTCTACAAATTCTTTGGAGAAAATCCATCCAGTGCAAACTTTGTCAAAAACCTTGACATATTGAACACATTTAACAAATGTGACTTCCTTGTAATGCAGGATTGCAGACATAATGTAAACAGTTCAACTCATCATTAAGCTCAACACGTGTACATACAAGTCAAGATCAATTCCACTCAGTTTCCTTTATCAAACATTTTGACACTTCAAATAATACAACTCTCTGACACAACATAAAAACATGAATCACACCCACAGGACATTTGGCCATCAAAAGCTTTGAAGTGTCTTAAGGCCCTTCTTTCCAGAACCAGAATCTTATTTGGGTTGATTTCATTTACTTGGAAAGCAAGAAAATGGTCATGGAAACAAGTTTCATGTTCCATCAGAACAAAAAACACTTCACCTTTATGCAAGATAATAGTGGTTATTTTGCTGAACAAAGGCGTGTTTTCATCAGTGCCTATGCAAACAAAAAGGCCAACATGATATTCAACTCCATCACACTTTACCCAGTTTGTCAGGTTGACAATGGACTGTGGGTCAGTGTGAAGGTATGCAGATACATCTTGATGTTTCAAGTAAACACATTTTGATTGGACCAGACTTGACTGCTTTTAAGGCCAAGCATTCCCAATGATAGGCTACAGCAAACTGATGTTTTCTTGCAAGTGAGACAGTCAAATTCTTGAAGTTCTTATCACAGTCCTTGAAAAATGTATGTTTAGCTTTGAATCTCATTGTCCAGATATGAGTAAGTGGTCCTATTTTTCGGAAGCACCGAGGACAGCGGACCATGAAGTGGTGTTTTGGGATCAAGGTTTTTGATGAGTAAAGTTCTTTGAAGAGTTGGTGATGTTCGATAATAAGATGCTTTAGATACACAGTCATCCCTTCAGTGATCGAGTATGAAAACACAACGTCAATAATGTTCAGCAACAAAAGCATCAAATGCCAGTGCAAATCATCCTCTGGTACCAGGTCACCAAATATTAAGGGTATGTTTGTGATCAAACACAGAGTTTGGGATGTGTTTAACCCGAGTCCATGTCCCACACAGTCAAGCTTAACATTGGTTGGCTTGTTTTTCTTTTCCAAATAGCCATACTTGAAAGCATAGATCCTCTTCAACAGGCTTTCTTTAGTGATGAAATGTTTCATCAGGTATTCAAAAAGTAACCTGGCCTCATATTGACCAACCCCCTCCAAAATGTCATGCATGATGTCAACAGCATAATTTTCTGAAATACTGCAAAGTGTTCAGAATGCTGTTCCGCTTAATGCCAAATAAGGAGGTTATTGTTGGATCATTTTCCAGAGCAGAAAAATGTTGGTCATTCAAAACTGCAGATCTTAAAGTCAAACACGGGTCATCTTCTGAGAAAACTGACTTTTGACAAATCCACAGAAATGATTTGCACTAAATGACTCCATGAATCCAAGAATGCTGTGCATACCCACGTTATCACCAGTCATTTGTGCAAGAGTGCCACGAACACAGACTTCAGAAAATGGAACAGCAACTCCAGCTGTTTCTAATATTTTCAGGTCTCTTACTAAGGGTTTCAATATTTCATCAATACCATATTTCTTAGCATCTTGTGCATGGAACAATGATACCAGATGAATGTTCATCAAGGCTGAATTCACCCTGGGTGGAAGATTCCTTAAAATGAAGTAAAGACAGACAACTTTATGGATACCTTTTTTTGAACCTGGCGGATTTGCGCGCTCCAATTCATCAAAGTACAACTGGAGAGCAAACTTTTCACTTGAAAACAGGGGATGATTTGTGAAGTAGCTTCCATCACACAAGTCCTCATATTTGTCACAGCTAGTAGATTTTTGCATCAATTCACAAATACTTTCATTTGTGAAAATGAACTGCAGTGTTTTAACTATTGAATACAGATCAATTTGTCAATGATTGGAACTTGCTCCTAGTTTCCAGTTTTGGTGTTTCATCTGGTATCAAATCTTACACCTAGGCACTTTTCAACTGGTTGCATGATATCCCATTTTTCTGTGAAATATTTTTCCAACTTGCTATTTGAATTTAAATGGCTGAGAGGATTGTCTGTGTGTTTAAACAACTCTTCAATGGCCGATCTGGCGGGATTGGTGGCTGGTATTAAGTTCAGCACTTGTTCCTGTATATTAGTTTGCAAGTCTCCAACAAATTCCGCCAAGTTCTCAATGGTAGAAAGTACGACAGTATTTGGTACACCACTTCCTAAAAGTTTGGCAATAATTGATGCACACATGTCCTTGCTGCTTAGTGGCACTGAAGAGCCTTCTTCAATATTTTGGTGTTGTGATGAAGCAGAGGGGGTTTCATCATTGAAGCACTTCAAATTATCGTGCTCTTCAGTGTCATGGCTGACAGGGGTCTGATCTGTCAGACATGGACTGTCAAATGGTGCATGTATCTTAATGAGGTGCCTTCTAAATCCAGAATAACTTGAGAACTGCAAGCAGCATCCTATTTGACCACATTTTCATCTTAAATTTTTCCCTGGATACATTCCATGAATTAGTTTGAGGTGCCTGAACAAGAGCAGAGCTGGACCAAAGGATGACGCACAGAGGAAACATCTCAGCATTTTAGCGACTGCTTGTTCAACAACTTTGCTCTTAACTCTTTGACTCTTGGAGTTTCTTCTGTTGTGTCAATGTCAATGTTGTACAGTGTAGTCTGCAAAAATGTGTACAGGCTGGAGAGAGCATCATCATATTTCAGACTGAAAACAAAATGAGACTTGAACGGCTCATCAAATGCACCCAAAGATGTACTTGACTGACATGGAAGAAGCTTTCCATCCAAGACTATGTAGAAGCTGAAAACCTGTGCTCGTGAGGTTCCTCTGGCCAAAAGATATGGCTGGGGGTTTCGCTCTGTGGTAAGGTGGCCCTCCAAGCTCTGGCACGCCTGAAACACAATGAGAAGCACTGTCACATAAGCAGTTAACTAGAAAAAAATGTTACAAAATACTGGAAAAGATCACGTGGCTTTTACAAACCTTCTGAAATAGAACTAAATGATCTGCAGCCTCTGCAACACTGATCTTTTTTGGCCGCTTACGTCCAGCTGGTTGAGGTGTAAGCAGATGCAGCAAGACAAGAAGGGAGGCCATGTCACTGTCCCACTCTGCAGACAAAAATCAACATATATTTTACCTAAGAATATCTTTCTCTACATTTTAAAAGAAAAACAGGCGGTAGTAATAATCAGATATACTCCCATTTGCTTAAAAATGTATGCTAACTTATGATATCGCAAACAAACCCTTAACAACATACGACCTGGCTCATCATCAGCAGTGTCAGACTCTTCATTTAGGGCAGAGTTGAGGTGTTTTTTCAGAAGAGGTGTCTGTCTCAGGCTCCTGGCCTCTCGGATGATCTTGTCTTTAAAGCAGGTGGTCCACTTTTCCAGGAACCTGGATGAAATCTCTCATCCAAACATCAGCAAGAAATCCTGCAAAATCTAATGTAAAGCGGAGGGAACAACCATTACAATCATGTCAATTGAATCAAATTTATTTTAAGAAATATTATTCAAATTGTATTTGTTTCCTACCAGTCCTTTAGTGTCCAAGAAACGAGGGAACATTTGGAGAATGTCTGCTGACTGCTGTGGATCATGGATCATCTGTTGGCGATAGAGGAATGTTTCTCTCATCTTCTGGAAGACTAAGTTACAGTCAGTTGTGTGGTGAAGATGAGACATTGCTTCCGTGCAGCCATCTCCTGATTGCTGGTCATCAATGGGACCAACTGTCCTTGACGATGTGGGACCTCCTTTACGCATCACTTTGTTGTGGGAAGTTGATGCAGTTTTAGACTGACGTTGAACTGTCTTCACCCTCCACTCAAGAAAACCTGTGTTGCTCTGGATGTCATAGAAATGTTCCTGAAATAATATCTGGTTAGAGTTCTGACATTTTAAAGTTTCAAAGGAAAGCAAATGGTAAAATTCTGAAAAAGATCAGGATTTCACACTGCATTTACAATGCAAACTCACATATCCCTTTTTTGAGTATGGATCCTTCAAAGATGGGAAGAGTGACACAATCCCAAGAGCATGAAACTCCTTGGTTGTTTTGGCTACTGCTCTCCTAAAATACATAAATATTGTTTGTGAAAAGATTCTTTCCTTCACTGAAAAGGGAGGGGGGGGGCGACACTTCTTCTGCCACTAGATGGCAGTACCTATGACCAAATCACAACTGAAGCACTTTAGCGCTTCCCATGTACTTTTCCTGAATTAGGTCGAAATTCTTGCTTGTTCAACTGGTTGCATGACATCCCATTTTTCTGCCACAATGATGTTCACCATTAATGGGCGAGTTGAATCTTTCAAACTCCCCGTGTCTTCATACTCCTGAATCACGGTCATCCCTGCTGGCTTTGAGCTCGGAATCTGCTCCACCACCTAATTGGAATAGATTTTTAAAAAGATCATAAGAATTAGCGACCAAAAGTACTGATCATTTCTTCAGGAAACATCAATCTGTCACAAAAAAATATCATTTAGGATGAGGCTTTCAAGATCTGTAGCCCCTGAGTTTAATCTGCATCCTAAGTTACGCTAACCAACTAGCAAACTGTCAAGTATGTAAATCACTACACTTACACTTCTTGCACGGGTGCTGTCCATATCAGGGTGAGCAAGTTGATATCCAGCATCACTTGTGTCGCTTCTTGGGCTGCTTAAGCTTGTGATGGACAGTGTATCTGTTAGACTGGAGGAGGAGGATCCTTCACCTGGCTGCAGAAGTGCCAAATCTGAGGATAAAAACCCCATCAGTGTATAAGGCATAAACCTGATCACCAAAATCAACATTACTACTTGCTATCAACAGAGAATAGTTACTTAGTATTTCATTCTGTACGTGATAACATTCCCTACCACATGGTTTGAGGATCCAGTAGGTTCAGTTAAAACAAGTCATTAGAGATTTAAAAAACATTTTGTCCATTTGACATCAGGACTGCTCCCAGATCATCTCAATGACCTCACCGCACCAGAGTACCGCCCAAATTCATCAAGGACAGTAAACATGAGCAGGTCTAGATTCACCTCCATCTTTGGAGGTTGTTGAATTTCCTCCTGAGGACCGTCAGGCTGTTTCCTTACTTTGCTGTGACACAACAGCAGACAGCAACAAGGACTGCTGTAGTGCACTTGGTAAAATCACCATCTGTAGACTGGACCAATATGCTGATGTGATCCTTTGATTAGTTTAGGATCAGTCAGAGATCAAAGACTGAAGCAGGAGATCAATGCACAGAATTCAGAGATCAAAGATCAAAGACTCCTGGAGCGTTGCCTTCTCTTGTCTTTGGTCCTGGATGTTACTGAATGTTTTACACATTTCTTTTTAAGAAAAAACTTGCATGACATTTCAAGGAGTTTTTCCTGCCAATACAGGACAACACCCACTCACAAACCAGTGCTGGACAAGTTCCTTCAAAGCTGTAATGCCTTATTTCTTTTTTTTTTGTCTCTTTTTTTTTTTTACCTGTCCTGTTCAGTAGCTGAGGCAAGCAGCATCAGTGTTCCTGGTGCCTTGTTGTACTGAAGCAGTTTTACTCTGCATAGGAGGAATCTGATAAATTGCTCCTATTGCCATTTATGTTTAATTTTATTAGGAATGGTGTTGGTTCATTGATGAAGCTACCGGACTGAGGCTCAGGAGTGGACAGGAAGAGAGAACAGGGACAGGACAGCGAAGACAAGGGGGAGGGGGGAGACAAAAACAACAACAGCAATAGCAGAAAACAACAACAACAAAAACACAAAAACAAACAAAGACAAAAAACAAATAAAAAACAAATAAACAAACAAAGAAAAAGTAACAACAACAAAAGAAAAAGAAAGAAAAAAAACAATGGTTGCAGAATTTCCGGTGCAGGCTTACCATCTGGTTTAATATAATTTTAAGATAAATGTCTGAGTGTGTGATTATGGGTAAGCTGTGCGCTCAATGCGTGTATGTGTGTATACGCGTGTGTACGTGTATGTGTGTGTGCTACGGTTTTTCTTGGATGCTGTGCGTAGCTGGCTGTAGCTGATGTGGGGGGCCAGGACATCGCACCCCCCCCCCCCCCCCCCAGGAAACAGCCACAGGCCCAACCCATGGGGTCCACCAGTGGCGAGGCCGACACCCACCCACACCCCACACCCAGGCGGGGCAGCTACAGCCCACCACAACGACCAGGCCCACCGCCCCCGAACAGAGCTATCCCCCCCCAACCCTCGATCCCCATCCCCTCTACTCATCCCCTGTTCTCCCCCTCCCCCCAGAGCAGGAGGGCTTCAGGCTATAGGGCACCACCAGCCAGCCAGCCGGGACCCCCCACTCCCTGGAGAGGCCCAGCCCACCCGCCAGGGTGAGTCGAAGGCACGCACGCCCAGGACCGCCACCCCCAGACAAAACAATCATACTCTCATCTTCTTCCATACAGGGGCTGAGTATTCCATAGATGCTGATACAGTCCAGGGCACCTCAAACTTAGTGAAACCGCCAGCGAGCGATCCACCGCACAACAGCAGGGCCTGTGACCAACCCCAGCCCAACCATCACGCCGGGAAGAGGACCACCCCCCCCCCAAAGAGCCCCGGCCAGGCCCCCAGGCCTGCAATGGTGCAGTTAGCAAAGGAGGCAGCACTGGACCCACTCCCTGCCCCAGCTGCCCCCCCATCCCAACATGGTGCAGGGTGCGTGTTGTGCATGGGAATGTAGATGTGATGATGTGGATGACTAGAATGTAGTTAAAATTGGCGGAGGCACCCAGGGCATGGGAGCCCCGCCGGTTGCAGACGGCAGAGTTTCCCAGTACATCCTCATGCACTCCCCCAAGCCCTAAATGTCTACGATGTGATTAAAATTGGGGGGTCCAGCCCCTCAAGGCCTAGTGATACATAAGATGTGATGTGATGGGACAGAGAGGCAATGAGAGGAGCTGAGGAATGGGCCAGACCTGCAGGGGGCCAACTTCCAGACTGGCCCCGCTGACCACCCCGTCACCCCTGCAACCAGCCGACAGGGAGTCTAGCCTCCCTGGTTCAAGGGTCAGATTGGAGCACCAAGGGGCACTGTCCCGAGATCCGGGCAGAAGGCCCACCACGGTGCAGTGCGAGGGCAGGGAGGGCCCAGGCCCCCAGTGCACAGCAGAACCCCCAGCCAGCAGCCCTTGGTCAGGGCCCCCAGTTCGATCAGCATCAAGGAGGTCAGCCCCCATCCCTCAGACGTCCCCCAGCATCCTCCCTTTGTCCGGAGTGGCGGCAGTCCAGGACACCGCGCCAGGGCCCAGCCCCCACGAGAATGGGCCGAGGTTAGCAAACCCCTCCCAAATGTGGGTGTGACCCTCCTCCCATCGTCTCCCAGCCCCCACCGCAGGACCCCACCGGGGGACCGGCGCGAATCCTCGGCATCAGAGCCCAGGCCCCCCCCCCCTGCAGGGTCCCAATGTCACTGGTGAAAATTCTTTTACCAGCCATGACCTTGGACAACGACTTCTCAGGAGGAAACTTTTCATGGTGGCACAGTGAAGAAAACTAGACCTGAGCTGCCAGCTGAAATCTTGCAGGTGAAGGACAGAGCTCCACCTCTTTGACAGACACCACCACTGTTGGCTCATGTTGTCCAAAAAAAAGTGTGTCAGTTTTTGACACACACGCATCTAAACACACACACATACACATGCATGTTCTTACACACAGAGACTTTTCCTCTGTTTTTGTTTTTTACTGGTTTTAGAACCAGTAGTTGGTTTCTGTTGGTTTGATTTGCTTGACTGGTTGTTGTTTGTTTGAACTTGCAAATCCATATTTTGGGTTCTGGCTTGTTCTGCTTTTCATTTTGTGTTTGTATTAAAGTTCTGTTGCTGAAAAAGAGACTTTTTTTCCTTTTTGTTGAAGTAAATATATGAGGGTCTAAATTGACCCATAACACCATGGATGTTACAATAGTTAATAATATTGAAATGAAACAATAAATAAAACCAATCCATGTCAGAGATGTGTTCTAACACCCCTCAGTAATGATCAGGAAACACAACAACCTTTTGTTTATTTCTGTGATTTTCTTGAGGTTCATTTGATCATTTTTGAACTGAAATCGAGGGTTTACTGACTAAAAAAAGGTCCAGGGGCCCACATCAAAATATTCAAATCAATATTTCCATGATAAGGAAGCCTAACAAGGAAACCAAGAGATGGGAAACAACTTGGATGATAGAAAATTGTTTTTAGTTTATTTGACAGCTGATTGAAGACGTGGGTCAAAACTGACCTGTGAACATCAGAGATGGGAACAGAAATCTAACACAAGAGGAAGGTTGAAGCTATGAAAAAGGAGTTTGATAAAAATCTTGAACTGACAGTAGAAATATCCTTTTGTATGTTTACCTTTGTAGACAGAAGTCACTTTAGCTTGGCAGTGAAAAGAATCTCTGCTAGCTTGACAAATAAGTGCACAAACTGGGTTCAAGCTGGACTTTGGACACTGGTATCTGCAACAACTCCCATCAACTCCTAATCTAGCATCTCTGCTGTGCTCAAACTATTTTACAGAACATTTGACAGACCTGTGGAGCAGTGAGGACAGACATGAGTTGATCCACATGATCCACTGAAGCACCATTTTACCCTGCCACTGAGGTCACCAACATGAGCTGGAGTTGGGAATCTTGAACTGAACCTGGTATCACAGCGACACCTACTGCTGCAAAATGGAACAGCAACATTGAACCCAAGTACAGGATTGGAGGGAGACTGATGGTCGCTGTTTGGGTTTTTGAAAAACAAGGAGGGCGTTGGTTCAAGCTGGATTCTCAGAGACTATTTCCCCAACCTCTACATTGGCATCTACACTGTCATCCAGTCATGTGACTGAAGTCATCCAGTCATGTGACTGAAGTCATCCATTCATGTCAGTGATGTCACTTGGCAGGACTGTCATTGCCTTCACATTCTAGAAAAGAATCCAGACTCCACATTTACTCCTATCTATTATTGTGTACCACCCTCCTTTATATTGAGAAGTTGAAGTGAGCAACTTTGATAAAAGTAACTGAAATCCTCCAAGGTTTCCTCCTTGTCTGCTGTAAACATGAACACATGCATGGATCCTGCTACCTCTCACATGTTAAGCTGGCACTTGACAGTGACAGCAGGAGAACAAAAAATCCCAGTGTGTCATCAACATTTCCTGGAAACTAAACGATAGAAGCTGTTGAATTTCTGTATCAGAACAAGGAGAAAGGAGCCCCAATGAAAGAGTGATGATTCTTTATTTTGATTTTGTTCTTCACTCCTACACAAGAGAGTGAAAGTGTCGGCTGGCTGGGAGCAACTGCCTGCTTCAGAATGGGACGAGCCTCAGGAGTTTCCAGTGAGAGCTGCAAAGCTTTCACTTTATCAATGGAATCACTGGGAAAAGAAACTCATCCTGTCAGATGAAGGCCAAATAGTTTTGCTTCACTGTGTTGAGGGAGGGTTTGTTCAAATGATTCTAGAAGAATAAATCAAAACATCATCAATTAACATGAAGAAGAAGTGAATGCAGAGTTTTATTGATGGTTTCAGGAATCAGCCTCTGAGTTCATGGTGCTCCAATCTTCAGACAACTGAAAGTGATGAAACCACCTGTGTTGAGTTGTCTTCCATCATGGAAAATTAAAAGGAAAAAGGTAGTGTGGCCGAGTGGTCTAAGGTGCTGGATTAAGGCTCCAGTCTCTGAGGAGGCGTGGGTTCAAATCCCACCACTGCCATCATAGGGTCACTGAAGAGGTGTGGCAGGTCTCACATGGCCTCTCCTCTGTCTTCCACCGATGTCTTCAAACCCTGGACCAGAAGAAGAATTGTCTTCTGAGTCCACAGACCTGACCATTGCTGCTCTGACTACCACATTACCTCCTGGTTATCAGCGTGAAGTCAATGGTGAGGTAGTCAGTTGTTCCTGGTGTTTTATTACAGAGGCTCCATTGTTGATTAAATAATTTTAATTCTTTACTTGAAGTTTCATGCTGTTTTGCTCAAAATGTTTGACAACTTCTTGCATGTTGGTGCCCCATCACACACAACAGGTGCACTTGTACTCTTTTCACCTCTGACCCACAAACATTCATAGTCTTCCAGTGAACGTCCAATTATCTTCTGAAATCAGTGATGAATCTTTACCTGCTGAGACTCATTGTCTATGACTGTGACTAGCATGTGCTAGCAGAATACAGCACTCCTTCTTCATTATCTGTCTTTGTCTCTGACCAGCTCTCCTGCTCTCTTTCCTCCTACCAGTCAAAGCAGACATCTTCACCTACTGATCTTGGATCTGCTGCCCGTTCCTGCCTGGTAATAGAAGGAACCAGCACCTGGTTCTACAGGCTGAATTAACTCCAGGACGTTGGCCAGCCGTGTCAGTTGAAACCTTATTTGTCCAAATAGAGAAAAAATAAGTCTGATTGTTAATGAAAGATGTCATCATGGCTTTGAAACTGTGGTTGGGGACAAACCAACATGAGCACATTCATGGAAGAATAGCAATAAAAACAGGAAGTGTTAGTTAGCAAGCACTCACCAGTCTTTCACTATCATACTTGATTCTAGTGGAACAAAATGGCTGCTGCTGACTGTGCTGCCTGGTGGTGGATCACTCTTCACCATCCTCACAGGCCTTGATGGAACCAAAAAGGCGAGTTCCTGGAGAAGATCTTCCAGGGCGTCCAGGTTAAAGCGGTGCCCCAGCTGGCACCAGGTGCTGACCCAGGTCCTGCATGTGAGATACTGTCAGTTCTGTTCTGCCCTGCTCACAACCACAGGCTGGTGTTGAGGCCTGCAGCAACCAGGGCCCCAGTCACCAAGTGTATAAAGGCTGGTCATTGTGGCAGTGGGAGGAGTCAAAATGAAGACAGACCAATGTGAGCAGGACGTGACTGCAAAAGTAAGAAGAACTTGACCATGTTTCCTACAGTACCCAGGAGGCTTGGTAGTTGTTGAAGGAAGCTCCAAAAGCAAAGAGCAGACAGCAGGATATAAAAAGAAAAGATCCAGACACTAAAACTACAAGTAGAAACAAGATGAAATACTAAAAGCTTTGGAAAGATACTCCAAGGTTGTATATACATTATTATATACACTTCTATTCTCATTGACTCCTAAAGAGGGACAGGAAGAATTAGAATGTGGATCATGCAACCTAAACTAAAACTTCAGTCAGATCAAATTCAGGTTAAAGCAAGAGTCTCCAGATCAAAGTCAGAATTCCTGATGATGTCATCAGGGCTTTGACAGTACCTAGAATTCTGTCTTTGATCTCAGGAGGACATGAAAGAAACACAATTGAGGAAAGTAGAACAGAGCACATTCAGCTTCATTAGAAACACTTGAACTGTTGAACAGTAGAATTTGTTTGAAACAGTTTACAACACTTAGTGACAGGATTGAAGAGGGAAGACTTTTCTACTTTAAATTTAATTCTAACTTCCAAGTCAAGTCAAGTCAATTTTATTCATAAATGCCAAATCACAACAGAAGTTATCTCATGACACTTTGCAAGTTTATCTCATGAGATCGGTACCCTGGAAGGTATCACCTTGATGCTCGATGTTCCTGCCTGTTTAAAGGTTTTGTCACCACTGTTGCAGGATGTGCTTGCTGATGGAGAATTGTTGGGTGTAGATTCATTGAAGGAGTTTGGTACTGGACCTGCTCTACCTGTAAAGAGTCATGAGATAACTTTTGTTGTGATTTGGCGCAAAATAAATAAAATTAACTTGACCAGTGTTATTTGTGGTCCTTTGTTAATTGCATGCCACATGAAATTATTATTGGTCAGTTTTCTAGTGACAGTCTCACAGTGGCAAGACAAGAACACTTCTACAATTCTACAATTTCATTTAGCAGACGCTTTTGTCCAAAGCGACATACAACACAAGCAAGAATTTAGACTTAATTAAGGAAAAGTCCATAGGAAGCACAAAAGTGCTTCAGTTGTGATTTGGTCACAGGTACTGCCATCTAGTGGCAGAAGAAGTGCCGAAAAGTGTAGAAAATGGATTGATGGGTGGAGTTTGCTGTGCTGAGAGGGATTTTCCTGTTTCTCTTGAGCACTTCTTCAATCTGAAAATACTGTAACGACCCTGCGTTAGGGTTCATGTTGTAACTGTTGTAAAGTTCTATATTCTGTGTTAATCAATTGAGTTGGCAAGGGGCGGGGGGCGTAAGCGTGTGAGAGAGACGAGTGCGTGTGTGCTGCGTGTGCGCTTGGGTGGGAGAGCAGAGAGAGAGAGGAGAGAGCGCTTGCTGAAAGATCGTGAATTGACATTGTTTTTGTTCTTTTTGGCGTGGTTGCGGCCGACAGTAACCATTACTGTTACCAAAAATAAATGGTCAACTGGTGAAAGCCTCCTTCATCATTTCGACACGCCCTGACGGACGCTACAATACTTTCCAATTGAACAGTTAGAAAAATTTAACTTTTTGCAAAATGGGAGATGCTGGTTCTTCACATTTGACCTGCAGCGACAGCAGGGCCGGTTCTAGGAATGCACATAAGAGGGGGCAGTCAGAAATGTGAAGGGGGCATGTTCTTTTTTCTTTCTTTTTTTTTTTACACATTTTTAACACTGTTAGTGTTTTCTTCACGGCAGTTGTTAGCTGTGTGTCCAGATCTCAACCTGGAGAAGTGGATTGCACTCTGTCAGGCCTCTACACTAAGACCTGTCCAGCTTGGGTGTCCCACCTGAAGACTAAAGCTTCTGCTGGTATAGCTCTTAGGGTCACTGAGGCACGCAAACCCCCTGACCACAATAAGGTGGCAATCCCTCAGGGGGGGAACTGAAAAATAAATGAAATAAATAAATGAAAAGTAAAATAAAATATCCTTCATCCAGATTTTAACAACCAATTTCAACAACATAACATTAATCTTAACTGGATGGCCAAATTCTCAAATACATTTCAAGCTAAAGGAAAGACTTGTCACTATCATCAATATTTACAAAACTGAAAGGAAGTCTTATGAAAAAAAAATCACCAAACATCAAGTTCTCAAACTAATTTATTTTTTTTATTGGCAACTTAATAACTAAAATCTCCTCCTTTCTCACAATTTTTTCCCCCACTCCACTCTACAAAAAAATAGTTAGGGAACTAATTTGTACAACATAACAGTTACAGAGCAGAACATATAACACATAACTTTTTTTCTTCTTTTTTATGTATTTTTTTATTAGCAACTTAATAACTAAAATCTCCTCCTTTCTCACTATTTTTTCCCCCACTCCACTCTACAAAAAAATAGTTAGGGAACTAATTTGTACAACATAACAGTTACAGAGCAGAACATATAACACATAACTTTTTTTTCTTCTTTTTTATGTATTTTTTTATTAGCAACTTAATAACTAAAATCTCCTCCTTTCTCACTATTTTTTCTCCCCACTCCACTCTACAACACCAGTCTCCTGTTTCCTTGTGCAAAAACTCTCACAAATTCATCCATATCCAAGTTACTGGTTATGGACTTCTCATGGGCTAAGATGACCAAATTTATCTTTCGCTTGTGTAACATGGTGCGACGATAAGGGGTTAGGACCCGTGACAATGTGGAGAAGGAATGCTCACACGATGCTGAAGACACACCAATTACCAGGGCTGTTACATACAATTTATGCAACTCAGGAAAAGCTTCCTTGTACTCCTGTAGGTGTTTACAGACAGTGGATAGGTCTGTTTCATTTGGACATTTCTTGAGCAACATCTGTTTTGCCACAAGAATTTCATTTTTTAGATTATCTGCCACAGTGCCAGCCAGCGCAGACAGAGGATGCAACACGGTTGAATCTAGAAATGTGCTGGATTTGGGTGCAAGACTAGATATGGCTCTCAGCAGCTCAACGTTCTTCTGAGAAAATCTATTCTCCATTTCTAAAATGGCCCTGTCAAGGATGTTGAGCAGAGATCTTTTCAGAGACTGAGAGAGGGAAATGGTTGGATCGTCCGAGTCTGTATGGCCCACAGTTGAGAGCACAACACTTTGACCAAGACATTTGCTCATTGTCCTCCTTCTCTTTGGAGGCGGTGCATCATCCCCAGCAGCTGACTGAGATGACTCTCCCCAATCCTCATCTTCACGGAGGCTTTTTAAGGACTCCAGTGCTGCACCAACAACCTCAGAAGCACTGCACATATCCACAGACTGAGACTGTAGAATTGCATTTGCTGGTTTCAAGACACCAAGCACCCGCACTAGAAACTTTCCAGTCTCAAAGAAGTGATGCCTCTTAATTTGACACAGCAGGCCCGATGCCTCGGTCCACAGGTCAACAACAGCACTATCATCCTCTGTCAACTCAGATAGGATACTGACAATATGGTCTTGATTGTCAACAATGCACCTTGTCACCTCATAGTGGCTTGTCCATCGGATTTCAAGCAGCCTTTTAAGGTTAGGTGCATTATATTTCTCAGACACATAGTGGTGCTGAAAAAACTTGTACAATGAACTAGAGAGGTCAAAAAATCTCTTTGCACATGGTTCACTCTGGATGGCATGCACAACCACTAAGTGCAGTTGATGGTTGTAGCAGTGGATGTCTGGGATATACCTAGCAAGCTTGTTTTGCAGCAGAGCTTGTACACCACCTCTTATCCCACTCATCACAGAAGCTCCATCATAACACTGGCTAAGTGTGTTGTCAGCACTGTAGCCAGCATCAGAAAGGTGTGTCAGTATTTCAGACGTGATGTACTCTGCATCAAGTTGATGCAAGTCAAGCAACCCAATAAGATGCTCCTCTGGCATGGAATTGCTGACAAATCTAATCATCACAGACAAATTTTCCACATTGCAAAGTTGCAATGTGCAACTGCATGCAATTGCAAAAATTTGAGGCAAAACCCTGCAGAATCAGCATTTTCATATTTTTTCCTGACCTCTGCAAGCACCATGTCTGCCAGTGTTTGGATCATTTCATTTTGGATATCCTTAGATGTGTATTTTGCATTCTTTGGGATACCCTTAGCAATGCTTGCTAGCTTCTCATCCTTCTCTAATGTATACCCCATGAGTTTCAGAAAAAGCCCTGAAGCAACATCATCACCACCTGCATCATGTCTCAAAGTTTCTGCAGTCCCACGGAGCCCCAACTCATTCACACAGAGAAACTTAATAGCACTGCCCACACTCTTGACATGATAATGATTTTTTTCAAGTTGGGTTTTACCAACCAACAGAGAGTCAACAGTACCCCCTGTAGCCTCTCTGCTTTTGTGCTGAGTCCAGGTGGTGGAAGAGTGCACATGGTTGTGGCTGGACACATGCCTCTGTAGCCCCATGTCTCGTTCGAGTGCTGCTTTCCAATTGTTAAAACCAGTAAGGGTAAAAACAACATCCCTCTCATTAGCAGAGCTACCATATTTCCGACAGGGGAAACAGAAGCATGCGTCCCGCAAAACAGAGTACTCCAGCCATGGTCGTGAGCGGTACCAGGCAGGATTGAATGACCTGAATGTCGCACCAAATGCACGCTTTGGGTAGCTACCCAGTATTGGCTGGGATGGTGCATTGACATTTAAGTCACTAGGTAGCTGAGCAAGGGGCTTTAAGGCAGCACATGTTGAGGGAGGAGGAACAGGAGAAGCAGTGCTTGCTGATGGTACAGGTGTATTTATGCTAGCTACTGCCTCTGATGCACTAGTACTAGCAGCAGCATCACTGCTACTGCTTTTAGTACATGCAAGAGGAGCAACACTTGTTTTAAATGCTCTGAAAAAAGGATGCATCTCGCAGCATTAACTCTCTCTTTGTGAGCAGCTGAAAGGTGGAGTGCAAAGTGAAGTTTTGAGAAAAACATCTTCTTTATTTATTTATTGAATTCTTTTTTTTAAATTATTTCCCTGAGCAGTTTGAAACAAAACTGTGCAGAGGGGCGGGGCTTCACGTAGGGGTCCGGCAGACACCGCTCATTTGTCCTCAGTCTGTTAGATGCAGTGTACAGATGTGCTTGTGACTTGAGAAATGCTCCCAGTGGGTAAAAAAACAGCAGACTATTCCCCATTTGACTGCACAAATGTATATATGAATGTTATATTAACTATTATTTGAGTTGTTGTCAATCATTAGTTATATCACGGGTCGCTACGACGAGTTTGGTGGAGTTTTTACTGCTTCTTCCAACTCCTACCCCGCTGACTTGACACTCTCTGGCTGCGTCTTGCCTCATTTGCATACTCACAGTGATTGGATGTTTACAGAGGGGCGCGGAGTCCTGACAGCAGGCTGAGTGAGGACACACACTGCACCGACATGAGAGAAGAGAGGGGGCTGATTGACGTGTGTTTCTATCAGCGGATTTTTCACTTCTAAAAGTTTGATTTGAGGGGGCAGGACATCTGTTTGAGGGAGCGTTGCCCCCTCTTGCCCCTGCGTAGAGCCGGCCCCGAGCGACAGTCTCACAGTGGCAAGACAAGAACACTTCTACTTTTAATGTTGACAGTTTGTTCAACACTAAACTTCATCCAGTACCATGTTGTCAAACACTGGAACATCCACAGTACCTGAACAGGGACTTGAACCCTGGACCCTCAGATTAAAAGTCTGATGCTCTACCGTCTGAGCTACTCAGGCTCTTTCTACAGCATTTAGACAGGAAAAGAAACACCTGTGAAGGTCAAACTGATGCTTTCTTGACTTGTTAAATCCTCCATGTTTAAATCCACCATGCTTTTGATTGGCTCTGATTCTCTGTGGCAAAATCCAACAAGAGGCTCCAAAAATGTCTTGAATGTCATAAGAATGCACAGGACAAGATGGTAGTTTCCTTCATGTCTGCAGTTCCTCCACTGGAAAGTAAAGTCAATGCTGTTCCTCTGCTGAAACCTGGGATCGGACCAGGGACCTTCAGAGCTTCAGTCTAACGCTCTCCCAACTGAGCTGGACAATATAAATACTATTATTGCTGCTGTTGCTGTTGTTGGTTGTGTGTCTGTCTTCAATCCCCCTGTCCCTCTGTCTTTCTCTCTGCTTGTCTTTCACCCTCATCTTGTTCCCCATCTTTTTGTCATTCTCTCCCTCCTGCATTTGAAGCTGTCCTTTATTAGTCACAACTGTCTTGAGCTCAGGAGCCAAACTCACCAAAAACATATGCAAGTGGCTTTGGACAAAAGCGTCTGCTCAATGAAATTGTAGGATTGTAGAATTCTATAAATGTATAATATAATTTTAGAAATGCTCTCTATCCATCCCCAACGTCTGTGCCAGGGTCTCTGGCCAGTGGTCAATGGCTCCTATCACCTGCCCAGCATGGATCAAGCTTGCTTGTCTTTGTAATTCTGCACTTATTGGAGACCTGGAAACAAAGGAATGCTGAAAAAGAGAAAATAGGACCTCACACAAATGGGCTTGTGACACAATTTTAAAGAATTGTGTAAATGTGAATCTTTTACAAATGTGTGTGTGAATGTGGTTGTTGTGGCCGAGTGGTGAAGGCGATGGACTAGAAATCCATTGGGGTCTCCCTGCTCAGGTTGGAGTCCTGCCAACAACGTTAAAGTGTTGATGTTCTGGAGGAGACAACATCTGATCTTTTTAGATCCACGAGTCAAAGGTTTTCTTTAAAGTGCTGCAGCAGCTGAGGATGAGGGAGAGACAGAATTACAAACCATCTTAGTGAGGACATTTTGAAAAATGATGACATTTTGCCACAGTTATTATTGACTTGGAACACTGCAAAAATATCCCTTCTCCAAAAACCCTCCTCTTCTACTTTGTACCCAAGTTGTCTCCTCATCAGGCACCACAGTGTCCAGGATGTTCAGTCAAAAAGTCATTAGTGATTTTAAAAATGTCCATCAAACACAAAATAAGGCTTCAAATAGGTAAAATCACCATCTGTAGACTGGACCAATGTGCTGATGTGATCCTTTGATTAGTTTAGGATCAGTCAGAGATCAAAGACTGAAGCAGGAGATCAATGCTCAGAACCCAGAGATCAAAGACAGAATTCAGACATCAAACACATACCTGATGGAGGCTACACCCCCCCCAGACAGTTTCCATTTAAGTTGTAAGTTTTATTTTTAAAGTCTAGTTTTTAAAGTTTAGTTTTAAAATCTCATGACACTTCACAAGTAGAGCGGGTCCAGCGCCTCACTCCTTCAATCAGATTCTTCTCCGCTTCGAGGACCCTGACCTCCCCCCCCCCCCCCAGCACCAGAGTCACACTACCACCTGACGACACGCCCCTCAGTGTGACCGCAGCAGACGTGAGGAAGACCTTTCAGGGAATCAACCCTCGCAAAGCTGCACGCCCAGACAACATCCCAGGGTGAGTACTGAAGGACTGAGCACAACAGCTGTCTGAGGTGCTGGCAGACATCTTCAACACCTCACTGGCGCTGTCACCTGTCCCCACCTGCCTAAAGACTGCCACTATTGTCCCTGTCCCCAAGTGCTCCACAGTGACAGGCCCAAATGACTACCGACCCATTGCACTCACCCCAGTAGTCATGAAGTATTTGAGAGGCTGGTCAAGGCCCACATAGACGCCTCCATCGACATCTCTGTGGACCCCCCACCAGTACGCCTACAGGCAAAACTGCTCCACTGATGACGTCATTTCATCAGTGGTCCACGCAGCCCTCATCCATCTGGAGAACAGGAACTCCTATGTCCACCTTCTCTTCGTGGACTTCTCCTCTGCCTTCAGATTTCAGGTTCTACCTCTGTAAAATTGAAAGTAAAGTAAATGAAGCACCTGTGAAGGTAAAACTGATGATGTCATGACTTGTTCAGTCCTCCAACATTAAAGTCCAACAAGCTTTTGATTGGCTCTGATTCTCTGTGGCAAAATCCAACAAGAGGAAACAGAAAATCTTGAGGTTGTCTCACTTTTTTTTTGAAAAGAAACTCTGCATAGGACAGTGATAGGATGCTTGTTTCCTTGGATGAAAAAGTCTGGTACTCTCATCTTCTTAAACATTTACTTGTTCAATCAGGACAAGAGAATCTGAGCTTGGATGTCATTTTGTAGTAAAAGGTGAATTAAACTTGTAAACATCAGCTGGTGTTCACTCTGATGATGTGTCGATGGTCTGTATTCTGCCTTCTGTAGCACGATGCTGCTGGGAAGAAGCCTGATTATGTCAGAGTTGTGTTCAGTGGCTCCTGCTGGGTCCATTTCTGACAAATAGGCTCTAAAGAGTTCAGCTGTTTAAAAAGTCAGGGTCACACTCAGCAGACGAGGTGGCCGAGTGGTTAAGGCGATGGACTGCTAATCCATTGTGCTCTGCATGCATGGGTTCGAATCCCATCCTCGTCGCAAGTGACTCTGGTTTCTACTCCTAGATTATGGAATTACTGTGAGGCTTTCAACTGACACAGATACCAGTTGAGTCAACTTCCCTTTCACAACCTGACCAAAACAACTCTGACACCCAGAGCTCACATGTCAATCACCTCTGTAGAAGGTCCCGCCCCCACAGAGCTATAAATCCTCCCATCAGTGAAGAAAACTGAAGACACCTCTTGGATGAGAGCTGAAGCGTCTTCAAGAAACCTGCAACAGTTCACTTGGTACATTTAAATAATTCTACAATTTCTTTAAGCTTTTGTCCAAAGCCACGTGCATGTATCATATGTATATAATATATATGTGATACTCTTTCATCTACTCATGAACCAAAAATGCAGTCAAATACCAGTAAATTTGTGCAGAAAAAAAGTCATTTGTGCTCCTTCTTTTATTTATTTGTTTATTTAGTATCTTTTAATGTATTTTCTTTCAATTCACATTTTGTCCATTAACTTCATAATCACTCTTCTCAGTCGCCATCTCATCACATGACTAAAGTTTGGGTTCTGTATTGGTGGTAAAATATCCTTCCATGCCCCTCACTAGTTTGCACACAGAAAAGCATATTTTACTGGTTTCAAATCTCATTTATCAATTCTCGGCTGGACTACTGCAACTCTCTCTTGTCAGGATGTCCTAAATACTCCCGAAAGAGTCTCCAGCTGGTCCAGAACGCTGCAGCGAGGGTTTTGACGGGAGTTAAGAAGAGAGAACACATCTCTCCCACTTTAGCTTCTCTCCACTGGCTTCCTGTAGGATCTAGAATCGACTTCAAAGTCCTTCTGCTGACTTATAAGGCTCTCAATGATAAAGCTGCATCCTATTTGAAAGAGCTCATTAGTCCCTACTGTCCGACCAGAGCACTCCGCTCCCAGAATGCAGGTCTTTTAGTGATTCCCAGTATCAATAAAAACAGACTGGGAGGTAGAGCCTTTAGTTACCGGGCTCCTTTACTGTGGAACCAGCTCTCTCCATGGGTCAGAGAGGCAGACACTTTAACTACGTTTAAGTCCAGGCTTAAGACCTTCCTCTATGACAGAGCCTTCAGTTAGGACTGGTTCAGGTAGCTCTGAACCATTGATAGCTATGCTGCTACAGGCTTAGACTGCTGGGGGACACATCAGGTTACATGGAGCCCTTCCCTCCTCTCCCCTTCTCTCCTCCTCTCCTCCCTGCACATTTTTGGAACTGTCACTACCACTACTTGTTGCACTTTGTAGTTTGGCCTTGGTGTCTCGCAGTCTCTCTGTGTTTCCACAGATCCACCAGAGCCCCAACCGCCGCCTGCATCGCCCCCCCCCCCCCCCTCTTATTCCCTACTGTTACACCGGCCTGCGCTCCCCTTCCATGAACCAGTCTGCCATCCAGTCCCCCATCAAGCTGGCTTGCTCTCCCTGCCTCCCCTACCAGAAGCTTCCTTCTTCAGCTGTTATTAACATTTCCGTGTTTCCCACATTTTGTATTGTAAACTGTTTTCTTGTCTGTAGCAACATCTACTGCACGTCTGTCCGTCCTGGGTGAGGGATCCCTCCTCTGATGCTCACCCTGAGGTTTCTCAGATTTTTCCCTGTTAAAAGGGTTTTCTATGGAGTTTTTCCTCAGTCGATGTGAGGGTCTAAGGGCAGAGGATGTTGTTATGATGCCATGTGAAGCCCTTTGAGACAAACTGTTTGTGAAAACGGGCTCTACAAATAAAATTGCCTTGCCTTGCCTAGTGTGTTCTCTCACTTAAACCAGCTGTGGCAGCTTTCATCATGTAATTGATTTTAAAAAATAAATATGGAACAGAACCATTGGAAGAAGATGTCAGGACATTTGAAGGAATGTAAATCTCCTCTTGAAATGTTGCAGTGTGCAGCTGAGACTCTCTGGCAGTGGCACAAGGAGCCACAATGGCAGAACCTGGACCCTCCTGGAGGAGAACCACAGGTGAGGGCCTTCTTGGCTCCAGATTGATGGAAATCAAGTGTCTGAGGCTGTTAGCAGCCATGAAGTTGATCTGGTTGGGCACTGGTATTTTTTCTTGCTGCAGCTCAGGAGTGATTCAGGAGAAGAGTTTCAGAACAGCCAAGGTTGGGGACTGGAATTTTCAAATTTCCCCTGGAACCAGACAACCTTGGGAGGTAAAACCTCCAATCAGCCACTCAGATGCAGCAGCAGAAAGAAGCTGTCATCTACCCTGACAGTCAGAGCATCAAGTCAAGAAAACATCAACCATCTTGGAGTTCCAAACCTTCACCTGTCAGATTCAGCTACTTCTTATTGTGGGACATTAAATTTGAACACAATGGAATTTGGAGAAGGAGTTTTCCTTCAAGTCCAAACATCATCGTCCAGCCTCCAACCAGAGGTCCATCAGTTATCATGGGAGCCACATGTGGAGTCTGGGTTCTTTTCTAGAATGTGACGGCAATGACAGTCCTGCCAAGTGACATCACTGACATGAATGGATGACTTCAGTCACGTGACTGAAGTGCTATGGTTCTTCTGATGAAGGGCGGCATGATGTTTGCTGTCTCAGGCTCCACCAAATGTCCTCTTCAGGACGCCACAATGTGGCCTCTTCAGTGCTCCATCTTCCCAGCATCGGAGACACAAGGGTTTCTCCTGGTGCCGACCCGATCATCCTTCTACCGAATGGTGCGGCGATGGATCCTCAGAGGACGCTGGGATCCTTCTTCTCATCAGTGCCACAGTTTTTCATGGAGGGAACAAAAGGAGCTTTTTAGTCATGTTTTGCTCGGTGTTTCCTGCACAGAGCATCAGGATCTGTGACGCCATCTTGTGGTAGTGGATTCATTCATCTGCTTTTTCAACACATTCAAGTTCATTATCCCTACATGTCAAAATACATTTCGTGTGGAGTTTTACTTTCTGGACTCAATCATAATGTGTGCATTTATTCTTCATGAACATTTCTCAGCTTTTTAAGTTTATGATATTTTGTCTTCCTCTGTTTTCTATTCCATTGTTGTTGATGATTCTATTGCAGGTTTGAGTTCCCTGTTGACTGAAGCAGAAACAGGAACAAAAAGCTGGAGGTGGTCAGAGCTCCAAGTTGGGACGCTGATATTAAAGTAGGAGATGAACACATCCAGGTTAGCCATCACTCTCAGAACCTGCTACTTTACCTCTTCAGAATGTAGCAGCATAGCATAGCTTCATCTCACCAGTTAGTGGCCCACTTTGATGTCTGGGATATGAGGTTAAAGGTTCTTTACAGCTCTGAATGAAGGGTTTATAAAGTGTTAACAATGCCATGAATAACACAAGCATTCAGTAATCCTTGATAAAAGGAGACTCACCATCAAGTTGGACAAGTTGAAGAACAAAAGGACTTCTCCACGATCACATTTATCCTCTCTCTCTCTGCGTGGACACAACAAATGAGCTGGTTCAGAGACACGAGGCAAAAAAAGCTGGATGAACTCTTCTTCATTCCAAAAATGACTTCACCCTTGAACACTGACGTCAGGTCATTTTATAGGGTCCTCCATTTTTTCATTTATGTGACGTTGCATATTGGGAAATAATTAATTATAAAAAAAATATATATTTTGATGAAAACTATATTTGATCAGGAAAACTACATTGGGTCAAGTAAATCCATCGTTAGTGACGGTGTTACTAATTTTAACTTTAGTGCTCTGGTGCTGATTGCCTCATTAAGATCTTCATGAAGAAATAAACTGAGATTTGTAAAAATGTTTTTTTTTTTTTTTTTTACAGAGTTGGCAGTTTGAGCATTGAATCTTTCTTTGTGTTGAGAACAAACCCTCAAAGCCTTCATGTTTCAGTTTGCTTCACAGCTAACAGACAAACACCTCTTAGCCTGGTTCTGGTAGTCCAGGTTTAAACACCAACACAAGGATTTTATGCTGATTTCTTCACATGCAGCTGAAATCTAGACTTCAAGTGTTCATGTGAGGTTACAGCTTCACGCCTATTTAGTTTTCAACAAATATTAAGTCACTTTAATGCATTGAGCTTACTAACGAACTTTAGTCTCAGTAGCTGAATCTGTTAGGGGGAAGGCAGTGTGGACCGGCAGGAGCCTCCTACAAAATGCAATGGAGAGAAGAAGAAATCCTGAGGAGTCGCTATGAGATTGAAGTGTTAAAGACGTGGCTCCTTTGGTGGTGATAGGATTTGAGCTATTGACTCTATTTCAATGTTATTGCAAACATCAGCTGCTCACTTATCAGCTAGCAAGTAAACAACAGTATTGTTCAGTGTGCTAGCTGAAGTAGACCGAGCGGTCAGTTGAGTCTTTATTTCCATGTGTGCTCATGGTAGCAGGGGTTTAGATTTCTAAATGTAACCCTTTTACCACCGGCTCCAATATTAAAACCCACCTTAGGCTTAATGGGAACACTTTAACTCATTTCAAATATCTTGTATGGTAAAAGTCCCATCTGGAATAATTAATATCAATCTAGGGCAATGTATGATTCTCACTCTTAAATATTCAACTGGAGGCTGTGGGGAGAACACTTGACCTTTAAACTCTGCTGTAAAGCTTCAGTAACAACACACAAATTCAATGAAACCAACACAAGATTTCAATTTAGAAAATGTATTAAGGGCTTGCAGAAAAACACATTCAAACCTTGAATAAACAAGACTATAGAAAATAAAAAGAACCCCGGGGTATATTGTTTGTCTTTTTTTCAACTGTCTAATTTTATTTCGAGTGCACTCATGTTTACTTTCGTTAGCCCGCTTTAGTTGGAGCTCATGATGGAAACCTTTACCAGATCCCCCTGTGTGTCGGTCAAGTCAACAATACCGGACCGCAGCCGATGAATCCCTCGCTCGTTATGGCAGCAACCGTCCCGCTCGCAGCAGCCCGCAGCAACAGACCTCCGTGATTCCGCAGCAGCGGCACATCCTCCGACTCCGTCGGCAGTAGTGACGCGTCCTCCGTTAACGACTCTCTCCCGAGGCGACTATCCGAAGCTCCTGTCCCGTCCGTGCTGCGGCGTCTCCCTTCAGCGTGGACAGCGTTAGCCTAGCTCCCGCTAGCTTCTGTAACTGGACTTGCCTGGTGCTCAACAAAACACAATCGGTGGCGGAGAATCCGACTCACGCACTCCGATCACTTCGGTCAATTACAGTTCACAGTCCGTTACCGATAAAAACTCCTCTCCGACAACACACAGTCTCCAAACTCCGATAACGTTACGCCATTACACGATGCTCCTTCCTCGCGCTCGTTTCTCCCGGAAGTGTAAACACTAAAGTTCATGAACTCACGCACGTAACCTAACGTAATAGAATTACTTTAACATTTTTGAAAGACATTCACACCCCATGAAATGATGTTTTTTTGAAAGTTACTAGTTTTAATCAAAATTTACATTTTAATATCTTCTTCATAATACTTATTTATGTAAATTTTAGCTTAACCATGAACTGGCATTTTATTCTTAACTTATTCCTATGAAAATCATGAAATAAGTACCACTGATTTCTCAGAGTATTTCATCAACCTAGGATTAAATTAAAGCTGCAGTCAGCGTTGTTTGGGCCTGAGCCTCCTCCCGCCCACCGCAGCCGAGTAGCAGGGGTCGTCCTGAATCCAATGATGAATTTTATGAAAGCGGTGGGACTTGTACATTTACAGCAATTGCTTGCAGTGTACTACAAGATTTCAACAGTATCACCCTGTTTATAAAAATACAGTACTTTGCCGTTAATTCTAATAGGAATCTGTTAAATTACACCCCATGACTGTTTAACAGAACTATGCTGTAATGCTAAAATACAGTACTTCACTGTAAATAAATCAACAGTATCATGCAGTATCTTTGCCTTATGGACGCAAGGAGAATCTCCTGATCTGCACGTGAGGCCAGAGCCTTGGTTATCATCCATCTCAATCACAGTCATTTGGTGAGTAGCGATTGCATTTATTGTAGACACTGGCGCAAAGTCTGTAGGCCAGTGGAGGCTAAGTGAAGTTTCCAGTTTGTGTGGCGACACACGAGTGGGGGGTGCACTTATTAAAATATAATAGTGACCAAAGCCGGACAACGCCACCTTGGGAATTTCGCCCAAGGAAATAGTTTACGTACCGACCAAAAGGCACTCACAGGTTCATTTACTAATTGGCAGGAGACGTGGTTCCATGACAAATATTTCATTGTAAACAGGCCAGCAGATTAAAAAGTGAACAAGAATGAATCTAAACAAGTCTGGAGCTTACCAGTGGGGGTGAGGGATCCCAAGGCAGAAGACACCCTGATCAATTGGGACATCACATTTAAAAAACACACATGATTAAAGCAAAACAGGGGTGCACAGCACACAAGAGGAAAAGAGACGCCAGGACCGTGAGCTTCCAGTACCTGAAACGAAATGACAAGAATTATAATTTAACACCAAAACTAAAAAAAACAAACACAAAAACCAGAACCAAACTCAAACCACAATTTAAAAATTAATTCGAGAAACAAGATTTAATTATTAAACACAAATTATCAAGGAAAAATAATACAACCCAAAATAACCAGAAACGAGTTCATTTCTCCATTGCTAGACCAGGGAGCTAACGGATAGCCGTCCAGCAGCTTGGTACACCCTGAAGCCCAAGCGGAGGAATGGGAAACAATGCAGATCCAAACCTTCAGAGCACCATGAAGTACAGTTCAGTGGCGCCACACGGTGGACATCAGGATCTGGCAGACCCTGGTTAAACAAGGTGAATTACTGAAACAACCTCCAGTTCAACACACAGCGGATTCCAATTCATTAACACAGAAGCAGAGCACTCCAGTGAACACAGTAAACAGTTAACAAACAAACAAGCAAAACATGTGTAGATGGCCAGTAGGTCGCAGAACAGGCTAGTAGCAGAGCAGGCTAATAGAGCAGGAGCCTGTAACAAAGCAGGACAGTCTGTAGCAAAACAGTAGCCAGCGCAAAGCAGGGTAGTCTGAAGCCAAACAGCCAGCACAAAGCAGGGTAGTCTGTAGCAAAACAGCAGCCAGAGCAAAGCAGGGTAGTCTGTAGCAAAACAGCAGCCAGAGCAAAGCAGGGTAGTCTGTAGCCAAACAGCAGCCAGAGCAAAGCAGGGTAGTCTGTAGCCAAACAGCAGCCAGAGCAAAGCAGGGTAGTCTGTAGCCAAACAGCCAGCACAAAGCAGGGTAGTCTGTAGCAAAACAGCAGCCAGAGCAAAGCAGGGTAGTCTGTAGCAAAACAGCAGCCACAGCAAAGCAGGGTAGTCTGTAGCAAAACAGCAGCCACAGCAAAGCAGGGTAGTCTGTAGCAAAACAGCAGCCACAGCAAAGCAGGGTAGTCTGTAGCAAAACAGCAGCCAGAGCAAAGCAGGGTAGTCTGTAGCAAACAGCAGCCAGAGCAAAGCAGGAGCATCTAGCAAAGCAAGATAGTCTGGCAAGACAGCGCCCGGTATCAAAGCAGCAGCTAGTTCTTCCTCAGTGTCACGGCTCACCAGCTGTGCCAATCCGGTGTAGATCGCACGCATGCAGAGCAAAGGGTTTCACAGCTAGTATGCTGTGGCAAACAGCCTCTGCACGTCAGATCGGCGGGGGGGGGGGGGTGTTTCCCCACTAGCGGCGATTAAGGGACCGT
The DNA here is from genome assembly GCF_037954235.1 of Aulostomus chinensis. Taxonomy (NCBI): domain Eukaryota; kingdom Metazoa; phylum Chordata; class Actinopteri; order Syngnathiformes; family Aulostomidae; genus Aulostomus; species Aulostomus chinensis. The sequence goes on from NC_141323.1 coordinate 29,532,972, forward strand.
GTCCCAAAAGCCGGACGCCTACAATTAAACACGTGAATATGAAAAACGTGCATGATCAGCATGCAACACGAGCTACAGGGAGCTACTGCTACATACCAGCACAGACGGTGGCGAGAAGGCAGACGTGAGGTGATCAGAGGCGGAAGCGAGGTGACCAGGAAGTGGGAGGACCGCGGACCCCAAGAGCAAGAGATTGACCAGGTAGATGCTGCCCCTATTTATAGAGCAGCGCCTCACACTGGTTGGCTAATGATGGTACAAGCCAAGTCAGGCATCACCAACCAGTCTCACTGCTAGGATGGGACCTCTCATCCTGCCACATTTGCATTGATAATTACACTCGGTGCACATCATGCTAGCCAGATTTAGCAGCTAGCCAAAATGTTGAAAATGCTTGCAAATTAGTCCAAAAAACACAGAGAGTTGACTTTACTTTTTACATCTCGAGCCTCCACAAATTAATGTGTGCGACATCTGTATTTTGCCTGTGAATTCATGAAGCTTTCTGATAGACTGAACCATTTTACAGTACACACAATATATGTGTCACACAACAGTTAAGTCGGTTCATATTAAGATGAGTGCACACTGACTGTGTTTACATGCAATTACGTTCCTCCATCTTGTGCTAGGCTACTGCTCTGGCATGAGTCTGTCTGATGGCATGATTACAGTGTAGTTAAGGCCATAGATCAGAAGCTGTGGTTGTATTTGTTTAAAAAAGAGTGGTTTTAGCATCGTTCAAGTGCCTGCTCATTTGTGTTGATTTTTCTTTGTCTCTGATATTGCCTACAGATGCAGGAGCCTATTTTCCAGCTGCCCTGATCCTAGTAAGTACTTGCCTGTCCATCACATTTCACAGTTAATCAGTTATTTTTTCAGACCTCAAACATTGAAATAGACAACTATGTTATCTGGTCAAAGAAGCTGTTTTTTTTTTCTTCTTCTTCTTCTTCTCTTCTCTTTTCTCCCTCTTTTCTTGGATCTCCAACACTACATCTACATGTATATATTTGATGGCTTATAATGTCTCATTCATCTGAGTGAGTTCCAACACTCCTTTTTTAGGCGCTTCATTGGAATAAATCCTGAGAGTGTCTGCATGTTTTCCCTGTGCTGGTTCTCTCCAGGTACTCCAGCTTCCTTCCACAGTCCAAAGACATGCAAATGGAAATGCAACTCTAAATTGACCGTAGGTATGGCTGTGAGTGTGAATGGTTGTCTGTCAATATTTGTTGGCTGCGGTGGACTGCGATGGACCACTGACCTGTCCAAGGTAATGTCCCCTCTGGGATAGGCTCCAGCCCCACCCTGTGACCCTTAACAGGATAAGCGGAAAAATGGATGGATGGATGGATGGACGGATGGATGGATGGATGGATGGATAGATGGGTGGGTGATCACTCACAGGACTGTGAGTCTCTCACTCTGACCACTTCATGCTATGGGACTTACACTGACGTAACCTGATTAGCTCAGTCAGTCGCGCACAAGACTCTTAGTCTCAGGGTTGTTGGTTCAAGCCCCATGTTGGGTGTTGATCTTAAACACCACTGCTTGTCCTCTCAGTTTTGAAAGCTTTGTTTGTAAATTGTCAGAAAAATCAGTGAATAAACAATACAAACTTAGGCTTTGTCAGAAATTCCATGCTTCCAAACTAACCAATATGAAAAAAACAAAAGGTGAGACTTTTTCATGCATTCGAAAAATTTGTATGCGCTTCATTGTATCCGCTTTCTATACTTCCATGCATCCCAGCTTATTTCTGTTAAGGGTTGCAGGGGGAGGCTGGAGCCTTTCCCAGTGGCTTTCAGGTGAGAGGCAGGTTTCACCCTGGACAGGTAGCCAGTCCATTGCAGACAGAATACCCACGCAGGCACGGGGACAACATGCACACACCACACAGAAAGAACCTGTGCTCGAGCCAGAACTTGAACTTGCTTTGAGGCGACACTGTTAACAACGGTACCACCGTGCCACCCATTGACTGTAACACATTGTAAACAATATACACTCTTGTTATCATACAACATGTAGCCGTGTACAAAAATCAAATAAATTACATCGCATAAAAAGCATAAAAAGATGTGTTAAAAAGTTCAAAAATAAATAGAGTTCATGATCGTTAAAATTGGTTATAATGTGAGCAGGTTAAAAGCGTAAATATAATATGTAACATTTAAAAAGTAAAACTATTTACAGTTAAAAAATAAATTCATATAAAGGTCTTTAAGTTCTCTGAGTCTGGAAAAGATCAGTGATCTGAGAATAAGGAGAGGGGAAGAAGCCGTGTTTATATGAAACCTCAATTGTTACCTGTCAATCATTTCATTCCTGTCTTATCTTTGGGTGTATTAAGACCGCAAAAGCCAATGAGAGGAAAGTTACTGTGTAAGGGGTGGGACTAGTGGCGCAGGTTTGTGAGGTGAGTAGTTAGCGCGCATGGGGAGAGAAACAGAGGCAATGATCAGAGAGTTAAGAGGGGAGGCATCGTTTGTGTGGAGAGCATTTAAGTTTATTTTGGAGGTCGACGACTGGTGGTCCTGATGTAAACTTCTGTGTGACCTTCGAGAGGTGAATATTTATGCCTGTATTTGCGCTTTATCTAACTGTTATAGTGAAAAGAGACTGGATGTGTACATGGTTTGCGACGTGCTAGCTAGGGATAGCATTCCGTGCTAATGTGCCAGCAGATCGTAGCTTTAGCGTTGTAATATTTTTGGAGCGAAAGTAAAGGTAATGCGAATTCGACACGAGATAATGTTTGATAATTGTGGCTAAATTAAGATAATATGCTTGAAGGAGACGGACATTGGAGAGAGAGAGACGGGTTTCCATCCGATGGCTCTGCTGTTCTGCTGTGCCCTGTCCTGCTGTGTTTTCTTCTTCGTGACTTTCGCTGTCCCGCCATTGCGTGTGAGTGTTTGGATTGTGACTTCCACCGCCATTGCCATTACCATTCAGACTCTCATCCTCCATTCCCGTTCTCCCCCTTCTAATAAAACCCTGGATTTGTGAGGACTAACATACACATGCACTTGCTTTTATTGTGTGCTCAGCTGCGAGTGAAGCGGCCATTACATTTGTGAAGCCCCGACCGCACATGAGCTTCAATAAACAGGCCTGAAACAGGTAAAAATTTAATTTAAGGTGTTTCATATGAATGTGTGTGTGCCCACAGGTAAAATATTGAGTTTTAGTTGTTGTAAATTAAAGAATACCGTTTTAGAAGGTAACTTAAGGATTCTGAAAGGGATTAAATATGATGTATATTTAAAAAAAACAAAAGGGTTATCTTTTGTAGAGGAAACTTTTTTTCCTTACAATTGAGGTGTAAAGGATGACTTGAGGGTATTTTATGTGAAACTATCTAATTAAAAAAGATTTTTATTTTCAGTGAAACGAAAGTTCAGAACCAAGAAAGACACTGTTTGTTTTGTTTTGAAAATCCTCTTACTCATTGTTAATAATTTTGTTCATTGTATTTTTATAATACTAGAATATATTCAATTTTTATTTCATCCATCTCTGTGAACAAGTACCTGTGAAGGATTAATTTGCAATTCTTTTAACTTCAGCTTGAGGAAAGGGCAGCTTTGAGTCTTTGGGGACCAGCATGAGCGACATTCCCTCACGCACTTCGTCTTGAAGCGCCTTTCCGCAGCTTTGGAAAGGAATGTCATGCAGCGTGTAATTTGAAGTCGACAGATGGCAGATGCAGTACTTTTCTCTAGATGACATCAACATTCTTTTCTTTATATTGACAGGACACCTATTTGGCGTGTGAAAAGTCCCTGAGGCTGTTGCGCATCACGTTTTTTCTGAGGTTGTAAAGTGAGTGAAATGGATATAGAGCCCATGTGTGTCAGAGTCAAGGGCTTACGGCCATACCACTCTGAACACGCCGGATCTCGGAAGCTAAGCAGGGTCGGGCCTGGTAAGTACTTTGATGGGAGACCGCCTGGGAATACCAGGTGCTGTAAGCTTTTTTGTTTCATTGTGAGGAAAGGGCAGCTTTGAGTCTTTGGGGACCAGCATGAGCGAGCTTCCCTCACACACCTTTTCTTGAAGCGCCTTTCGCAGCTTTGAAATTGAATATCATGCAGCGTGTAATTTGAAGTCGACAGATGGCAGATGCAGTACTTTTCTCTAGATGACATCAACATTCTTTTCTTTGTATTGACAGGACAACTATTTGGTGTGTAAAAAGACCGTGAGGCTGTTGCACATCACATTTTTTTTGAGGTTGTAAAGTGAGTGAAATGGATATAGAGCCCATGTGTGTAAGAGTCAAGGGCTTACGGCCATACCACTCTGAACACGCCCGATCTCGTCTGATCTCGGAAGCTAAGCAGGGTCGGGCCTGGTTAGTACTTGGATGGGAGACAGCCTGGGAATACCAGGTGCTGTAAGCTTTTTTGTTTCTTTGTGAGGAAAGGGCAGCTTTGAGTCTTTGGGGACCAGCATGAGCGAGCTTCCCTCACACACCTTTTCTTGAAGCGCCCTCCGCAGCTTTGGAATGGAATGTCATGCAGTGGTGAATTTGAAGTAGACAGATGGCAGATGCAGTACTTTTCTCTCGATGACATCAACATTCTTTTCTTTTATTGACAGGACACCTATTTGGCGTGTGAAAAGACACTGAGGCTGTTGCGCTTCACTTTTTTTCTGAGGTTGTAAAGTGAGTGAAATGGACATAGAGCCCATGTGTCTGAGCGTCAAGGGCTTTCGGCCATACCACTCTTAACACGCCCGATCTCGTCTGATCTTGGAAGCTAAGCAGGGTCGGGCCTGGTTAGTACTTGGATGGGAGACCGCCTGGGAATACCAGGTGCTGTAAGCTTTTTTGTTTCTTTGTGAGGTAAGGGTCGCTTTGAGTCTTTGGGGACCAGCATGAGCGAGCTTCCCTCACACACCTTTTCTTGAAGCGCCCTCCGCAGCTTTGGAATGGAATGTCATGCAGTGGTTAATTTGAAGTAGACAGATGGCAGATGCAGTACTTTTCTCTCGATGACATCAACATTCTTTTCTTTGTATTGACAGGACACCTATTTGACGTGTGAAAAGACCCTGAGGCTGTTGCGCATCACTTTTTTTCTGAGGTTGTAAAGTGAGCGAAATGGATATAGAGCCCATGTGTGTTAGAGTCAGAGGCTTACGGCCATACCACTCTGAACACGCCCGATCTCGTCTGATCTCGGAAGCTAAGCAGGGTCGGGCCTGGTTAGTACTTGGATGGGAGACAGCCTGGGAATACCAGGTGCTGTAAGCTTTTTTGTTTCTTTGTGAGGAAAGGGCAGCTTTGAGTCTTTGGGGACCAGCATGAGCGAGCTTCCCTCACACACCTTTTCTTGAAGCGCCCTCCGCAGCTTTGGAATGGAATGTCATGCAGTGGTGAATTTGAAGTAGACAGATGGCAGATGCAGTACTTTTCTCTCGATGACATCAACATTCTTTTCTTTTATTGACAGGACACCTATTTGGCGTGTGAAAAGACCCTGAGGCTGTTGCGCTTCACTTTTTTTCTGAGGTTGTAAAGTGAGTGAAATGGACATAGAGCCCATGTGTGCAAGAGTCAAGGGCTTACGGCCATACCACTCTGGACACGCCCGATCTCGTCTGATCTCGGAAGCTAAGCAGGGTCGGGCCTGGTTACCACTTGGATGGGAGACTACCTGGGAATACCAGGTGCTGTAAGCTTTTTTGTTTCTTTGTGAGGTAAGGGTCGCTTTGAGTCTTTGGGGACCAGCATGAGCGAGCTTCCCTCACACACCTTTTCTTGAAGCGCCCTCCGCAGCTTTGGAATGGAATGTCATGCAGTGGTTAATTTGAAGTAGACAGATGGCAGATGCAGTACTTTTCTCTCGATGACATCAACATTCTTTTCTTTTATTGACAGGACACCTATTTGGCGTGTGAAAAGACCCTGAGGCTGTTGCGAATCACTTTTTTTCTGAGGTTGTAAAGTGTGTGAATTGGATATAGAGCCCATGTGTGTCAGAGTCAAGGGCTTACGGCCATACCACTTTGAACACGCCCGATCTCGTCTGATCTTGTAAGCTTAGCAGGGTCGGGCCTGGTTAGTACTTGGATGGGAGACCGCCTGGGAATACCAGGTGCTGTAAGCGTTTTTGTTTCTTTGTGAGGAAAGGGCAGCTTTGAGTCTTTGGGGACCACCATGAGCGAGCTTCCCTCACACACCTTTTCTTGAAGCGCCCTCCACAGCTTTCGAATGGAATGTCATGCAGTGTGTAATTTGAAGTAGACAGATTGCAGATGCAGTACTTTTCTCTAGATGACATCAACATTCTTTTCTTTTAATGACAGGACAACTATTTGGTGTGTAAAAAGACCGTGAGGCTGTTGCACATCACATTTTTTTTGAGGTTGTAAAGTGAGTGAAATGGATATAGAGCCCATGTGTCTGAGAGTCAAGGGCTTACGGCCATACCACTCTGAACACGCCCGATCTCGTCTGATCTCGGAAGCTTAGCAGGGTCGGGCCTGGTTAGTACTTGGATGGAAGACCGCCTGGGAATACCAGGTGCTGTAAGCTTTTTTGTTTCTTTGTGAGGAAAGGGCCGCTTTGAGTCTTTGGGGACTAGCATGAGCGAGCTTCCCTCACACACCTTTTGTTGAAGCACCTTTCTGCAGCTTTGAAATTGAATGTCATGCAGCGTGTAATTTGAAGTAGACAGATGGCAGATGCAGTACTTTTCTCTAGATGACATCAACATTCTTTTCTTTGTATTGACAGGACAACTATTTGGCGTGTGAAAAGACCCTGAGGCTGTTGCGAATCACTTTTTTTCTGAGGTTGTAAAGTGTGTGAATTGGATATAGAGCCCATGTGTGTCAGAGTCAAGGGCTTACGGCCATACCACTCTGAACACGCCCGATCTCGTCTGATCTCGGAAGCTAAGCAGGGTCGGGCCTGGTTAGTACTTGGATGGAAGACCGCCTGGGAATACCAGGTGCTGTAAGCTTTTTTTTTTCTTTGTGAGGAAAGGGCAGCTTTGAGTCTTTGGGGACCAGCATGAGCGAGCTTCCCTCACACACCTTTTCTTGAAGCGCCTTTCTGCAGCTTTGAAATTGAATGTCATGCAGCGTGTAATTTGAAGTAGACAGATGGCAGATGCAGTACTTTTCTCTAGATGACATCAACATTCTTTTCTTTGTATTGACAGGACACCTATTTGGCGTGTGAAAAGACCCTGAGGCTGTTGCGCTTCACTTTTTTTCTGAGGTTGTAAAGTGAGTGAAATGGACATAGAGCCCATGTGTGCAAGAGTCAAGGGCTTACGGCCATACCACTCTGGACACGCCTGATCTCGTCTGATCTCGGAAGCTAAGCAGGGTCGGGCCTGGTTACTACTTGGATGGGAGACTTCCTGGGAATACCAGTTGCTGTAAGCTTTTTTTTTTCTTTGTGAGGAAAGGGCAGCTTTGAGTCTTTGGGGACCAGCATAAGCGAGCTTCCCTCACACACCTTTTCTTGAAGCGCCCTCCACAGCTTTCTAATGGAATGTCATGCAGTGTGTAATTTGAAGTAGACAGATTGCAGATGCAGTACTTTTCTCTAGATGACATCAACATTCTTTTCTTTGTATTGACAGGACAACTATTTGGTGTGTAAAAAGACCGTGAGGCTGTTGCACATCACATTTTTTTGAGGTTGTAAAGTGAGTGAAATGGATATAGAGCCCATGTGTGTGAGAGTCAAGGGCTTACGGCCATACCACTCTGAACACGCCTGATCTCGTCTGATCTCGGAAGCTTAGCAGGGTCGGGCCTGCTTAGTACTTGGATGGGAGACCGCCTGGGAATACCAGGTGCTGTAAGCTTTTTGGTTTCATTGTGAGGAAAGGGCCGCTTTGAGTCTTTGGGGACCAGCATGAGCGAGCTTCCCTCACACACCTTTTCTTGAAGCGCCCTCTGCAGCTTTGGAATGGAATTTCATGCAGTGGTTAATTTGAAGAAGACAGATGGCAGATGCAGTACTTTTCTCTGGATGACATCAACATTCTTTTCTTTTATTGACAGGACACCGATTTGGCGTGTGAAAAGACCCTGAGGCTGTTGCGCATCTCTTTTTTTCTGAGGTTGTAAAGTGTGTGAAATGGATATAGAGCCCACGTGTGTCAGAGTCAAGGGCTTACGGCCATACCACTCTTAACACGCCCGATCTTTTCTTATCTCGGAAGCTTAGCAGGGTCGGGCCTGGTTAGTACTTGGATGGGAGACCGCCTTGGAATACCAGGTGCTGTAAGCTTTTTTGTTTCATTGTGAGGAAAGGGCAGCTTTCAGTGTTTGGGGACCAGCATGAGCGAGCTTCCCTCACACACCTTTTCTTGAAGCGCCCTCCACAGCTTTGGAATGGAATGTCATGCAGTTTGTAATTTGAAGTAGACAGATGGCAGATGCAGTACTTTTCTCTAGATGACATCAACATTCTTTTCTTTGTATTGACAGGACAACTATTTGGTGTGTAAAAAGACCGTGAGGCTGTTGCACATCACATTTTTTTTGAGGTTGTAAAGTGAGTGAAATGGATATAGAGCCCATGTGTGTGCGAGTCAAGGGCTTACGGCCATACCACTCTGAACACGCCCGATTTCGTCTGATCTCGGAAGCTAAGCAGGGTCGGGCCTGGTTAGTGCTTGGATGGGAGACAGCCTGGGAATACCAGGTGCTGTCAGCTTTTTTGTTTCTTTGTGAGGAAAGGGCAGCTTTGAGTCTTTGGGGACCAGCATGAGCGAGCTTCCCTCACACACCTTTTCTTGAAGCGCCCTCCGCAGCTTTGGAATGGAATGTCATGCAGTGGTTAATTTGAAGTAGACAGATGGCAGATGCAGTACTTTTCTCTCGATGACATCAACATTCTTTTCTTTTATTGACAGGACACCTATTTGGCGTGTGAAAAGACCCTGAGGCTGTTGCGAATCACTTTTTTTCTGAGGTTGTAAAGTGTGTGAATTGGATATAGAGCCCATGTGTGTCAGAGTCAAGGGCTTACGGCCATACCACTTTGAACACGCCCGATCTCGTCTGATTTTGGAAGCTTAGCAGGGTCGGGCCTGGTTAGTACTTGGATGGAAGACCGCCTGGGAATACTAGGTGCTGTAAGCTTTTTTTTTTCTTTGTGAGGAAAGGGCAGCTTTGAGTCTTTGGGGACCAGCATGAGCGAGCTTCCCTCACACACCTTTTCTTGAAGCGCCTTTCTGCAGCTTTGAAATTGAATGTCATGCAGCGTTAAATTTGAAGTAGACAGATGGCAGATGCAGTACTTTTCTCTAGATGACATCAACATTCTTTTCTTTTATTGACAGGACACCTATTTGGCGTGTGAAAAGACCCTGAGGCTGTTGCGCATCACTTTTTTTCTGAGGTTGTAAAGTGAGTGAAATGGATATAGAGCCCATGTGTGTGAGAGTCAAGGGCTTACGGCCATACCACTCTGAACACGCCCGATCTCGTCTGATCTCGGAAGCTTAGCAGGGTCGGGCCTGGTTAGTACTTGGATGGGAGACCGCCTGGGAATACCAGGTGCTGTAAGCTTTTTGGTTTCATTGTGAGGAAAGGGCCGCTTTGAGTCTTTGGGGACCAGCATGAGCGAGCTTCCCTCACACACCTTTTCTTGAAGCGCCCTCCACAGCTTTCGAATGGAATGTCATGCAGTGTGTAATTTGAAGTAGACAGATTGCAGATGCAGTACTTTTCTCTAGATGACATCAACATTCTTTTCTTTGTATTGACAGGACAACTATTTGGTGTGTAAAAATACCGTGAGGCTGTTGCACATCACATTTTTTAGAGGTTGTAAAGTGAGTGAAATGGATATAGAGCCCATGTGTGTGAGAGTCAAGGGCTTACGGCAATACCACTCTGAACACGCCCGATCGCGTCTGATCTCGGAAGCTTAGCAGGGTCGGAACTGGTTAGTACTTGGATGGGAGACCGCCTGGGAATACCAGGTGCTGTAAACTTTTTTGTTTCATTGTGAGGAAAGGGCCGCTTTTAGTCTTTGGGGACCAGCATGAGCGAGCTTCCCTCACACACCTTTTCTTGAAGCGCCCTCCGCAGCTTTGGAATGGAATGTCATGCAGTGGTTAATTTGAAGAAGACAGATGGCAGATGCAGTACTTTTCTCTCGATGACATCAACATTCTTTTCTTTTATTGACAGGACACGTATTTGGCGTGTGAAAAGACCCTGAGGATGTTGCGCATCACTTTTTTTCTGAGGTTGTAAAGTGTGTGAAATGGATATAGAGCCCATGTGTGTGAGAGTCAAGGGCTTACGGCCATACCACTCTGAACACGCCCGATCTCGTCTGATCTAGGAAGCTAAGCAGGGTCGGGCCTGGTTAGTACTTGGATGGAAGACCGCCTGGGAATACCAGGTGCTGTAAGCTTTTTTGTTTCTTTGTGAGGAAAGGGCAGCTTTGAGTCTTTGGGGACCAGCATGAGCGAGCTTCCCTCACACACCTTTTCTTGAAGCGCCTTTCTGCAGCTTTGAAATTGAATGTCATGCAGCGTGTAATTTAAGTAGACAGATGGCAGATGCAGTACTTTTCTCTAGATGACATCAACATTCTTTTCTTTGTATTGACAGGACACCTATTTGGCGTTTGAAAAGACCGTGAGGCTGTTGCACGTCACTTTTTTTCTGAGGTTGTAAAGTGATTGAAATGGATATAGAGCCCATGTGTGTAAGAGTCAAGGGCTTACGGCCATCCCACTCTGAACACGCCTGATCTCGTCTGATCTCGGAAGCTTAGCAGGGTCTGGCCTGGTTAGTACTTGGATGGAAGACCGCCTGGGAATACCAGGTGCTGTAAGCTTTTTTGTTTCATTGTGAGGAAAGGGCCGCTTTGAGTCTTTGGGGACCAGCATGAGCGAGCTTCCCTCACACACCTTTTCTTGAAGCGCCCTCTGCAGCTTTGGAATGGAATTTCATGCAGTGGTTAATTTGAAGTAGACAGATGGCAGATGCTGTACTTTTCTCTCGATGACATCAACATTCTTTTCTTTGTATTGACAGGACACCTATTTGGTGTGTAAAAAGACCGTGAGGCTGTTGCACATCACATTTTTCTGAGGTTGTAAAGTGAGTGAAATGGATATAGAGCCCATGTTTGTCAGAGTCATGTGCTTACGGCCATACCATTCTTAACTCGTCTGATCCCGGAAGCTAAGCTGGGTCGGGCCTGGTTAGTCCTTGGATGGGAGACCGCATGGGAATACCAGGTGCTTTAAGCTTTTTTTTTTCTTTGTGAGGAAAGGGCAGCTTTGAGTCTTTGGGGACCAGCATGAGCGAGCTTCCCTCACACACCTTTTCTTGAAGCGCTTTTCTGCAGCTTTGAAATTGAATGTCATGCAGCGTGTAATTTGAAGTAGACAGATGGCAGATGCAGTGTACTGGGCTTCTCTCTACTCCTCTCTCTCCTCCTATATGTGTCATACATTAATTATACTCATAAGTATTACTAACTTGTCTCCTTTTCTGGAGCCTTTTAGGCTCCTCTCATTCCAGATCTGGGTGCTGCTGGAGGAGGCTGCAGAGCTGAAGAGGCTCAAGCTGCCACCCGTAGCTCCACCTACTCACATCACCGTCTTTCCATCAGTCTCTCTCTCTCTTTATCTCTGTCCCTCTCTTTCCTTCTACATATCCGTCTTCCTCCATTATCTGTTTTGTTCCTGTTCTCTTTCCCCCCAATCGGTCAAAGCAGAAGGCCGTCCCCATTGAGCCTGGATCTGCTCGATGTTCCTGCCTGTCAAAAGGAAGGTTTTTGTCGCCGCTTTTGCAGGATGTGCTTGCTGATGGAGAATTGTTGGGTGTAGATTCATTGAAGCAGTTTGGTACTGGACCTGCTCTACCTGTAAAGTGTCATGAGATAAGTTTTGTTGTGATTTGGTGCAATATAAATAAAATTAACTTGACCAGTGTCATTTGTGGTCTTTCGTTAATTGCATGCCACATGAAATTATTATTAGTCACTTTTATCTCACATTTGACCTGCAGCTGCAGTCTCACAGTGGCAAGACGAGAACACTTCTACTTCCGATGATAACAGTTTGTTCAACAATGAACTTCATCCAGTACCATGTTGTTAAACACTGGAACACCAGCATAGCACCTGAACAGGGATTTGAACCCTGGACCCTCAGATTAAAAGTCTGATGCTCTACCGTCTGAGGTACTCAGGCTCTTCCTTCAGCATTTAGACAGGAAAAGAAACAGCTGTGAAGGTCAAACTGCTGCTTTCTTGACTTGTTCAATCCTCCATGTTCAAGTCCACCATGCTTTTGATTGGTTCTGATTCTCTGTGGCAAAATCCAACAAGAGGCTCCAAAAATGTCTTGAATGTCATAAGAATGCACAGGACAAGATGTTCGTTTCCTTCATGTCTGCAGTTCCTCCACTGGAAAGTAAAGTCAATGCTGTTCCTCTGCTGAAACCTGGGATCGGACCAGGGACCTTTAGATCTTCAGTCTAACGCTCTCCCAACTGAGCTATTTCAGCTCTGAGGGAGGGCCCTGCTTCTCTCATTTTATAATCTCTTCCACTCTCACTTGAACTTAGAGAGGATTTGAGCTTCTGAAGTCATGACACATTGAACAGTTCGACAGGACCATTTTTGATGAATGTCTGAATCAAACAAGCCTCTTTTGTTTGTCTTCTTCCCAGTTGCCTCAACATTGTGTGAGCCAATAATTCCACATCTGTATCAGACACACCTCTGGTTGGTGGGTTTTCTGGATCTTTCTGTTCTAACAGTGTCTTTTATCTTAAATATGCCACTTTCACATGAAAACATCAATAACAGGACAATATCAAAACTATTATTGCTGCTGTTGCTGTTGTTGGTTGTGTGTCTGTCTTCCATCCCCCTGTCCCCCTGTCTTTCTCTCTGCTTGTCTTTCACCCTCATCTTGTTCCCATCTTTTTTTCATTCTCTCCCTCATTTCTCTCTGTCTTTTGTCTTTTCTTCTCTATATTTGTCTTCTGCTGCTCCAGGATCAGCTCCTATCACACAGTGGTCCAGAACCATTATGAAGCCTGATCATGAATGTGAGCAAAGCTCTTAGAACAGGCCTGCTGCCACCACAACTTAGATCCTGCAGGTCACTAGAAACTCCAGTGTCCAGCTGACAAGTGGACTTTCCTCTGATCTGTGGTGGTGCTGAGTTTAGCAAACATCTCCAACAAGAAGATGAAGGAGGCCATCAACTCCTCCAAGCTCAACATCTATACTGGCTTTACTGGGAGATCAGGAGGTCAAAGCAGATCTTCACCCTCCACCTCAGATGGTTTCTACTCACAGAGATGAGGGACCAGTTCAAACCAGCTACCTGGAGCTCCCTTAAGCCATTGTCCCCATCAGCTAACATCTGGATCTGGACCTGCACCGGTGCTGATTTGTGTCTTGAGTCCCCAGAGTTTGTTGAACCAGAGAAGCTTCAACTGGTGACGGTCGTACAACCAAGTGTGAAGGTGAGCCTGCATTGTCTGATCTGGAGCTAACAGGGGAATTAGCAAGTGCTCTGACTGTTCTAGAGTTGCTGCTTAGTTGAATTTGAATTTATTTGTTGAAATGTTCCAGTTTCTATGAGGTCAGGGAAGATTGGTGTGGATCTAAAGGTCCCTGGTTGGATCCCAGGACATTGTTTTGGCTCATTTGAACATTTTCAAACCCTCGTTGCTCAGATTTTACATGAATTTGATCATGACTTTTGGACAAATGTCTTGTTTATTAATTAAATAATCACTTCAGTTATGAATTTAGTGAGTCACCCAGACTTGGTCAATAACAAAAATTAGTCTGGTTATTATTCAGTTTCCAGTCAGTAGGGACACACGCACACACACACACACACACACACACACACACACACACACACACACACACACACACACAGCCTGTCTTTGGTATAAAATGGTCTGTCACGTTCACGTTGGAAGATTTCTCTGACTCAATTGTGAATAAAGAGATTCTTCATCTGACACCTGAGTCTTGATCCACTGATTCCTCTGATCCACCTCTTTCTGCTCCAACAAGGCTGACATGGATCAGGTGGGTCCATGTCATCCAATCAGTAGGTTTCTCTTCTCAATTAATTTTCTTCATCCCAGTTTAGATTGATTCTTCTCAGCCTCATGAAGGAGCATCTGATCAGGTGTTTGACTGCTTGTTAGTTGTAACTCCATAGATTTTAATCTCAGATGTTATAGAATTAATAAGAACATCTTAAAGACCTTTGTCCAACACTTGAAACTCACCTGTCTGTGGAGGCCCAACTGGCCTTTGGTAGTGAGGTGGTGGATGCATGTGAATGAAATGAGGCTCGTGTTGGTGTGAGGAGCCACTAGAGGGAGACACCTGTCGTTCCTCCCAGCTGACAATGAGGCTTCACAGCTGCATTTGAAGCTGTCCTTTATGAGTCACAACTGTCTTGAGCTCAGGAGCCAAACTCACCGAAAAAATATGCAAGTGGCTTTGGACAAAAGCGTCTGCTCAATGAAATTGTAGGATTGTAGAATTCTATAAATGTATAATATAATTGTAGAAATGCTCTCTCTCACCACCCCCCAAAGTCTGTGCCAGGGTCTCTGGCCAGTGGTCAATGGCTCCTATCACCTGCCCAGGATGGATCCAGCTTGCTTGTCTTTGTAATTCTGCACTTATTAGAGACCTGGAAACAAAGGAATGCGGAAAAAGAGAAAATAGGACCTCACACAAATGGGCTTGTGACACAATTTTAAAGAGTTTTGTCAATGTGAATCTTTTACAAATGTGTGTGTGAATGTGGTTGTTGTGGCCGAGTGGTGAAGGCGATGGACTAGAAATCCATTGGGGTCTCCCTGCTCAGGTTGGAGTCCTGCCAACAACGTTAAAGTGTTGATGTTCTGGAGGAGACAACATCTGATTTTTTTAGATCCACGAGTCAAAGGTTTTCTTTAAAGTGCTGCAGCAGCTGAGGATGAGGGAGAGACAGAATTTCAAACCATCTTCGTGAGGACATTTTGAAAAATGATGATATTTGCCACAGTTATTATTGACTTGGAACACTGCAAAAATATCCCCTCTCCAAAAACCCTCGTCTTCAACTTTGTACCCAAGTTGTCTCCTCATCAGGCACCACAGTGTCCAGGATGTTCAGTCAAAAAGTCATTAATGATTTTAAAAATGTCCATCAAACACAAAATAAGGCTTCAAATAGGTAAAATCACCATCTGTAGACTGGACCAATATGCTGATGTGATCCTTTGATTAGTTTAGGATCAGTCAGAGATCAAAGACTGAAGCAGGAGATCAATGCTCAGAACCCAGAGATCAAAGACAGAATTCAGACATCAGAGAAAGAATTCAGACATCAAACACATACCTGATGGAGGCTCCACCCCTCCCCAGACAGTTTCCATGTAAGTCGTAAGTTTTATTTTTAAAGCGCCAAATCACAACAAGTGTTATCTTCTTTTTATTCTTTTTATTAAAGATTGAAGCTCCATACAAGACAGTTTGTAGACAAGAACATCACAGCCTGGGAAGCTTTCACTTCTTTTGATGGACAGCTTTGATTTCAGGTTCTACCTCTGTAAAATTGAAAGTAAAGTAAATGAAGCACCTGTGAAGGTAAAACTGATGATGTCATGACTTGTTCAGTCCTCCAACGTTAAAGTCCAACAAGCTTTTGATTGTCTCTGATTCTCTGTGGCAAAATCCAACAAGAGGAAACAGAAAATCTTGAGGTTGTCTCACTTTTTTTTTTTAAAGAAACTCTGCATAGGACAGTGATAGGATGCTTGTTTCCTTGGATGAAAAAGTCTGGTACTCTCATCTTCTTAAACATTTACTTGTTCAATCAGGACAAGAGAATCTGAGCTTGGATGTCATTTTGTAGTAAAAGGTGAATTAAACTTGTAAACATCAGCTGGTGTTCACTCTGATGATGTATCGATGGTCTGTATTCTGCCTTCTGTAGCACGATGCTGCTGGGAAGAAGCCTGATTATGTCAGAGTTGTGTTCAGTGGCTCCTGCTGGGTCCATTTCTGACAAATAGGCTCCAAAGAGTTCAGCTGTTTAAAAGCTCAGGGTTGCTGTCAGCAGACGAGGTGGCCGAGTGGTTAAGGCGATGGACTGCTAATCCATTGTGCTCTGCACGCGTGGGTTTGAATCCCATCCTCGTTGTGAGCGACTCTGGTTTCTACTCCAACATTATGGAATTACTGTGAGGCTTTTAACTGACACAGATACCAGTTGAGTCAACTTCCCTTTCACAACCTGACCAAAACAACTCAGACACCCAGAGCTCACATGTGTCAATCACCTCTGTAGAAGGTCCCGCCCCCACAGAGCTATAAATACTCCCATCAGTGAAGAAAACTGAAGACGCCTCTTGGATGAGAGCTGAAGCATCTTCAAGAAACCTGCAACAGTTCACTTGGTACATTTAAATAATTCTACAATTTCTTTCAGCTTTCGTCCAAAGCCACGTACATGTATCACATGTATATAATATATATGTGATACTCTTTCATCTACTCATGAACCAAAAATGCAGTCTAATACCAGTAAATTTGTGCAGAAAAATGTCATTTGTGCTCCTTCTTTTATTTATTTGTTTATTTAGTATTTTTTAATGTATTTTCTTTCAATTCACATTTTGTCCATTAACTTCATAATCACTCTTCACAGTCGCCATCTCATCACATGACTAAAGTTTGGGTTCTGTATTGGTGGTAAAATATCCTTCCATGCCCCTCACTAGTTTGCACACAGAAAAGCATATTTTACTGGTTTCAAATCTCTTAGCGTGTTCTCTCACTTAAACCAGCTGTGGCAGCTTTCATTGTGTGATTGATTTTAAAATATAAAGATAGAACAGAACCATTGGAATAAGATGTCGGGACATTTGAAGGAATGTAAATCTCCTGTTGAAATGTTGCAGTGTGCAGCTGAGGCTCTCTGGCAGTGGCACAAGGAGCCACAATGGCAGAACCTGGACCCTCCTGGAGGAGAACCACAGGTGAGGGCCTTCTTGGCTCCAGATTGATGGAAATCAAGTGTCTGAAGCTGTTAGCAGCCATGAAGTTGATCTGGTTGGGCACTGGTATTTTTTCTTTCTGCAGCTCAGGAGTGATTCAGGAGAAGAGTTTCAGAACAGCCAAGGTTGGGGACTGGAATTTTAAAATTTCCCCTGGAACCAGACAACCTTGGGAGGTAAAACCTCCAATCATAGCCACTCAGATGCAGCAGCAGAAAGAAGCTGTCATCTACCCTGACAGTCAGAGCATCAAGTCAAGTAAACATCAACCATCTTGGAGTTCCAAACCTTCACCTGTCAGATTCAGCTACTTCTTATTGTGGGACTTTAAATTTGAACACAATGGAATTTGGACAAGGAGTTTTCCTTCAAGTCCAAACATCATCGTCCAGCCTCCAACCAGAGGTCCATCAGTTATCATGGGAGCCACATGTGGAGTCTGGGTTCTTTTCTAGAATGTGACGGCAATGACAGTCCTGCCAAGTGACATCACTGACATGAATGGATGACTTCAGTCACATGACTGGATGACTTCAGTCACATGACTGGATGACTTTAGTCACGTGACTGGATGACTTCAGTCACATGACTGGATGATTTGAAAATTTTGTTGTTGGCCTCTGGACCTTTTTTAAATCAGTAGTTGACCACAGGTAGCTTAGCTAACTGTTAATTAATTAACTTTTAGTCCAGACAAAGAATGTGGGTTGACAGTTATTCATACAAAGTCTTTGGTTTCAGATGCAGCCTCAACTGAGACTCCAAGTTCAGAGGATGGGTTTGTTTGCTGTCAGGTTGCCACCTTTCAGAAATGAAAATCAGGGACGCCCACCACGGCTCCTGGGGGCCATGACCACCAGGGGCCTGACTCCCATGAGGTGGGTGCCCACAGCAGTGGTGTGTTTTATTTTGTAGGTGTTTTTAGTCAAGGGGTGATCAAGAAAGCAATTCCTCCTACTTAAAGCTTGAAATGCTTTATCACCAATAAACACATTATTTATTGTTCAACACTGAAATGCACAATTAAGTTTTAAAATACAAACTCAATAAATGGAGAACTTTATGTGACTTAAGTTCATAACACATCAACAGGTTTCCCTCCCTTCTTTTTCCAAGTCTCCTTCTTGTTCCTCCTTGCAGCTCTGGGGAACTCTTGGTCTCTCAAAGCCCTGTTGGAAAACTCTGAACAGGACTGCTCAAAGTTGAGAGTGATCACTCCTTTGAGCTCCATGGAGCTCCTGTTCCTGCAGTCACTCCATTTCTGCTTTTCATTTTGTGTTTGTATTAAAGTTCTATTGCTGAAAAAAAGAGACTTTTTTTCCTTTTTCTTGAAGTAAATATATGAGGGTCGAAACTGACCCATAACACCATGGATGTTACAATAGTTAATAATATTAAAATGAATAATAAATCAAACCAATCCATGTCAGAGATGTGTTCTAACACCCCTCAGTAATGGTCAGGAAACACAACAACATTTTGTTTATTTCTATGATTTTCTTGAGGTTCATTTGATCATTTTTTAACTGAAATCGAGGGTTTACTGACTAAAAAAAGGTCCAGAGGCCCACAACAAAATATTCCCATCAATATTTCCATGGATAAGGAAGCCTAACAAGGTAACCAAGAGATGGGAAACAACTTGGATGATAGAAAATTGTTTTTAGTTTATTTGACAGCTGATTGAAGACGAGGGTCAAAACTGACCTGTTAACATCAGAGATGGGAACAGAAAGCTAACACAAGAGGAAGGTTGAAGCTATGAAAAAGGAGTTTGATAAAAATCTTGAACTGACAGTAGAAATATCCTTTTGTATGTTTACCTTTGTTGACAGAAGTCACTTTAGCTTGGCAGTGAAAAGAATCTCTGCTAGCTTGACAAATAAGTGCACAAACTGGGTTCAAGCTGGACTTTGGACACTGGTATCTGCAACAACTCCCATCAACTCCTAATCTAGCATCTCTGCTGGGTCAAACTATTTTACAGAACATTTGACAGACCTGTGGAGCAGTGAGGACAGACATGAGTTGATCCACATGATCCACTGAAGCGCCATTTTCCCCTGCCACTGAGGTCACCAACATGAGCTGGAGTTGGGACTCTTGAACTGAACCTGGTATCACAGCGACACCTACTGCTGCTAAATGGAACAGCAACATTGAACCCAAGTACAGGATTGGAGGGAGACTGATGGTCGCTGTTTGGGTTTTTGAAGAACAAGGAGGGCTTTGGTTCAAGCTGGATTCTCAGAGACTATTTCCCCAACCTCTACATTGGCATCTACACTGTCATCCAGTCATGTGACTGAAGTCATCCAGTCATGTGACTGAAGTCATCCATTCATGTCAGTGATGTCACTTGGCAGGACTGTCATTGCCTTCACATTCTAGAAAAGAACCCAGACTCCACATTGACTCCTATCTATTATTGTGTCCCACCCTCCTGGTCCTTACCCTGAATTCTCAGAGTTTATATCCAGTTCAGTTCTCAAAACAGATGAAGTCATGAGTGTAGATTAATTTCCTTTTCTCCACTGATTATATGTCAAGGTTTGTGTGTGGGGGTGGAGCCTATCCCAGCAGCCTTTGGACAAGAGGCGGGGTTCATCCTGGACAGGTCACCAGTCCATCACAGGGCCAACACACAGAGACAGACAACCATTCACACTCACAGCCACACCTACAGTCAATTTAGAGTATCAATCAGCCTCGTCCCCTCTTGATGTCTTTGGACTGTGGGAGGAAGCTGGAGTACCAGAGAGAACCCACACAGGAACAGGGAGAACATGCAGACTCACACAATTGGGGCTCAAATCTGGAACCTTCTTGCTGTGAGGCCACAGTGCTGACCACTGCACCATTGTGTCCCCTGAAAATGCCACCAGATCGTTTGGATTTTCTATAAAATCAAGTACACATGAACATGAAGAGGTTTTCACAGGGCTGGTGGTGCAATGGATAGCATGACTGACTACTGTCAGAAGATTCTAGCTTCAACTCCTGGCTCGCTCACTTAAAATTTTATACTCAGAAGCTTTCACACCTGAAGTGTGAACCACTGCTAAAAGTCCCTGAAATCCTCCAAGGTTTCCTCCTTGTCTGCTGTAAACATGAACACATGCATGGATCCTGCTACCTCTCACATGTTAAGCTGGCACTTGACAGTGACAGCAGGAGAACAAAAAATCCCAGTGTGTCATCAACATTTCCTGGAAACTAAATGACAGAAGCCAGTGGTGGCTGGTGAAAAAAATTCTTGGTGGGGCTGGTGTGCCAAAAACATTTCCGTGCCTAGTCTAGTATAATCATTCAAAAAGAGCAGCCGGACAATTATTCAATGTTTTAAAATAGTATTTACTTTCCTTCTTAAAATCGACAGTTTCAAAGACAAAAAAAACCAACAACAATTTACAACTACAGTAAATTTTATGCGATCAAATATTATACAATGATGTTAACTTTACAGAAGGTGATTTGAGCTTAATCTATACAATACAAATCAACAATGTGTGTGTGTGTGTGTCTCTCTCTCTGTCTCTCTCTTTGTTCATCTGTGTCTGTCTCTGTCTCCTTCTCTGTGTCTCCGTCTTTGTGTCCTTTTCTCTGTGTCTCTATCTCTGTTTGTCTGTCTCTTAGTGTGTGTGTCTCTCTCTGTCTCTCTCTCTTTGTGTCCGTCTCTCTTTCTCTCTTCGTCTACCTGTCTCTCTCCCTCTGTCTCTCTGTCTATTTGTTTCAGTCTTTCTGGGTGTGTGTTTGAATTCAGCAGTTATTTGTACAGGAACTTTGCTCGTCTCTCTTTCTGGGAGGCAAATTTCTCAATGACCCTGGTGTTGAAACCAGGAATGTTTCGTGTCAGTTTTTTCTCAGTGGAGAGCATAGCCAGAGCGTTGAGCCGATCTTGTGCCATTGTATTTGTAAGAAAAGTTTTTATCCTCTTCAAAGTGGAGAAGCACCTCTCAGATTCTGACGTTGTCATTGGTGTGGTGATGAGGATGTTGAGCAGACTTACAGTTTCAGTGAACGTGTCTTGAAGGTTATTTTCCATCAAAACCTGATAGAGAGCCAGTGCACCACTGCAACTCTGAAACTCTTCGTTCCCGTAGATCAGAGACAGCTCTGTTTGAAGTCTGGCCTTGTCCAATGAGGGATAGGCTTCCACTGTGGTTTTCAGTGCTGAATCTGGGAACTTTCGGCTGTGCTGTGGGAACAGGTCTCCTTGCAGGAGTGTGGCGCTGACAAGATGCTTGGTGAAACTAAATCTCTCCTTGGCATGGCTCACAATGGTGTCACATACCTATGCAATGATATAATTATACAAAATAGGAATTATTGCATCTTCACTTGTCTTCATACATTGACCTGATGAGCTAGCCTATATTATGTAATAAACATACTGTAATGATTCATATCATCATAAAACAATATACATTTAAGTCTGGACCACTGTATCATATGGCCAACATCTTATTTTGATTTTATTTAATAATGTGATTCAAATCACACTAAGAAGCAAGTTCTTACCTCCAGTGCCAAATGGTGCAGTGTGTCTTCTCCCAAGGTTCTGCGTCTCTTTGCGGGTGGCTCCTGAGCAGGTCCCCTGAACTCCTCATCCTCAGCCAGAGTAGGCACATCCTCCCTGACCCAACACATAAGTTTCATGAGTAAGTTCTAAAAACTGGTTCGGGATACATTAACAAAACCAAAGGTGGATATCATTACTGTCAGTTATATTATACAGATAAATCAATGCTTTAAATAAGATGATATATAAGCATTTAAGTCTACATATACAGAGAAATTGAGGTTAGGCTACAAATTTATTAATTTAGCATACCTGATAGCCTGCATGTGGTCAATGAATGTCTGGGTGACTCCTGCCATGTAGACAGCATCAATGTTTCTCTTCTGCAGCTGGTTGTAAAGGATGTCCACATGTGGCATGATTTTGTGGAACAGGGCCAGTAAAAAACAAAAAGTTTCATCTTCCAGCATTCTCACATAGCCACCAGCTTCTCTCTTTGTCTGGCTATCAAACCCTTCACTGTTCCGGATAGCCTGAAAGCAATTCACCAGATCCTTCTTGTGCTCATAAACTGTGTTAACACGACTGTTGAAGTTCCAACGTGTTGATGATGCACTTGGAAGTCGGTGCGCAACCATCTCATCAAGCACTGCAGTTCTCTTGCTTGACTTAGAGAAAAAAGAAGCAAATCCCCCCATGTCAGAAAAAAAGTGACTGATCTGAGGGATGTGGGAGGTTGCTTGCTGCAGTATCAGGTTTAACTGATGGGCATAGCAGTGAACATAGTGAGCGTTTGGATAGATGTCTTGTACCTTTCGCTGCACTCCTCCTTTGGCACCCCTCATCACAGCTGCCCCATCACAGGCCTGGGCAATCAGCTTCTTTTCTTGTCCCTCAGAAAGGATGCTGTGCAGCCTCTCCAATAAGGCACTGGCTATTGCATCCGCACAGGTGTTGGGCAGTTTCAAAAATTCAAAGAACCGCTCTTGAATATTGTGGCGGTCGTCAATGTATCTCAGAACTAAGACTAACTGACACTGTGTTGAAACGTCAGTAGTTTCATCAGCCTGGATCGCTAAAAAGTCTGCCGATTTAACTTCATCCAGGATCTGTTCTCTCAAAACTGCCAGCATACAGTCCAGGAGCTCGTTCTGTACTGTCTTCGAGGTGCCTTTAAAAACGGTTGCATTTTCAAGGTGCTCCCTCAAGTCCCGATCAATGGATGCCATCAAGTCAACTGGACCTCTGAATATTCCAGCGTTGTCAGAGGAATCACTTTCGTCATGTCCCCGCAGAGCCAGTTCAAAAGCACCACGGAATTTAACAGTTAATTATCTTAGATAAGATGTTACGGTTCTTATCTACGTCATCATTGTGCTTCCTTACAGCGATGCGGTGACTGTCATCGAGCTGCGTTGCTATGCTAATCTTCCCAAGAACCGCTAGCTTCACGCAGTTTTCCATGTGAATTTTCGCTCTTTCGTGTTTCTTAATCCGCTCGGAGAGGTGCTTTAGGTCAGTGATTCCTGTCTGTGTCCATGCTGAATCACACCGGTCACTCCTGAAAGGGATGCAGGGGAAGCAAAAAAGTGCGTTGGCTGCTCCACAACCCGTCAGCCACGGCTTGCGCTGAAACCAGCTCCGGCAAAAAGTCCTGTTGTAGGATTTAGCCTTTTCCTTGGACTGCTGCTGGATGTTGATTTCAGGCTTGTCCGGTCCCAGCTCCTTAACGCGGATTTTTTCCGCCATGGTCCTCCTCGCAAAAGGGAAATTTAAAAGGGATCTCACCGAATTTGGTGGAAACTGCTGCTCTTGAACTTCGATCGTTGTTGTCGCCATTTTCTCTCTCACTCACTTCTCGCGGTATTTTTTTTCGTAGGGCATCGGAAATCTGGGAATTTCACTACGCAAAAAGAATATCGCGGGCTCCTCAGCTAGCTTTAGCAATCCAAACCTTCACGCATTTTACGTTGGCGTAGGGGCGACTTTTCCAGCGCCCCTACGCCGTTAAATTTGGCGATGTTGATTGGCCAATTATTCATTATTTTTCCCTAGCAACCATACAGGATTGGCTAATTAATTGCAGGTCTTTCTGGTCTTGCAGGTCTGCACCACTTTCACAAGCGCCCCTAAAGACAAATTATACAGTCTATCGGAGTAAATTCACTTTTAATTGAATGAGTCAGTTGGCGTAAATGTTGTTTAAATGACCCATATTGCATGTAGACACACACAATTAAGTAAGGCTGACATTGACGCTAAAAATTGTAAACATATGCACATATATATGTATAAATACATGTAGAGATTTTCCTCTCCACATCTGGTGGGGCGGCGCCACAGCGCCCCCTATGAGCCAGCCGCTACTGGTGGATAATAAAAAAACTTTCTCATTCAAGTTGAAACCTGCAAGAGGCAGCAGACAAGGTCAAATTAATTTGACACATCAAACTAAACAACAATAGGGGGCATACTGCCCTCTACTGACTAAAGCTGATAATGCTACCATGAACTATCAGGAAAAGAAAAGCACAAATTAAACAAAATAATACAGGACATTCACCCCCCCCCCCCAAAAAAAAGAAAAAATATATTTAAAAAAATGTCCTCAAATAGTGAAGTTTCATCAAACCTTGTGTCTGTATGTTGTGATAGTATTTTATACACAAAATGAGAGTAAACTCACCTCCATGTTTGATGCAGTACAGAAAAAGAACATAAATCCCTTTATTCTCCTGCCATTAAAGTTCATAAACTAGCAAGAATGTCAGGTAGCATTAGCATTAACTTCAGCTAAAGTCTACCAGCTTTCAGGTACCTTTAACAATCGCCTTCCTTGCTACTTAAGGCTTTATCGTCCATCGTTGTCTTCCGCTTATTCCTTACTATGAAGGGTCGCGGGGGGGCTGGAGACTATCCCAGCATCAACGGGCGAGAGGCGGGGTTCACCCTGGACAGTTCGACAGTCCATCGCAGGGCCAACATACAGCAATTGCTTGCAGTGTACAAGTCCCAAGACTTTCATAAAATTCATCACTGGATTCAGGACGACCCCTGCTGCTCGGCCCCGGTGGGCGGGAGGAGGCTCAGGCCCAAACAACGCTGACTGCAGCTTTAATTTAATCCTAGGTTTATGTAAAACTCTGATAAATCAGTGGTATTTATTTCATGATTTTCATAGGAATAAGTTAAGAATAAAATGCCAGTTCATGGTTAAGCTAAAATTTACATAAATAAGTATTTGTTATGAAGAAGATATTAAAATGTATAAAATTTGTTTAATATTAGTAACTTTCAAAAAAACATCATTTCATGGGGTGTGAATGTCTTTAAAAAATGTTAAAGTAATTCTATTACGTTAGGTTACGTGCGTGAGTTCATGACCTTTAGTGTTTACACTTCCGGGAGAAACGCGCGCGAGGAAGAAGGAGCATCGTGTAATGGCGTAACGTTATCGGAGTTTGGAGACTGTGTGTCGTCGGAGAGGAGTTTTTATCGGTAACGGACTGTGAACTGTAATTGACCGACGTGATCGGAGTGCGTGAGTCGGATTCTCCGCCACCGATTGTGTTTTGTTGAGCACCAGGCAAGTCCAGTTACAGAAGCTAGCGGGAGCTAGGCTAACGCTGTCCACGCTGAAGGGAGACGCCGCTGCAAGGACGGGACAGGAGCTTCGGATAGTCGCCTCGGGAGAGAGTCGTTAACGGAGGACGCGTCACTGCTGCCGACGGAGTCGGAGGATGTGCCGCTGCTGCCGAGTCACGGAGGTCTGTTGCTGCGGGCTGCTGCGAGCGGGACGGTTGCTGCCACAACGAGCGAGGGATTCATCGGCTGCGGTCCGGTATTGTTGACTTCACCGACACACGGGGGGATCTGGTAAAGGTTTCCATCATGAGCTCCAGCTAAAGCGCGCCAACGAAAGTAAACAAGAGTGCACTCGAAATAAAATTAGACAGTTGAAAGAGAGACAAACAATATACCCCGGGGTTCTTTATTATTTTCTATAGTCTTGTTTATTCAAGGTTTGAATGTGTTTTTCTGCAAGCCTTTAATACATTTTCTAAACTGAAATCTTGTGTTGTTTCATTGAATTTGTGTGTTGTTACTGAAGCTTTACAGCAGAGTTTAAAGGTCAAGTGTTCTCCCCATAGCCTCCATTTGAATATTTAAGAGTGAGAATCATACATTGCCCTAGATTGATATTAATTATTCCAGATGGGACTTTTACCATACAAGATATTTGAAATGAGTTAAAGTGTTCCCTGTAAGCCTAAGGTGAGTTTTAATATTGGAGCCGGTGGTAAAAGGGTTACATTTAGAAATCTAAACCCCTGCTACCATGAGCACACATGGAAATAAAGACTCAACTGACCGCTCGGTCTACTTCAGCTCGCACACTGAACAATACTGTTGTTTACTTGCTAGCTGATAAGTGAGCAGCTGATGTTTGCAATAACATTGAAATAAACTAAAAATAGAGTCAATAGTTCAAATCCTATCACCACCAAAGGAGCCACGTCTTTAACACTTCAATCTCATAGCGACTCCTCAGGATTTCTTCTTCTCTCCATTGCATTTTGTAGGAGGCTCCTGCCGGTCCACACTGCCTTCCCCCTAACAGATTCAGCTACTGAGACTAAAGTTCGTTAGTGAGCTCAATGCATTAAAGTGACTTAATATTTGTTGAAAACTAAATAGGCGTGAAGCTGTAACCTCACATGAACACTCGAAGTCTAGATTTCAGCTGCATGTGAAGAAATCAGCATAAAATCCTTGTGTTGGTGTTTAAACCTGGACTACCAGAACCAGGCTAAGAGGTGTTTGTCTGTTAGCTGTGAAGCAAACTGAAACATGAAGGCTTTGAGGGTTTGTTCTCAACACAAAGAAAGATTCAATGCTCAGACTGCCAACTCTGTAAAAAAAAAAAAAAAAACATTTTTACAAATTTCAGTTTATTTCTTCATGAAGATCTTAATGAGGCAATCAGCACCAGAGCACTAAAGTTAAAATTAGTAACACTGTCACTAACGATGGATTTATTTGACCCAATGTAGTTTTCCTGATCAAATATAGTTTTCATCAAAATATAGTATTTTTTTATAATTAATTATTTCCTAATATGCAACGTCACATAAATGAAAAAATGGAGGACCCTATAAAATGACCTGACGTCAGTGTTCAAGGGTGAAGTCATTTTTGGAATGAAGAAGAGTTCATCCAGCTTTTTTTGCCTCGTGTCTCTGAACCAGCTCATTTGTTGTGTCCACGCAGAGAGAGAGAGGATAAATGTGATCGTGGAGAAGTCCTTTTGTTCTTCAACTGGTCCAACTTGATGGTGAGTCTCCTTTTATCAAGGATTACTGAATGCTTGTGTTATTCATGGCATTGTTAACACTTTATAAACCCTTCATTCAGAGCTGTAAAGAACCTTTAACCTCATATCCCAGACATCAAAGTGGGCCACTAACCGGTGAGATGAAGCTATGCTATGCTGCTACATTCTGAAGAGGTAAAGTAGCAGGTTCTGAGAGTGATGGCTAACCTGGATGTGTTCATCTCCTACTTTAATATCAGCGTCCCAACTTGGAGCTCTGACCACCTCCAGCTTTTTGTTCCTGTTTCTGCTTCAGTCAACAGGGAACTCAAACCTGCAATAGAATCATCAACAACAATGGAATAGAAAACAGAGGAAGAAAAAATATCATAAACTTACAAAGCTGAGAAATGTTCATGAAGAATAAATGCACACATTATGATTGAGGCCAGAAAGTAAAACTCCACACCAAATGTATTTTGACATGTAGGGATAATGAACTTGAATGTGTTGAAATAGCAGATAAATGAATCCACTATCACACAACAAGATGATGACCCACTATCACAAGATGGCGTCACAGATCCTGATGCTCTGAGCAGGAAACACCGAGCAAAACATGACTAAAAAGCTCCTGCTGTTCCCTCCATGAAAAACTGTGGCACTGATGAGAAGAAGGATCCCAGCGTCCTCTGAGGATCCATCGCCGCACCATTCGGTAGAAGGATGATCGGGTCGGCACCAGGAAAACCCTTGTGTCTCCGATGCAGGAAAGGTGGAGCACTGAAGAGGACACATTGTGGCGTCCTGAAGAGGACATTTGGTGGAGCCTGAGACAGCAAACATCATGCCGCCCTTCATCAGAAGAACCACAGCACCAGAAGAAAGAATCCTGGCAGTGACGACAGGGAGGATCAGGGTGTCCTCCTCACCACCACCTTTAAACCTTCAAATGAACTTTCAAAAGCTTCAGAGTGGTGAATGATTTTTTTAAACCTTTATTTTTTGTTTTTCCTTTAATTCTCATTTGTACGATTGTCTGATTCATTAGAAATAAACACTGTCTGCTAGGTTTAAGTTGACTGTGATTCTCTTTTTGCATGCAAGTTGAAAGTTATGCCAATAAAAACCACAAGTATTTGAAGACCAAAGGAAGAACCCCCAAGGTCAGGACCCTGAGATCAAAGTGAGCGCTCTGATCTCAGAGGTTTGGGATATTTCACATCCCATGGCCCTTCAAATAAGAGCCCTGTGTCACTGTCTACAAGTTTTAAACCGTATTTGTTTGTGAAAATTAAAACCAGACGACCACTGTGGTCCTGTTTACACGGTAAGTAAAGCCCAGATGCCATGGTGGACCTGTTAGCACCCTGGACTTTGAATCCAGTGACCTGAGTCCAAGTCTCAGTTCCAGCAGGTTTCCTGCAGCCTGCTGACCCGATACCGGTGAGCGTGTTACGTCATTTCCTGCCTGTAATACTATCGCTGTGTTGTTCGACTTTCTCAATCCTCCCTCAGGTGTACTGCTAACTTAATCGCTTTAAGCACCACTGTATACGACGTTTTGGTGTAATACATAGGTTTCTGTCACTTAACTCTTTAGCAGGACTTTGCTCTGAAATTCCTTGTTCTATTTGTTATATTTGCCACAGGTCCGCTAGCTCACCTTAGCACACTAGCTATGGCCGCTCTCTCTCTTTCCGCCTCTCCCCCCACCTCTCCCTCCCTCTCCTGCTCCATGTGCCAGATGTTTAGCTACTCCTCTGCCTCCTTTAGTGACAATGGTACGTGTAAAAAGTGTAGTTTGTTTGTAGTCCTGGAGGCGAGGCTTAGTGAGTTAGAAACTCGGCTCCGCACCATGGAAGCTAGCGGTAGTCCTTTACCTTCAGGAGCTACTCAGTCCACCTTAGTGGGTGCGGAGCCACCTAGCCTAGCCACCGCTAGCAGCTCCCCCGCAGCTCCCGAGCAGCCGGGAACTAGCCAGTCCCGCTGGGTGACATCACGAGGGAAACCTAGACGCAGTAAGCCCGTGTTTGCCCACCAACCCCTTCATGTTTCCAACCGCTTTTCCCCACTCAGCGACACACCCGCTGAGAGTGAAACTCTTCATGTCGGCTCTGTTGCTCGCAGCCCCGATGTGAAGCCGACATTAGTTATTGGCAGTTCTGTTCTTCGCAACGTGAAGGTGGAGACTCCAGCGAGCATAAAGTGCATCCCAGGGGCCAGAACGGGCGACGTTGAGGCAAATCTAAAGCTGCTGGCAAAACGTAAGGTTAAATACAGTAAGATTGTAATACATGTCGGCGCTAATGACACCCGGCTTCGCCAGTCGGAATTAACTAAAGTTAACATGGCTTCGGTGTGCAACTACGCAAAAACAATGTCGGACTCCGTAATTTTCTCTGGCCCGCTGCCCAATTTAGCGAGTGACGACATGTTTAGCCGCATGCGTTCATTCCATCGCTGGATGTCTAGGTGGTGCTTAGATAACAACGTGGCTTACATAGACAATTGGAGCTCCTTCTGGGGAAAGCCTGGTCTGATTCGGAGAGATGGCGTCCATCCTACTTTGGATGGTGCATCTCTCTTATCTAGGAACATAGGCCAATTTATTAGCAATACTAATCCCTGACAAGCAACCAGAGTTCAGACCAGCAGGCAGAGCTGCAGTTTAACACGCCCCTCTGCTGGTTCCTTCGTGTTGTCACCCACCCAGCCTATAGAAACTGTGTCTGCCCCGAGGCTTTATAAGCCTGCACCCAAATCTGGAGGAGTAACTTATAGCAACTTAGTTAAAATTAAAACCACTGCTCCAGCAAACCAACCCAGTAAAACTATTAAATGTGGTTTGCTTAATATTCGATCTCTTGCATCCAAGTCTCTCCTAGTGAACGATTTAATTACTAATTATCAGATTGGTGTATTAGCACTCACTGAAACCTGGGTGCAGCAAGATGAGTATGTTAGTTTAAATGAATCTTCCCCTCCTGGTTACATTAACTACCATGTACCTCGCATCACTGGCAGAGGAGGAGGAGTAGCTGCAATCTATCAGTCAAATTTGGTGCTTAACCCTCGACCTAACAGTTCATTTAACTCATTTGAGAGCCTTATTGTCAGCTTTTGCCACCCAGACTGGAAAGCAGAGAAACCACTCTTACTTGCTGTGGTGTACCGTCCTCCTGCACCTTATTCTGAGTTCTTAGAAGAATTCCCTGACTTTCTGTCTAACTTGGCATTGAACTCAGACAAAGTAATTCTAGTGGGTGACTTTAACATCCATGTGGACGTCAATGATGATTCTCTGGCCACTAGGTTTAAGTCGCTTCTTGACTCTGTTGGCTTCTGTCAGAGGGGAAACAAACCCACTCACACTTTTAATCACATCCTTGATTTAGTACTCACTTATGGAATAGAAGCTGACCGCATCACAGTTCTTCCTCAGAACCCCGTCTTGTCTGATCACTCCTTAATTACATTTGAATTTACTTTAACAAATTATATCCTACCTGGGAAAAAGTCCCGCTTCAGTAGATGTCTATCTGACACTGCTGCTTCTAGATTTAAGGAGCTTATTCCAGCAGAGCTTGCTGCCACATCTTGTAATAATATATTGGGCAGTTATGCTGATTTCACCCCCTCGCAGGTAGACTATCTTGTGGACAGCACTGCAGCAGCACTCCTTGGGACACTTGATGCCGTAGCTCCCCTGAAGAAGAAGGTTATCAACCAGAAAAGAATAGTTCCCTGGTACAGCCCAGAGCTGCGTGCCTTAAAACAGAAGACCAGACAACTGGAAAGGAAGACACATTCCAGCCAGCACGAGGAAGTCCACCAAGCCTGGAAGGAGAGTTTATTAATATATAAAAAAGAACTCCGTAATGCCAGAAGCGCTTACTACTCGTCCCTGATAGAAAAGAATAAGAACAACCCCGGGTTCCTCTTCAGCACCGTGGGCAGGCTCACCAAGAACCATAGTGCTGTTGAGCCATGCATCCCCCCAACTCTCAGCAGTAACGACTTCCTTTCTTTCTTTACTGAAAAGATTGTGAATATTAGAACGAAGATTGCCAGTAATGGAGGACAGACTACAGTCCCCATAGAAGCACCTCCCAGACTTGGTGCATACTTGGACAGCTTCGCCCCCATTGACCTGTCAGAATTAACTTCTGCAGTCGGTTCCTCCAAGTCAGCCACTTGTCTGCTGGATCCCATCCCGACAAGCCTCCTTAAGGATGCCTTCCCTCTAGTCAACACTTCTATATTAAATCAAATTAATCTTTCCTTAGTCACAGGTTATGTGCCACAGGCCTTTAAGGTGGCTGTCATCAACCCTTTACTTAAAAAACCTTCTCTTGACCCAGATGTGTTAGCCAACTATAGGCCAATATCCAACCTCCCCTACATCTCCAAGATCCTTGAGAAGGTTGTCCTGGAGCAGTTACATGAACATCTGCACAGCAACGAGCTGTTTGAAGCCTTCCAGTCTGGATTCAGGGAACACCATAGCACTGAAACAGCACTGGTCAGAGTCTCGAATGATCTTCTTATAGCTTCAGACAGAGGTCTTGTCTCTGTGCTTGTCCTTTTGGACCTCAGTGCTGCATTTGACACCATCGACCACAGCATCCTGCTACAGAGACTAGACCATGACATTGGGATTAAAGGAACTGCCCTAAAATGGTTTAAGTCCTACTTATATGACAGGTTTCAGTTTGTTAATGTTAATAATGACCATTCGGAGTATAGCAGAGTTACATATGGTGTACCACAGGGTTCAGTTTTAGGACCGATTCTCTTCACTCTTTACATGCTCCCATTAGGTGACATAATCCGGAAGCACTCGATCAACTTCCACTGTTATGCAGATGACACACAACTTTACTTGTCGATGGAGCCAGACGACACAAGCCAGTTTACTCATCTGCAAGACTGCCTGAAAGACATTAAATCCTGGATGTCTTCGAACTTCTTAATGCTCAATTCAGATAAAACTGAGGTAATCATTTTTGGACCTAAACACCACAGGGACACACTCTTGAATCGGATCTCTACTCTAGATGGCATCACCCTAACTTCGAGTACAACTGCAAGGAACCTTGGGGTCATTTTTGACCAGGACCTTTCCTTCAGCTCCCACATAAAGCATGTGACTAGGACCGCCTTCTTCCATCTTCGAAGTATCGCTAAGATTAGGAATATCCTTTCCCAGAGTGATGCTGAAAAACTGGTGCATGCATTTATCACTTCTCGGCTGGACTACTGCAACTCTCTCTTGTCAGGATGTCCTAAATACTCTCTAAAGAGTCTCCAGCTGGTCCAGAACGCTGCAGCGAGGGTTTTGACGGGAGTTAAGAAGAGAGAACACATCTCTCCCACTTTAGCTTCTCTCCACTGGCTTCCTGTAGGATCTAGAATCGACTTCAAAGTCCTTCTGCTGACTTATAAGGCTCTCAATGATAAAGCTCCATCCTATTTGAAAGAGCTCATTAGTCCCTACTGTCCGACCAGAGCACTCCGCTCCCAGAATGCAGGTCTTTTAGTGACTCCCAGTATCAATACAAACAGACTGGGAGGTAGAGCTTTTAGTTACCGGGCTCCTTTACTGTGGAACCAGCTCTCTCCATGGGTCAGAGAGGACGTTTAAGTCCAGGCTTAAGACCTTCCTCTATGACAGAGCCTTCAGTTAGGACTGGTTCAGGTAGCTCTGAACCATTGATAGCTATGCTGCTATAGGCTTAGACTGCTGGGGGACACATCAGGTTACATTGAGCCCTTCCCTCCTCTCCTCTCCTCTCCCCCTCTCTCCTCCTCTCCTCCCTGCACATTTTACTTGTTGCACTTTGTAGTTTGGCCTTGGTGTCTCGCAGTCTCTCTGTGTTTCCACAGATCCACCGGAGCCCCAACCGCCGCCTGCATCGCCCCCCCCCCCCCTTATTCCCTACTGTTACACCGGCCTGCGCTCCCCTTCCATGAACAAGTCTGCCATCCAGTCCCCCATCAAGCTGGCTTGCTCTCCCTGCCTCCCCTACCAGAAGCTTCCTTCTTCAGCTGTTATTAACATTTCCGTGTTTCCCACATTTTGTATTGTAAACTGTTTTCTTGTCCGTAACAACATCTACTGCACGTCTGTCCGTCCTGGGTGAGGGATCCCTCCTCTGTTGCTCACCCTGAGGTTTCTCAGATTTTTCCCTGTTAAAAGGGTTTTCTATGGAGTTTTTCCTCAGTCGATGTGAGGGTCTAAGGGCAGAGGATGTTGTTATGATGCCATGTGAAGCCCTTTGAGACAAACTGTTTGTGAAAACGGGCTATACAAATAAAATTGCCTTGCCTTGCCAATTGCCTTGCCTTTCCCCCCAAGGTCACAGGAAGTGACGACAGCACCGCTAGAAGCAGCCGGGAAAGAAATGGTAACAGGACTCAATTTGTACAGCTCCTTTCTACCTCAGCAGCACTCAAGGAGCTGAACAATGTCTTCTCATTCACACACACTCACACACTCATGGTGAAGGCTGCCATGCAAGGAGCCAACCTACACATCAAGAGCAATTAGGGGTCACGGGGGGAAATGAGGATCAAACCAGCCACCCTTTGGCTGCCAGACAGCCATGCTACTCCTGAGTCATGTGACCTGGATAAGATGGTGAACTACAGCTGATCGCCACGCTAGCAAACCCCCTTTTGTTTGGTTTGGTTGTTGTTTAGTGACTGTGGATGAATACACAGGAGAAGTTGTACATAAATTTGTGTTCCCTGTTCACTTGAATATATGCAGGAGTATGAGGTGGAAATAATACTTGGAGGAGAATGAGAGTTAAGTCTCAGTGCTATGACCTGTGCTGACACTTCAACATGTCAGCCCACATGACAAAGACGGCAGTCATCTGGGAAAGCAAGTACACCACACATACACAAAGAAACCCAACAGGAAACAAATATCTCCGGATGCAATGTAGGAGCAAGTAGCCCTGTTCCAAGATGGCTGCCCTGTAGGCACGCTGCTGTAGCGAGCCTGAGCAGTCAATGCAGTATGAATAGATGTCTATGGATGGAATACACTGCAAGAGCAGGTTAGCAAACATTTAATGAATGTCAACAATCAGAAAGGCAGTTACAATGACATCATCAATACAAAACCTTGAGTTACAAAAGTGAGGTGAATAATTTCAACAGTCAATCCCAAATTTAGGCCTGAAATTGGAAAATAATATTAGCTGGCTAGCTAACATGAGCGAGTTAATGTTAGCAAGCTGGCAATATTTAGCACCATCAAATAGTTCAAACAAGGTCAACAGCTGTTATAGTGATGGTCACATGATTTAAAAGATTAAAAACAACTCTCTGTATCAATGTGAGATAGAGTTACATAAATGAACAGAACACTACTCACTGACTGAAAATTGAAAGAGCACCAGACTTTGGTCCAGAGCTTGGTTCTAACGTGACTTGACAGCACTTTTTAGGGCCTGAGCCAGAAGGAACTTCTAGCAAAGACTCCATTATTTTTTCCACTTTTTTTTCTTCTTGCAATCAACACTGCCCAGAATTGATTTTCAGTTCAGTCAGACGGTGCAGACACACTTGACACCCTGAGAGGTGAGCAGGTTTTGGACCAAGTTGAAACTTGTCAAGTATTTGAGACAGAAAATGACAGAAAGCTGTGGCTGTGTTCTGGTTCTGCGTGTTTCAGATTTATTGCCCTCCCAGTAATGTCTTATTTCCAGCTCTGCTCTCCCTCAACTACTGTTTAGTGTCATATTTATTTTGCTGACTACTTCATTGACATGTGGTCAAAATGTCTTGTGTTTCTTTAAATTAACTGAGTGCTGCTCAGTAAAGTTGACATGACTTGAGATTCTATTCCTGCTTGGTCCATTTCAACATTCTTATCCTTCCTAGCATTGGAGATAAAGTATCAGTCAGGGCTGTACTTGATTAGTACTGCATATAGTACACATCAGTCACTGCCATTACACAGTGGAATGGAAGTTGAAATACTGTTTACCAGCAAGCTGAAAACTGTTGTGGTATTTGACAATTCTATTGTTTCTGAATGAAAATCCTGTGAAGGAGAATCACTGAGACATCCTAAAAATGGCTGAGGTCTGCTGAGCTGCAGCAGGTCTGAGCTGCTTTTGATGCCCAGATGATGAGGAGGCAGTGAATGTTGGGTTTGGTGGAGCTGAAGAAATGCTGCAGTTGTTGAGAGTTCTGCTGGTGTCCAGGACTTCCTCTCCAGGTCTCAGCTTCTCCCTGCAGTTCCCACAAACACCACAACAGTCCTGGAACCCCTGCAGATGGTGGACGACCATGATGACCCCGATGCACCATCAGGGCATCAAAAACCAGTCCTGATGATCAAAAAGGTCCCTCCACTCATCCAGGGTCAACTCTAGAAGAAACTTCTGTAACAGATGAGCAAACACACTCAACTAGAAATCATGATTTAAACACAATGTTGATTTTTTACAAATTCCTTCAATGTTTTAAAAACCATCAAATTGGACAGAAGCCCAGATGGCCCAAACCTGTTTCCTGTCTCCTGCCATTGTGGAGGGCCTTTGTTCTGTCCTGCTGCTGTCCAGTTGTCTCTACTGAGCTCCTCTGCTGGTTCCACCTTGAAGAGGGTCTGAGCTAAAATTGAACCTTGAGGAACTTCAACCTTTGATCTAAGAGTTTTGTGTTTGATCTTAGAATTCTTTCTTTGATCTCACCTGAGACAAAGACATGGAAGCTCAATCTGCTGTTGAGGAGGACGTGATCGTATAGTGGTTAGTACTCTGTGTTGTGGCCGCAGCAACCCTGGTTCGTATCCGGGTCACGGCTGCATGAGACAAATTTCTTGTGTGTACTGATGGACACAAACCAAGCAGAAATTTCCCACAATGCAACAGGGCGGTGTTTGGTCATTGTTGAGCAGGTGTCAGTCTGACAACGATGTGATATTGTTTTGTTGTCACTTGACCAGACCCAAAAGTAGGCTCCAGGTATCAGTTTCTTCTCAATGCTAATGTCTGCTAGCTTAGTCTGCTACTTTGATGGCTCTGACTACAAAAAGGTCCAGACCCCTGGATATGGTGGTTCCTCCCTAAACGTAGATTCTGTCAGCTCATGTTTTGAAATCAACTCATCATGAACACAAGTAGATTTCAATGGACTGCAAATGTGTCTCATTTAATGGTAAACATGTCAAATATAAATTCCATCACCTGAGGAGGTCTGCTGCTGGAATTAAGCTCCAGATATTCACAAGATATTTTATATCTTAAAATAAAGCATTTTTATATTTGATTTATTATTCATTAGCCTGCTTCATGTCGTGTGATTTTATGTGTCCTATATTAAATAGAACTTTGTAAACGATCGTCCCTGAGGATGTTGAATGATGTCAAAAAAGTGTTCTCTCAGCTCTCCTTTCCTCTAAATAGAGGAGTCTCTGCTGAGGTCGTTCCCTGTCAGAGTCCTGACGTCTATTCAGATGCACCGAGAGACTCAGGCAAACAGAAGACAAGGGCAAGTGAAGTAACCTGAAAATGAGAGGGAAGGTTCGACATCAAACTAAAACAGGAAGAACAGGACACAAATGGGATATCAAAATAAGAGAGACCATGAGACATGACCCCGCCTCCCTGCTTGCCAAACATGTGTCAAGTGTTTTCTAGCTCAGTGACATTTCTGTAACTCATGGAGCAGCCTAGTGTCCTGTGAGCCATTTGTGAAACCTCTGGAGAAGTCAATCATTTGTAAATAATTGTTGATCGTACTTTTGGTTTTCAGTGGCAGCAGTAGGAGGGAGAAGCTTTGTTATTTTCCTGTCCTTTTTCTCCTGTTTTTGGATGAGGAGTTCGTTTTTTCTTGCAGGACAGGTAGGGATCTTGGTTAGTTTGGTTTGTTGTGTTGGCACTGCTCACCTCTGAAGCTACATAAACTGCTACTTTGTCTTTTGACCGTGAAGTTGGCTGGTTTTCTTGAGAGTGGAAGGCGAGGGAGCTCTCTCTCTATCTTGTGTGGCCATGGTCCCCCCAGACCAGGACCAGGACAAAAAATAAAAGATAGACTCTGAGACATGACCCCCCAGTTCCTGCTGCTTCCAGCTCTTTATATTGAGCACCTCGTACAGTGGTTGATAGAGACCACAAATATTAAGGGTGTCCACATAAATGGAGAAGAACACAAGGTGGCGCTGGATGCTGATGATGTTTTAACATATTGAAGTGAGCCCCCTAACACAGGACCTGCATTAATAAAACTCTTTGAAACACTGGGAAGCTCTGCTGGATATTAATTCTCCATTCTAAAACACAGGTTCTGACCTTTAATCACTCACCTCCAGAACACATGGAGGAAAACCTCCACCTGGATTGGGGCCAGAACTCCTTGAAGATGATAGAAGAAGATGGAACTCCATTTCCTTTCTGAGTCTGAGTGACAGGATTGATAGAGTAAAAATAAATGTCCTACCACAAGATCTCTTTCTAGTTCCAGGACCAACTGGAGAAATTGCCTTCAAAACCGTTTCTGAATTGAACAAAATGCTTTCCAGATTTATCTTATCTTATATTATATACACAAATATTCACATGGACAACAATAATCTTACACTCACCAAAGATTTCACCTCCTGTCTGGATAGTTTTGGTTTACAACAACACATCAATTTCCCTACTCATTCTAAAGGTCATATTTTGGACTTGGTCTGTTGCTCCGGTGTCACTCCTCTCAACTGTTCTGCTGTCGATCTCCCCATCTCTGACCACATGCTTGTTTCATTCAACCTACAACTGACATTATCCAAAACCAAACAGTCACGTGTGATGTCCTTCCGTAACATCAAAAACATCAATCCAGCCGATCTCACAACAGCCATCGACAGCCTCCCCCCCATTACCTCCCCATACACCACTGACCAACTGGTCAATTTCTACAATGACAGTCTCCACACCCTCCTGAACTCACTTGCCCCCCTCAAAACCCGGACTGTCTCATTTCTCCACTCTGCCCCCTGGTTCTCCCCCCACCTCTGCCAGCTGAAGGCCATAACTCGCCAACTGGAGCGGCTCTCCAAGAAAACCGGACTCACCATTCACAAACAAATGCACCATGCCCATATTCTCCACTATAAAGATGCCCTCTCCTCAGCCAAATCACAATATTTTTCAGCCAAAATCACTGCTGGCGCTGGGAACACCAGGGCCCTGTTCTCAATTGTCAACAATTCACTCCGCCCCCCTGACTCCCTCCCCCCTCACTTCTACTCCACTGACCACTGCAACTCCCTGATGTCATTCTTCAACAACAAAATCACCGACATCCACCAGCAACTTGCCCCTCTCTCATCCGGGTCAACACTATTTGCTCCCCGCCTTTCAGTGCTCCTGTCCTGCTTCCAACTCCCCTCTGCCACTGTTCTATCAAAAATCATCCGGACATCCAAGCCATCTACCTGCCAACTTGACCCCCTGCCTTCCTCCCTGGTCATAGCTTCCCTCCCCTCCCTGTTACCCCTGATAACAACCATTGTTCATTCCTCCCTCACCTCCGGTCATGTTCCTTCATCTCTCAAATCTGCCGCTGTCACCCCTTTACTGAAAAAACCTGGTCTAGACCCCAACATTTTCAATAACCTCCGTCCCATTTCAAACTTGCCATTTCTCTCCAAAATCCTGGAAAAAGCAGTGACATCCCAGCTTCAGGCACACCTCTCCAACAATAACCAATATGAACAGTTTCAATCCGGATTCCGCCCCCACCATAGCACAGAAACTGCACTCATCAAAATCACTAATGACCTTCTGATGGCAGCTGACACCGGACTATTATCCATCCTCATCCTCCTCGATCTGAGCGCGGCTTTCGACACCATCTCCCACTCCATCCTCCTTGACCGACTCATCTCCATTGGACTTTCAGACACACCCCTAAAATGGTTTCAATCCTATCTCTCTGGCCGCACGCAGTTTATCCAGCTGAAGAACTTCACGTCCCATCACTCCCCCCTCTCCTCTGGTGTTCCCCAGGGCTCCGTCCTTGGCCCCATTCTATTCATCATCTACCTCCTCCCTCTTGGACGGATTTTCCGTAAACATAATATCCATTTCCATTGCCTCATGAAATGAACCCTAGATTTAAATCCTGGATTCAAAGCGAGTAACAACTTTCTATTCACTTGTGGAAAATGGAAATTTAAAAGATTTGAAAGCCTGAGAAGAGAATATCACTGAGAAAGTCTGACTTTTTAGAATCCTCTTAGGTGAGCAATTATTTTAGAACACGACATCAGAAATGAAACAGACTTTAATGATCCAATGCTGAAAATATTTTTGGCTGCCCATCAAGAAACAAGTAAAACCTCATATCGTATGTTGTTTTCCGTTTGACCTGATTCTTGGTTGACAACTAACTGGCTCATTGGCTTTCTTGATGGAACAACAAAAGCAAAAGTTGAAGACTTTGAATATCCAGGCCTCTGGCGTGATTCTCAGCTGTCATTTAAATTTCACATGAACTCAGTGTCCAAGCAAATATCTGGTGGGCTAAAATGACTTTTGTCCTTCTGTTGACTTTTTCCACAAGAAGTCTGGAAAAGTATGATAACACAGTTCATGTTCCCAATACTGGACTACGCTGGTGGTTTCTATGGGAACACTGGTGACGGCCCCAGGCCTGGGTCCTATGCAGCGTTGTGTGTGCAGGGTCCTGTTGGTGGGTGTGTTTGTGTCTTTGCAGGTCTGGAGCAGCCTGGTCATTAGGGTGACTGGTAGCACCAGGCCA
The DNA here is from genome assembly GCF_037954235.1 of Aulostomus chinensis. NCBI lineage: Eukaryota > Metazoa > Chordata > Actinopteri > Syngnathiformes > Aulostomidae > Aulostomus > Aulostomus chinensis. The sequence continues at coordinate 29,572,628 of NC_141323.1, forward strand.
GTGTTCCCAGTAAGGCCTGTTTAACCCCGCCTTCCCAGACATTTGTCTCCCAGACAGCCGGCGTGCGGTTGTTGTCCTTTTGTTTTTCCTTGTTTTCCACCAACAACATGCAGCACACATTGACATCACATCCACACACTCACCTCCACTGCTGACACTGACTTCCACACCTCACATGGTTGATTATTTACTTTAATAAATGCTGGTTTGCTGCTACCATGTTTTGCTGCACCTCTGAGCCGGTCCTAACACATTCAGACATCAATCTTTGTCCTCTCAATGTCTGATATAATAGTCTTTGTAGATTTGTGCTCAGGTGTTTGGATCGAACCCATCATTATTTAATGTAGGAGTCCCAAAGACAACTCCATTGGTCAGTATTTATTTTCAAATGTGTCTGCTTGATTTTCCCTTCATACTTGAAACAACTTTCAATTCCTTTCAGCTCACAATGCAACCTAGAGTGTAGAGATCATTTGTTTCTATATCTTCCTAGAATCAGCAAAGAAACTGGTCATCGCACATTCATATTTTCCTCAAGTCAATTTTATCATTTGGAAACCATCTTGAGGACATTTGGAGAAAGTTCAATCATTCAGCTGCAGTTACAGTGACTTACAACACTGCAAAAAGAAAAAATCACCCCTCCACAAACACTCTTGTGCCCAAATTTTCTCCTCATGAGGCACCAAATCAAGTCAAGTCATTTTTATTTGTATGGAACCAAATCACAACAAAAGTTCTCTCATTACTCTACTAGTAGAGCAGGTCCAGCACCAAACTCCTTCAATGAATCTACACCCAACAATTCTCCATCAGCAAGCACATCCTGCAACAGCGGTGATGAAAACCTTCCTTTTTAACAAACAGGAATGTCGAGCAGATTCAGGATCAGTGGGGACGGCCTTCTGCTTTGACCAGTTGTATTTAAAGCTCCATCAGATTGGAACAACCTTTCCTCCTCACTTCCTTTCTCATCTTCAAATCATCAAGCATTTTCAAACATCTACTCTTGTTTCTGATGCACCTCACCTTTTCTCTCCAGGATTCACTCTGTACTTGTTTGTTCTCTGTACTGTAAATATGTGGATATTTGTGTATGAATATGCATTGTGTACTTGGTGCATGTATTTATTTAGATGGGTGTTTAAATGTTTGAGTATGGGTACACAGGCCCACTCCTATTTTGCAATGGGTTCTCTGATCATACTTTGTATAATGCTGGGTGGTGGCTCTGGGGAACATTGTTGACAGCATTCACCACTGGAGCCTACTTTAATTGCCAGTCAGGACAGGTGTTGTTCAGAATGGAAGAGGTGACAGCTTTGGCAGGACAAGTTGCTCCACATTCACTTTCAGCCAAGCCAGGAGTTGAACCTAGAATCTTCTGAGCTGAAGTCAGACGCGTTGTCCATTGCACCACCAGCCCTACAGAGTGGAGGGGTCTTATACAAAAAGAGTCTACACATTCAGATGTATGACAAAATTTAAATGATATGGCGGCATTTTCTGTTTTGGTGCTGTCTGATTTTCTAAATATAACATTATATATTTAATATATAAATATTTGTAGGACAAAAATAAGAAAGGCAACCTGCATCATCACAGCCATGAATACCTCAACACGGTTGAAGAGAAAGTCTCAGGGTGGATTCTTGTGTTTTGCAGCATCCTTGATGTGTCTGCATAGAAACATTGGTGTTGTGGACCCACATCCACAGAGAGAGGAACCAAGAAAAGCAAGTGGAGAATGTTTCTGGAGGAGCTGGAAATTCCCTGGTCAAGCCACACATTGAGGGAAGGGAACGGATGCCCCGAGACCCAGACGCTTCAGCCTTGCTCAGACAGACAGCTGCAGAGCTCACCCAGCACTCCATCCATGCCATCAGCAACACAGAGAGCAACCACGCCAGCATCCTCCTCAGCAGCCCTGCCTCAACACCAACCAGAACAGCCACAGCCACAACCCACTCAGGCCACCAGATTCCAGAAGAAAGAGGAGTCAGGTCTGCCCAAGCAGTCAGGACAGCAGGACAAACGGATTGTGGTTCAACTGCAAACGCACACGTTTTTGCACCAAGAGACTTTTCCTCAGTTTGTTTTTTACTGGTTTTGAACCAGTAGTTGGTTTGATTTGCTTGACCTTGCAAATCCATATTTTGGGTTCTGGCTTGTTCTGCTTTTCATGTTGTGTTTGTATTAACGTTCTGTTGCTGAAAAAAAATATTTGTCTTTTTCTTGAAGTAAATATATGAGGGTGGAAACTGACTGTCACACCCAGGACACGGGTATGGGTAGTGTGAGACCCAGACATTAAACCACTGATGGCAAAACACGACAGAGTTGCATAAGTTGTAACAATATTTCCCCAGTTGTGATACACAAATATAATAAAGCAGCTATATACAGAAGGGACCGGAGGTCTGTAATAAAAATAATCAAAACTAAATAACGAGCTCAAAACAAAAGCATAACTCAGAAACAAAGTAATTTAGCAAAATGCAAATCAAAATATTTAACGTTGATCAAACGCGTACATTCTATGTTTTAGCAGTATACTTTCAACAAGAATAAATCAAATATGCATATTCTATGTTTTAGCAGTCACAATACTTTCAACAAGAATAAGTCAATGCACATATCAACCATGGTTTACTCTTAGCTTAATCAATAGAAAGAACATCATAACTTGGAAACAATAGAACTTTTGAGAAACAATATTCACCTCTGGACCTCAGCAATGAGCACCTCACTCTAGCAGAGTTAACAGCAGACTGCCTTGTTAGCCCACTCTCACCCCTTATATACTCTCATGGCCCCTCCCACCAGACAGACCAAAGACCAGTTAAGGGGAGTTGTATTGTTTTCCCAAATTGTTCTGTGTACCTTAACACACAGCAAAGAAACACCATGTCCTTCAATGACCATATATATCTGCTACTTTGCAATAAACAAATGTCCAGTTTCCTTCATTGACCAAACCCATTCACATGTCGATGTACTGTTCGAGTTCCCCTGTCTCCGGACAGGGAATGGTTCGCCCCAATTTGGGCGTAGCCTTCGACGCCTACTTAAAGGCTCCAGCCTCACCCTGACTCTTTTAGGATCCAGTTCAGATCCCTGGTGAGGGAGAAGGCCGTAACCTGTTTGATGCATGGCCTTGCTGAACAAATGTCCTTCAACGTTGCTGGCTGTCTCCGGGTTTGTCCATGCTATCCCACCAAACAACTGTGCACTCATTGAGGTGGGCCAGGGACAAACAGTGACAGTGGGGTCTAGACTGTCACACTGACCCATAACACCATGGATGTTACAATAGTTAATAATATTAAAATGAATAATAAATAAAACCAATCCATGTCAGAGATGTGTTCTAACACCCCTCAGTAATGGTCAGGAAACACAACAACCTTTTGTTTATTTCTATTATTTTCTTGAGGTTCATTTGATCATTTTTTAAACTGAAATCGAGGGTTTACTGACTAAAAAAGGTCCAGAGGCCCACAACAAAATATTCAAATCAATATTTCCATGGATAAGGAAGCCTAACAAGGAAACCAAGAGATGGAAACAACTTGGATAATAGAAAATTGTTTTTAGTTTATTTTACAGCTGATTGAAGACGTGGGTCAAAACTGACCTGTTAACATCAGAGATGGGAACAGAAAGCTAACACAAGAGGAAGGTTGAAGCTATGAAAAAGGAGTTTGATAAAAATCTTGAACTGACAGTAGAAATATCCTTTTGTATGTTTACCTTTGTTGACAGAAGTCACTTTAGCTTGGCAGTGAAAAGAATCTCTGCTAGCTTGACAAATAAGTGGCACAAACTGGGTTCAAGCTGGACTTTGGACACTGGTATCTGCAACAACTCCCATCAACTCCTAATTTGTGTGTACAAAAAAATCATTGAGAAATCAAGGTGAGATCAAAGAAAGAATTCTAAGATCACCCAGGGACGATGAACAGGCTCTACTGGTGCTTTGGACTCTGTTGATCAGCTGCTGAGTTGCTACTTGATGTCAACATTGGTCTGTTTCATCCTGAGTAGTTTGATCATAGCAGAGTCGCTGCATCAATGATCTGAATGTGGACGGACAGATTGACCCTCCACAGCAGACGCATGTGACAGATCTCTTGATGAGACGCCTCAGTCTTCAATTTAGTCGTCGTGTGTCATGCAGTGTTGAGGAGGCCGGCTGGCTGTGGGTAAAGTGGGGCTCAGAGTTTGTGGAGTTGGCTCTGGACTGAAGGGGGTCACTGATTTGTTCTCAGATGCTACAGCTCAGGTTAGTGAGGTGGTGGAGAAATGAGTGAGAACTCTGCCAGCTGGAGCCTCTTGGGTCCCGGGAGGCTTCACTCCTGGAGGTGGAAATGATGGAGTTTTAAAATCTGCTCCTCTTTCACGCTGACTTGTTTTCTTGGGTTCCCTCTTTTATTCATGTGTGATTTTAATCTCAGCTCTCTAAACCTGAATGGAGCCAGAACCCATTTTAAAAGAGCTGCTCTTTTTAAACTCCTGGAGATCTAGAGGATCCCTGCCATGTTTGTCCAGGAGACCCACAGCACAACAGTCAGTGAATGGGGATGCAGGCAGGCTTTTAATGGAGGTCATTTGAAGTCCCAAGTCCAGTTGGAGCAGAGGGTGGAGTTTGATTCTCCAGGAGTTTTTTGTTGTTGTTTTTTCACCAGTTTCTTTTGATTTGGAGGAAATCGTTCCAGGTGTTTGAAAGAAGGTGAGAGCAACTTTGGAAAATCGAAGCGAAGTAAAATCTGGTCAACTGGACGTAAGTTTTAAACTACGGTACGTAAACTTACGTCCAGTTGACCAGGTTTTACTTCGCTTCGATCTACGATGACCTGGATGAATGAGAACCTACACAGAAAACTTTGGAAAATGTTCAACTGGTGTTTTTAAATGTCTTTGCACCAACAAATGGTGGACAGGACAGCTTTTGAAACATTTTAATGCCACTGTTCAACACTGAATCTGCTGGTTTCCTGTTTTTAGGAGCTGATGGGAGCTGCACAGAGAAGCTCTTTTAGACAGGAACCATTCAGAGCTCCATCCTGCTTCTTCCAGCAGGATCCACAGATCCACCAACACACCAGCTGTTTGATGTGTGGAGGCTTTTTACCAGGATTCCTAGACAGCACAGCTGGACTCACTCAACAGCTAACTTGTTAGCACCGACGAGACAGGAGCGCTTCTATGGTTTTACTCAGTGGTTCAATATTTTTAAAAGATGTCCCATTCAGCCTGTGGGTTTTAGTGATCACTCTTCAGTCTCCTGTTCCGTTTTATTGAAATATTCATTTAAAAGCTCCTGAGAGAGAGAGAGAGGGAGAGAGACAGAGAGAGAGAGAGAGAGAGAGAGGGAGAGAGAGGGAGAGAGAGAGAGAGAGAGAGAGAGGATCAAACTGATCTCAAACTTGACTTCAAAATTCTCTGATTATAATAATTTGTTCTCCTTGATAGATTCATCACTACAGTGTCATAGAGGGTCCATTACTATTGCAGTATATTAAAGAATATAAGAACGAGGTTTCCATCCATGGAAATATAATATTTCATGTATTGCAGTATATTTTCAAAGATATAACACTTTAATGTGAGACTTTAATGTCTGTCTTTGGTTTCTAAACTCTGACTCTCCTGTTATTGGTGCTGACTGAATTCTACCACCTGACAGACTGGGAAGGCTCATATTTGTGATGGATCCATCAACACATGAAGATCTTGTTTCAATGTTATAACATTAAGCTCATCTTAGTAAAACAATGAAGTTACCTGAACTAAGTTCTTGAAAAAAATGACTGTCACTGACTTAAATAAATCAAATCTACTTCAAAGTTCCTTCTGTTGTCATAAGTCGGCCATTTTAAGTGTACTTGTAGTTCCAGAGCATTCCAAGTGGAGATGATATGAATCATTTTGTTAGATGAACTCAGTTCCTCTGCTTTGATGTTGGCGGACTGAGTGGAGTTTGCCTGAACCTGCTTGAACCTGTTTGCTCCTGCTCAGTCCCTCACTCAAGCCTCACTCAGCCTCAGCAGCACCGCTCCACTGAGGACTGATTCAAGTTCCTCGCAACCAAATACAGAGGAGAGCTGAACCTTCTTGCTGTGAGGCCACAGTGCTGACCACTGCACCATTGTGTCCCCTGAAAATGCCACCAAATTGTTGGGATTTTCTGTAAAAGCAAGCATACATGAACATAGCAGCTCCTTCACAGGGCTGGTGGTGCAATGGATAATGGGATCAGAAGATTCTAGGTTCAACTCCTGGCCAGCTTGCTTTAAACTTTATACTGAGAAGATGAAGTGAGAACCACTGCTAAAAGTCCCTGAAATCCTCTCTCAGATGCTACAGCTCAGGTTAGTGAGGTGGTGGAGAAATGAGTGACAACTCTGCCAGCTGGACCCTCTTGGGGCTTCACTCCTGGAGGTGGAAATGATGAGGAGTTTTAAAATCTGCTCCTCTTTCACGCTGACTTGTTTTCTTGGGTTCCCTCTTTCCTCCTTGTCTGCTGTAAACATGAACACATGCATGGATCCTGCTACCTCTCACATGTTAAGCTGGCACTTGACAGTGACAGCAGGAGAACAAGAAATCCCAGAGTGTCATCAACATTTCCTGTGAAATAAATGACAGAAGCTGTTGAATTTCTGTGTCAGAACAAGGAGAAAGGAGCCCCAATGAAAGAGTGGTGTGTGTGTGAAATAGAGGACATTGTTCAGTCCACAGACCTGAGCATCGCTGCTCTGACGACCACGTTACCTCCTGGTTATCAGTGTGAAGTCAATGGTGAGGTAGTCAGTTGTTCCTTGTGTTTTATTCCAGAGGCCTGGTAGTTAAACGCTGAATTAAATAATTTTAATTCTTTACTTGAATATTCATGCTGTTTTGCTGGAAATGTTTGACAACTTCTTGCATGTTGGTGCCCCATCACACAAAAAAGGTGCAGTTGTACTCTTTTCACCTCTGACCCACAAACATTCCACCAGTGAACGTCCAGAAATTGAAGCATAAACAGTTCAGCAACAACGAATTCTTCAAATCATCCTCTGAACTGAGAGCCACAGGCTCCTCCCAACATATGCAACACTGCCATTGAACTCTGCTTCAGTGTAACGGTGGTCGAAGGGTCAACATTGAACCTGTTGTATGACTTGAAAATTGTATCAGAGATCTGTGAGCAGGGCTAAATATATGAAAGTGTTGTCATTAACAGGTTGTGCATTTCTGTAGGTCCAAACATATCCTGGAGTCCACCAATGCCAGTTGTGACCTTGTGGGCTCCGGCTCCAGCGCTGTCAGTGAAAAATGACTGACAATCCATTGTCTCCTGGTGAGTCCTGCTGTGTTGGTAGGATGCATCAAATCACTGTGGGAACAAGAGACACAGTGACTGAACTGTAGCCCATCCATCCATCCATCCATCCATCCATCCATCCATCCATCCATCATCCATCCATCCATTCATCCATCCATCCATCCATTTTCTTCCACTTATCCTGTTAAGGGTTGTGGGGTGGGGGGACCTGTCTCCCCAGCTTTCAGCGTGAAGTGGGTTCACCCTGGAGGGGTCGCCAGTCCATTGCAGGGCCAACACATAAAGACAGACAACCATTCACACTCACAGTCACACCTAGAGTCAGTTTAGAGTATCAATCAGCCTCGTCCTCATTCTCATGTCTTTCCCACTGAAAAACTTTCACACCTGAAGTGTGAAGCATCGATAAAAGTTAATTTGACAGCACAACAGAAAATCCTAGTATATCACTGACATATTCTGTAAAAGAAATGATAGAAGCTGTTGAATTTTTAGAATGAGAAAAAATGTCCCCCAATGAAAGAGTGATGATTCTTTATTTTGATTTTGTTCTTCACTCCTACACAAGAGAGGGAAAGTGTCGGCTGGCTAGGAGCAACTGCCTGCTTCAGAATGGGAGGAGCCTCAGGACTTTCCAGTGAGAGCTGCAAACTTCCACCAGCGCCCACTGCCAGCACGTCTTCATGATGGAGCTGAGAAGAACACAACAACACAAGAGCACTGGAGAGGAGCACAACACTTCTTTGCTTCCTTGCCACTCTCATATCTGTCTGTACCATCTGGAGCTGGGGGGAGGAGCTTCACATGTTTTTTTTCTTGTTTTTTTTTCCAAAAGGGAATGACATGACTTCCTCTGTATATTAGTATATGAACTACTGAGAATGTTCATCCCCAGTTTTAAGTTAGAATTAAATGTTAAGTAGAAAAATCTTCCCTCTTCAATCCTGTCACTCAGTGATGTAAACTGTTTCAAACAAATTCTACTGTTCAACAGTTCAAGTGTTTCTAATGAAGCTGAATGTGCTCTCTTATACTTTCCTCAATTGTGTTTCTTTCATGTCCTCCTGAGATCAAAGACAGAATTCTAGGTACTGTCAAAGCCCTGATGACATCATCAGGAATTCTGACTTTGATATGGAAACTCTTGCTTTAATTTGAATTTGATCTGACTGAAGTTTTAGTTTAGGTTGCATGAGACTGATGCCCCCCCCCCCCCCCCCCCCCCCCGTGACCCTTAAAGGATAAGAATAGAAAGTGGATGGAGGGATGGACTTAACACTGAAATCAGCTGATCTGATCCACATTCTAATTTTTCCTTTCCCTCTTTAGGAGTCAATGAGAATAGTAGTGTATATAATAATGTATATACAACCTTGGAGTATCTTTCCAAAGCTTTTAGCATTTCATCTTGTTTCTACTTGTAGTTTTAGTGTCTGGATCTTTTCTTTTTATATCCTGCTGTCTGCTCTTTGCTTTTGGAGCTTCCTTCAACAACTACCAAGCCTCCTGGGTAGTGTAGGAAACATGGTCAAGTTCTTCTTACTTTTGCAGTCACGTCCTGCTCACATTGGTCTGTCTTCATTTTGACTCCTCCCACTGCCACAATGACCAGCCTTTATACACTTGGTGACTGGGGTCCTGGTTGCTGCAGGCCTCACCACCAGCCTGTGGTTGTGAGCAGGGCAGAACAGAACTGACAGTATCTCACATGCAGGACCTGGGTCAGATCCTGGTGCCAGCTGGGGCACCGCTTTAACCTGGACCCCCTGGAAGATCTTCTCCAGGAACTCGCTTTTTTGGTTCCATCAAGGCCTGTGAGGATGGTGAAGAGTGATCCACCACCAGGCAGCACAGTCAGCTGCAGCCATTTTGTTCCACTAGAATCAAGTATGATAGTGAAAGACTGGTGAGTACTTGCTAACTAACACTTCCTGTTTTTATTGCTATTCTTCCATGAATGTGCTCATGTTGGTTTGTCCCCAACCACAGTTTCAAAGCCATGATGACATCTTTCATTAACAATCAGACATATTTTTTCTCTATTTGGACAAATAAGGTTTCAACTGACACGGCTGGCCAACGTCCTGGAGTTAATTCAGCCTGTAGAACCAGGTGCTTGATCCTTCTTTTACTAGGCAGGAACAGGCAGCAGATCCAAGATCAGTAGGTGAAGATGTCTGCTTTGACTGGTAGGAGGAAAGAGAGCAGGAGAGCTGGTCAGAGACAAAGACAGATAATGAAGAAGGAGTGCTGTATTCTGCTAGCACATGCTAGTCACAGTCAGAGATAATGAGTCTCAGCAGGTAAAGATTCATCACTGATTTCAGAAGATAATTGGACGTTCACTGGAAGACTATGAATGTTTGTGGGTCAGAGGTGAAAAGAGTACAAGTTCACCTGTTGTGTGTGATGGGGCACCAACATACAAGAAGTTTTATACATTTTGAGCGAAAAAGCGTGAATCTTCAAGTAAAGAATTAAAATTATTTAAGTAACAATGAGGTCTCTGTAATAAAACAAAAGGGACAATGACTACCTCACCATTTCCACCCCTCTTTAACAGATTCACATTTCAAAACAACCAAGTTTATTTTATTCCCTTCTTTTAGCAGAGGATGGTTTTGATCCATCAACCTCTGGGTTCTGAGCCCAGCACGCTTCCTCTGTAAATCCATATTTTGGGTTCTGGCCTTTTCTGCTTTTCATTTTGTGTTTGTATTGAAGTTCTATTGCTGAAAAAAAATACTTTTTTGCCTTTTTAAACACACACACACACACTCCCAGTGACTAACCCATATTTTCATCACTTAAACCACCACTGGAGTATTGAAAGAGATTCCACATGTTGGTCAACCAGAGAAGCTTCACCTGGTGACGCTCATCCAACCATGCATGAAGGTCAAGCTGCATTATCTGCTGTGCTCATTAGCAGGGGAATTAGCTGAAATGGTCAGTATCAGTAACAGGGTGACACTTTATCACAGCAGTGGACAAACATCAGCATTCATCACACAGCAGCTCCTCTGATCAACAGAACAAGCTGAAGTATTCTGGAGAATGAGGGCATGGATCCCTCTACCTCTCACATGCTAAGCTAGCACTCTACCATTGGAGCTAATTCCCCTGCTAATGAGCACTGCAAATAATGCAGCTTGACCTTCAGATTTGAGGGAAGAAAACCTTGAAACATTCATTCATCTTCTTCCACTTATTCCTGTTCAGGGTCTCGGGGGAAGCTGGAGCCTATCCCAGTGTCTACGGGCAAAAGGCAGCGTTCACCCTGGACCAGTCACCAGTCCATCACAGGGCCAACATACAGGGACAAACAACCATTCACACTCACACTCATACCTACAGTCAATTTAGAGAATCCAATCAGCCTTTTCCCCAAATTGCACGTCTTTAGACTGTGGGAGGAAGCCGGAGTACCAGAGAGAACCCACACAGGCACGGGGAGAACTTGCAGACTCTACACAAGAAGATACTGCGCCCGAGCCGGTACTCGAACCCAGAACTTTCTCGCTGTGAGGCCACAGTGCTAACCACTGCACCACCCTGCAGCCCCCTTGAAACATGATGATGTTATTATTTATGTCTTTAATGCACCCAAACCTTTATTTTTCAGGGGTTTTGAGTGGTTCTGGGTCATGAATCAAAATTTGAATTGGACAAAAATTTCATGCAGGGTCACTGGGGCCTCACGTTTCATGTTCTCAACAGATTGAAACTGTAGAGTGTGTGACATGTGGTGTGTTTGTCAAGTTCATCAAGGACAGTAAACATGAGCAGGTCTAGATTCACCTCCATCTTTGGAGGTTGTTGAATTTCCTCCTGAGGACCGTCAGGCTGTTTCCTTACTTTGCTGTGACACAACAGCAGACAGCAACAAGGACTGCTGTAGTGCACTTGGTAAAATCACCATCTGTAGACTGGACCAATATGCTGATGTGATCCTTTGATTAATTTCGGATCAGTCAGAGATCAAAGACTGAAGCAGGAGATCAATGCTCAGCATTCAGAGATCAAAGACTCCTGGAGCGTTGCCCTCTCTTGTCTTTGGGCCTGGATGTTAATGAATGTTTTACACATTTCTTTTTAAGAAAAAACTTGCATGACATTTCAAGGAGTTTTTCCTGCCAATACAGGACAACACCCACTCACAAACCAGTGCTGGACAAGTTCCTTCAAAGCTGTAATGCCTTATTTCTTACTTGTTACTGTCATTTTAAAATAATTGGTTCCATTACGATTGTGTCTGCCAGCGCTTGGTGACTGTACAGGAGGTCTGGGGACCGCAGGGCCACAACAAGCCCATTTCCTCAACTCTCCATTTAGTACAGAGGTCCCCAAGTACGGACCAGTGAGGATAAATGTGATCGTGGAGAAGTCTGTTTGTTCTTCAACTGGTCCAACTTGATGGTGAGATCTGTGACGCCATCTTGTGATAGTGGATTCATTTATCTGCTATTTCAACACATTCAAGTTCATTATCCCTACATGTCAAAATACATTTGGTGTGGAGTTTTACTTTCTGGCCTCAATCATAATGTGTGCATTTATTCTTCATGAACATTTCTCAGCTTTGTAAGTTTATGATATTTTGTCTTCCTCTGTTTTCTATTCCATTGTTGTTGATGATTCTATTGCAGGTTTGAGTTCCCTGTTGACTGAAGCAGAAACAGGAACAAAAAGCTGGAGGTGGTCAGAGCTCCAAGTTGGGACGCTGATATTAAAGTAGGAGATGAACACATCCAGGTTAGCCATCACTCTCAGAACCTGCTACTTTACCTCTTCAGAATGTAGCAGCATAGCATAGCTTCATCTCACCGGTTAGTGGCCCACTTTGATGTCTGGGATATGAGGTTAAAGGTTCTTTACAGCTCTGAATGAAGGGTTTATAAAGTGTTAACAATGCCATGAATAACACAAGCATTCAGTAATCCTTGATAAAAGGAGACTCACCATCAAGTTGGACAAGTTGAAGAACAAAAGGACTTCTCCACGATCACATTTATCCTCACTGGTCCATACTTGGGGACCTCTGTACTAAATGGAGAGTTGAGGAAATGGGCTTGTTGTGGCCCTGCGGTCCCCAGACCTCCTGTACAGTCACCAAGCGCTGGCAGACACTATCGTGATGGAACCAATTATTTTAAAATGACAGTAACAAGTAAGAAATAAGGCATGACAGCTTTGAAGGAACTTGTCCAGCACTGGTTTGTGAGTGGGTGTTGTCCTGTATTGGCAGGAAAAACTCCTTGAAATGTTTTTTCTTCAAAAGAAATGTGTCCTTCTCATGTTGAGCTGTGGCCATCAGCTGACTGCTTTTCTTGCCACTGCCTTGCTGGCAGGAAAAGCCTGAGCAGAAATGAAGAGTGAGTTCAAGGCAGTAGATTTCACTCCATAGTTTCGGCCTTCATCCAGCAAGGAACCATAAATGATGATGTCAGCACTCCTCCAGCACGGCGATGCAGCTTAGAGAGGTCGGAGAACCACATGACTTCTCTCACTGGTTATTGATGTTTATCTGTGTCTATATATAATTTATGTCATGTATATATTTGTATATTAATATGTTATTCATGTTACATAAAACATGTTAAACACGGAACGGCGTGGACACAACAAATGAGCTGGTTCAGAGACACGAGGCAAAAAAAGCTGGATGAACTCTTCTTCATTCCAAAAATGACTTCACCCTTGAACACTGACGTCAGGTCATTTTATAGGGTCCTCCATTTTTTCATTTATGTGACGTTGCATATTAGGAAATAATTATAAAAAAATATATACATTTTGATGAAAACTATATTTGATCAGGAAAACTACATTGGGTCAAATAAATCCATCGTTAGTGACGGTGTTACTAATTTTAACTTTAGTGCTCTGGTGCTGATTGCCTCATTAAGATCTTCATGAAGAAATAAACTGAGATTTGTAAAAATGTTTTTTTTTTTTTTTTTACAGAGTTGGCAGTTGTCTGAGCATTGAATCTTTCTTTGTGTTGAGAACAAACCCTCAAAGCCTTCATGTTTCAGTTTGCTTCACAGCTAACAGACAAACACCTCTTAGCCTGGTTCTGGTAGTCCAGGTTTAAACACCAACACAAGGATTTTATGCTGATTTCTTCACATGCAGCTGAAATCTAGACTTCGAGTGTTCATGTGAGGTTACAGCTTCACGCCTATTTAGTTTTCAACAAATGTTAAGTCACTTTTATGCATTGAGCTTACTAACGAACTTTAGTCTCAGTAGCTGAATCTGTTAGGGGGAAGGCAGTGTGGACCGGCAGGAGCCTCCTACAAAATGCAATGGAGAGAAGAAGAAATCCTGAGGAGTCGCTATGAGATTGAAGTGTTAAAGACGTGGCTCCTTTGGTGGTGATAGGATTTGAGCTATTGACTCTATTTTTAGTTTATTTCAATGTTATTGCAAACATCAGCTGCTCACTTATCAGCTAGCAAGTAAACAACAGTATTGTTCAGTGTGCTAGCTGAAGTAGACCGAGCGGTCAGTTGAGTCTTTATTTCCATGTGTGCTCATGGTAGCAGGGGTTTAGATTTCTAAATGTGACCCTTTTACCACCGGCTCCAATATTAAAACCCACCTTAGGCTTACAGGGAACACTTTAACTCATTTCAAATATCCTGTATGGTAAAAGTCCCATCTGGAATAATTAATATCAATCTAGGGCAATGTATGATTCTCACTCTTAAATATTCAAATGGAGGCTATGGGGAGTACACTTGACCTTTAAACTCTGCTGTAAAGCTTCAGTAACAACACACAAATTCAATGAAACAACACAAGATTTCAGTTTAGAAAATGTATTAAAGGCTTGCAGAAAAACACATTCAAACCTTGAATAAACAAGACTATAGAAAATAAAAAGAACCCCGGGGTATATTGTTTGTCTCTCTTTCAACTGTCTAATTTTATTTCGAGTGCACTCATGTTTACTTTCGTTGGCCCGCTTTAGTTGGAGCTCATGATGGAAACCTTTACCAGATCCCCCCGTGTGTCGGTGAAGTCAACAATACCGGACCGCAGCCGATGAATCCCTCGCTCGTTATGGCAGCAACCGTCCCGCTCGCAGCAGCCCGCAGCAACAGACCTCCGTGATTCGGCAGCAGCGGCACATCCTCCGGCTCCGTCAGCAGCAGTGACGCGTCCTCCGTTAACGACTCTCTCCCGAGACGACTATCCGAAGCTCCTGTCCCGTCCGTGCAGCGGCGTCTCCATTCAGCGTGGACAGCGTTAGCCTAGCTCCCGCTAGCTTCTGTAACTGGACTTGCCTGGTGCTCAACAAAACACAATCGGTGGCGGAGAATCCGACTCACGCACTCCGATCACGTCGGTCAATTACAGTTCACAGTCCGTTACCGATAAAAACTCCTCTCCGACGACACACAGTCTCCAAACTCCGATAACGTTACGCCATTCACACGATTCCTCGCGCGCGTTTCTCCCGGAAGTGTAAACACTAAAAGGTCATGAACTCACGCACGTAACAGAATTACTTTAACATTTTTGAAAGACATTCACACCCCGTGAAATGATGTTTTTTGAAAGTTACTAATTTTAAACAAATTTTATTGACATTTTAATATCTTCTTCATAAAATACTGATGTAAATTTTAGCTTAACCATGAACTGGCATTTTATTCTTATTTTATTCCTGTGAAAATCATGAAATAAATACCACTGATTTATCAGAGTTTTACATCAACCTAGGATTAAATTAAAGCTGCAGTCAGCGCTGTTTGGGCCTGAGCCTCCTCCCGCCCACCGGGGCCGAGTAGCAGGGGTCGTCCTGAATCCAGTTTTGAATTTTATGAAAGCGGTGGGACTTGTACACTGCAAGCAACTGCTGTAAATCTACCACAAGATTTCAATAGTATCACCGTTTATAAAATTACAGTACTTTGCCGTTAATTCTAATAGGAATCTGTTAAATTACACCCCATGACTGTTTAACAGAACTATGCTGTAATGCTAAAATACAGTACTTCACTGTAAATAAATCAACAGTATCATGCAGTATCTTTGCCTTATGGACGCAAGGAGAATCTCCTGAGCTGCACATGTGAGGCCAGAGCCTTGGTTTTCGTCATCCATCTCAATCTCAGTCATTTGGTGAGTAGCGATTGCATTTATTGTAGACACTGGCGCAAAGTCTGTAGGCCAGTGGAGGCTAAGTGAAGTTTCCAGTTTGTGTGGCGACACACACGAGTGGGGGGTGCACTTATTAAAATATAATAGTGACCAAAGCCGGACAACGCCACCTTGGGAATTTTGCCCAAGGAAATAGTTAACGTACCGACCAAAAGGCACTCACAGGTTCATTTACTAATTGGCAGGAGACGTGGTTCCATGACAAAAATATTTTATTGTAAACAGGCCAGCAGATTAAAAAGATAACAAGAATGAATCTAAACAAGTCTGGAGCTTACCAGTGGGGGTGAGGGATCCCAAGGCAGAAGACACCCTGATCAATTGGGACATCACATTTAAAAAAAAAAAACACATGATTAAAGCAAAACAGGGGTGCACAGCACACACAAGGAAAAGCGACGCCAGGACCGTGAGCTTCCAGTACCTGAAACGAAATGACAAGAATTATAATTTAACTCCAAAACTAAAAAAAAACAAAAACCAGAACCAAACTCAAACCACAATTTAAAAATTAATTCGAGAAACAAGATTTAATTATTAAACACAAATTAGCAAGGAAAAATAATACAACCCAAAATAACCAGAAACGAGTTCATTTCTCCATTGCTAGACCAGGGAGCTAACGGATAGCCGTCCAGCAGCTTGGTACACCCTGAAGCCCAAGCGGAGGAATGGGAAACAATGCAGATCCAAACCTTCAGAGCACCATGAAGTACAGTTCAGTGGCGCCACACGGTGGACATCAGGATCTGGCAGACCCTGGTTAAACAAGGTGAATTACTGAAACAACCTCCAGTTCAACACAGCGGATTCCAATTCGTTAACACAGAAGCAGAGCACTCCAGTGAATACAGTAAACAGTGAACAAACAAACAAGAAAAACATGTGTAGATGGCCAGTAGGTCGCAGAACAGGCTAGTAGCAGAGCGGGCTAATAGAGCAGGAGCCTGTAACAAAGCAGGGTAGTCTGTAGCAAGACAGTAGCCAGAGCAAAGCAGGGTAGTCTGTAGCAAAACAGCAGCCAGAGCAAAGCAGGGTAGTCTTTAACAAAACAGCCAGAGCAAAGCAGGATAGTCTGTAGCAAAACAGCAGCCAGAGCAAAGCAGGGTAGTCTGTAACAAACAGCAGCCAGAGCAAAGCAGGGTAGTCTGTAACAAACAGCAGCCAGAGCAAAGCAGGAGCATCTAGCAAAGCAGGATAGTCTGGCAAGACAGCGCCCGGTAGCAAAGCAGCAGCTAGTTCTTCCTCAGTGTCACGGCTCACCAGCTGTGCCAATCAGGTGTAGATCGCACGCGTGCAGAGCAAAGGGTTTCACAGCTAGTATGCTGTGGCAAACAGCCTCTGCACGTCAGATCGGGGGGGGGGGGGGGGGGGGGTGTTTCCCCACTCGCGGCGATTAAGGGACCGTGTCCCAAAAGCCGGACGCCTACAATTAAACACGTGAATATGAAAAACATGCATGATCAGCATGCAACACGAGCTACAGGGAGCTACTGCTACATACCAACACAGACGTTGGCGAGAAGGCAGACGTGAGGCGATCAGAGGCGGAAGCGAGGTGACCAGGAAGTGGGAGGACCGCAGACCCCAAGAGTAAGAGATTGACCAGGTAGATGCTGCCCCTATTTATAGAGCAGCGCCACACACTGGTTGGCTAATGATGGGACAAGCCAAGTCAGGCATCACCAACCAGTCTCACTGCTAGGATGGGACCTCTCATCCTGCAACATTTGCATTGATAATTACACTCGGTGCACATCATGCTAGCCAGATTTAGCAGCTAGCCAAAATGTTGAAAATGCTTGCAAATTAATCCAAAAAACACAGAGTTGACTTTACTTTTTACATCTCGAGCCTCCACAAATTAATGTGTGCGACATCTGTATTTTGCCTGTGAATTCATGAAGCTTTCTGATAGTCTGAACCATTTTACAGTACACACAATATACGTGTCACACAACAGTTAAGTCGGTTCATATTAAGATGAGTGCACACTGACTGTGTTTACATGCAATTACGTTCCTCCATCTTGTGCTAGGCTACTGCTCTGGCATGAGTCTGTCTGATGGCATGATTACAGTGTACTTAAGGCCATAGATCAGAAGCTGTGGTTGTATTTGTTTAAAAAAGAGTGGTTTTAGCATCGTTCAAGTGCCTGCTCATTTGTGTTGATTTTTCTTTGTCTCTGATATTGCCTACAGATGCAGGAGCCTATTTTCCAGCTGCCCTGATCCTAGTAAGTACTTGCCTGTCCATCACATTTCACAGTTAATCAGTTATTTTTTCAGACCTCAAACATTGAAATAGACAACTATGTTATCTGGTCAAAGAAGCTGTTTTTTTCTTCTTCTTCTTCTCTTCTCTTTTCTCCCTGTTTTCTTGGATCTCCAACACTATATCTACATGTATATATTTGATGGCTTATAATGTCTCATTCATCTGAGTGAGTTCCAACACTCCTTTTTTAGGCACTTCATTGGAATAAATCCTGAGAGTGTCTGCATGTTTTCCCTGTGCTGGTTCTCTCCAGGTACTCCAGCTTCCTTCCACAGTCCAAAGACATGCAAATGGAAATGCAACTCTAAATTGACCGTAGGTATGGCTGTGAGTGTGAATGGTTGTCTGTCAATATTTG
Source organism: Aulostomus chinensis (assembly GCF_037954235.1). NCBI lineage: Eukaryota > Metazoa > Chordata > Actinopteri > Syngnathiformes > Aulostomidae > Aulostomus > Aulostomus chinensis. Next base: position 29,590,774 of record NC_141323.1, read on the forward strand.
TTGGCTGCGGTGGACTGCGATGGACCACTGACCTGTCCAAGGTAATGTCCCCTCTGGGATAGGCTCCAGCCCCACCCTGTGACCCTTAACAGGATAAGCGGAAAAATGGATGGATGGATGGACAGATGGATGGATGGATGGATGGATGGATAGATGGGTGGGTGATCACTCACAGGACTGTGAGTCTCTCACTCTGACCGCTTCATGCTATGGGACTTACACTGACGTAACCTGATTAGCTCAGTCAGTCGAGCATGAGACTCTTAGTCTCAGGGTTGTTGGTTCAAGCCCCATGTTGGGTGTTGATCTTAAACACCACTGCTTGTCCTCTCAGTTTTGAAAGCTTTGTTTTTAAATTGTCAGAAAAATCAGTGAATAAACAATACAAACTTAGGCTTTGTCAGAAATTCCATGCTTCCAAACTAACCAATATGAAAAAAACAAAAGGTGAGACTTTTTCATGCATTCGAAAAATTTGTATGCGCTTCATTGTATCCGCTTTCTATACTTCCATGCATCCCAGCTTATTTCTGTTAAGGGTTGCAGGGGGAGGCTGGAGCCTTTCCCAGTGGCTTTCAGGTGAGAGGCAGGTTTCACCCTGGACAGGTAGCCAGTCCATTGCAGACAGAATACCCACGCAGGCACGGAGAGAACATGCACACACCACACAGAAAGAACCTGTGCTCGAGCCAGGACTTGAACTTGCTTTGAGGCGACACTGTTAACCACGGTACCACCGTGCCACCCATTGACTGTAACACATTGTAAACAATATACACTCTTGTTATCATACAACACGTAGCCCTGTACAAAAATCAAATAAATTACATCGCATAAAAAGCATAAAAAGATGTGTTAAAAAGTTCAAAAATAAATAGAGTTCATGATCTTTAAAATTGGTTATAATGTGAGCAGGTTAAAAGCATAAATATAATATGTAACATTTAAAAAGTAAAACTATTTACAGTTAAAAAATAAATTCATATAAAGGTCTTTAAGTTCTCTGAGTCTGGAAAAGATCAGTGATCTGAGAATAAGGAGAGGGGAAGAAGCCGTGTTTATATGTAACCTCAATTGTTACCTGTCAATCATTTCATTCCTGTTTTATCTTTGGGTGTATTAAGACCGCAAAAGCCAATCAGAGGAAAGTTACTGTGTAAGGGGTGGGACTAGTGGCGCAGGTTTGTGAGGTGAGTAGTTAGCGCGCATGGGGAGAGAAACAGAGGCAATGATCAGAGAGTTAAGAGGGGAGCCATCATTTGTGTGGAGAGCATTTAAGTTTATTTTGGAGGTCGACGACTGGTGGTCCTGATGTAAACTTCTGTGTGACCTTCGAGAGGTGAATATTTATGCCTGTATTTGCGCTTTATCTAACTGTTATAGTGAAAAGAGACTGGATGTGTACATGGTTAGCGACGTGCTAGCTAGGGATAGCATTCCGTGCTAATGTGCCTGCAGATCGTAGCTTTAGCGTTGTAATATTTTTGGAGCGAAAGTAAAGGTAATGCGAATTCGACACGAGATAATGTTTGATAATTGTGGCTAAATTAAGATAATATGCTTGAAGGAGACGGACATTGGAGAGAGAGAGACGGGTTTCCATCCGATGGCTCTGCTGTTCTGCTGTGCCCTGTCCTGCTGTGTTTTCTTCTTCGTGACTTTCGCTGTCCCGCCATTGCGTGTGAGTGTTTGGATTGTGACTTCCACCGCCATTGCCATTACCATTCAGACTCTCATCCTCCATTCCCGTTCTCCCCCTTCTAATAAAACCCTGGATTTGTGAGGACTAACATACACATGCACTTGCTTTTATTGTGTGCTCAGCTGCGAGTGAAGCGGCCGTTACAGTTGTGAAGCCCCGACCGCACACGAGCTTCAATAAACAGGCCTGAAACAGGTAAAAATTAAATTTAAGGTGTTTCATATGAATGTGTGTGTGCCCACAGGTAAAATATTGAGTTTTAGTTGTTGTAAATTAAAGAATACCGTTTTAGAAGGTAACTTAAGGATTCTGAAAGGGATTAAATATGATGTATAGTTTAAAAAAACAAAAGGGTTATCTTTTGTAGAGGAAACTTTTTTTCCTTACAATTGAGGTGTAAAGGATGACTTGAGGGTATTTTATGTGAAACTATCTAACTAAAAAAGATTTTTATTTTCAGTGAAACGACAGTTCAGAACCAAGAAAGACACTGTTTGTTTTGTTTTGAAAATCCTCTTACTCATTGTTAATAATTTTGTTCATTGTATTTTTATAATACAAGAATATATTCAATTTTTATTTCATCCATCTCTGTGAACAAGTACCTGTGAAGGATTAATTTGCAATTCTTTTAACTTCAGCTTGAGGAAAGGGCAGCTTTGAGTCTTTGGGGACCAGCATGAGAGACCTTCCTCACGCACTTCTTCTTGAAGCGCCTTTCCGCAGCTTTGAAATTGAATGTCATGCAGCGTGTAATTTGAAGTCGACAGGTGGCAGATGCAGTACTTTTCTCTCGATGACATCAACATTCTTTTCTTTTATTGACAGGACACCTATTTGGCGTGTGAAAAGACCGTGAGGCTGTTGCGCTTCACTTTTTTTCTGAGGTTGTAAAGTGAGTGAAATGGATATAGAGCCCATGTGTGTAAGCGTCAAGGGCTTACGGCCATACCGCTCTGAACACGCCCGATCTCGTCTGATCTCGGAAGCTAAACAGGGTCGGACCTGGTTAGTACTTGGATGGGAGTCCGCCTGGGAATACCAGGTGCTGTCAGCTTTTTTGTTTCTTTGTGAGGAAAGGGCAGCTTTTAATCTTTGGGGACCAGCATGAACAAGCTTCCCTCACACACCTTTTCTTGAAGCGCCTTTCTGCAGCTTTGGAATGGAATGTCATGCAGTGTGTAATTTGAAGTAGACAGATGGCAGATGCAGTACTTTTCTCTCGATGACATCAACATTCTTTTCGTCGTATTTACAGGACACCTATTTGGCGTGTGAAAAGACCCTGAGGCTGTTGCGCATCACTTTTTTTCTGAGGTTGTAAAGTGTGTGAAATGGATATAGAGCCCATGTGTTTCAGAGTCAAAGGCTTACGGCCATACCACTCTGAACACGCCCTATCTCGTCTGATATCGGAAGCTAAGCAGGGTTGGGCCTGGTTAGTATTTGGATGGGAGACCGCCTGGGAATACCAGGTGCTGTAAGCTTTTTTGTTTCTTTGTGAGGAAAGGGCAGCTTTGAGTCTTTGGGGACCAGCATGAGCGAGCTTCCCTCACACACTTTTTCTTGAAGTGCCCTCCGCAGCTTTGGAATGGAATGTCATGCAGTGGTTAATTTGAAGTAGACAGATGGCAGATGCAGTACTTTTCTCTAGATGACATCAACATTCTTTTCTTTTATTGACAGGAAACCTATTTGGCGTGTGGAAAAACCCTGAGGCTTTTGCGCTTCACTTTTTTTCTGAGGTTGTAAAGTGAGTGAAATGGATATAGAGCCCATGTGTGTAAGAGTCAAGGGCTTACGGCCATACCACTCTGAACACGCCCGATCTCGTCTGATCTCGGAAGCTAAGCAGGGTCGGGCCTGGTTAATACTTAGATGGGAGACCGCCTGGGAATACCAGGTGCTGTAAGCTTTTTTTTTTCATTGTGAGGAAAGGGCAGC